>NC_133660.1:51808562-52160264 GCF_037893015.1 Macrotis lagotis | reverse complement strand
AACCTGGCCCTCTAACAAAACAACTTTTCCCCTTATAAATCATAAGAGACAGATGGCAAAATGGAGAAGAAAAAGGAAAGAGAAGAGCTGGACAAAGGGTATTGTGACAAATCTGGGAAACTGAGCAAAGTGCACATCAGAAAGGGAAAGTTTGGTTTGACAGGTGAAATTCCCACAGGCTGCAGGCAGCACTGGGAAGAAAGCAGATGCTAGCCATTGCAAATCTGTGGATAATATTGTTACCGGTCATATCATTCAGATGCTAAGACACATGTCTTTCTAGCCGACATTAACATCTTTATGGAGATGCAAAGGTGACGAGATCACACGAACCAGTTGCGTTCCCCCTCCGAGGTTCACATGGATGCGACCAAAAGATAAAGGGGGAGGGGAGGGTCGAATCTGTCGGTTGGGTAGACTGGTTCCCTTCCCCCCACCCCATTCCCAGCCCGAGCCCCCGCAGAAGGAAACCAGAACAATGCGGATTCGAACGCGCCTCTCGGAGGCAGAACCCCTTCCTCCTCCACCACTGCCCCGCCGCCCCCACCCCAACTCCCAAGTTACAGCGACATCCTCTCGGAAGGGGGAGACCCGGAGCAAACAGGACACCGCTGGACCGTCCAGTGAGCGGCCAGCGGCTTTGGGGTGGCGGGGGCGGCTGAAGGCGGGGCGGGTTACATACAGTCCCTGGCTATGGGGTGCGGAGGTGCGTAACGGTGTTTGTCGGGGGGCGGGGGCTGCCAGTAGTCCAAGTCGGAGCCGCCCCCCGAGCCGGCTGGGCTGGCGGGCGATAAAGTGCAGCTGTAGGGGGACGTGGAGCTGGAGGCCGGGCTGTCGCCGCAGCTCCAGGGGGAGGCGGCCGAGGGGCTGTGGGCGCCCCCGGGGCTGAGCAGCGCGCCGGCCTCGGAGAAGAGCGCCCCGGCCGCGCCCCCGGGCCCGCAGTGATCGGCCAGCCGCAGCGTCTCGGTGAGGGCCCAGATGTAGTTGTGGGCGAAGCGCAGCGTCTCGATCTTGGTGAGCTTGGCGTCCTCGGGGAAGGTGGGCAGCACCTCGCGCAGCGCGTCCAGCGCCGCGTTTCAGGTTGTGCATCCGATTCCGCTCGCGGTTGTTGGCCTTGAGCCTGCGGGTCTTCTTGATGCGCTGCACCGTCTCGGCCGTCTTGGCGCCCCGGGAGCCCCCTCGGGCGCGGCTGGGCCGGCGCTGGCACTCGTGAGCCGAGCCCCGGAGGCGCGCGGCCGGCCGGCGCCCCCCCCGCCGCCGCCGCCGCCGCCCCCCGCCCCCTCCCCCGGCCGCTTGCTCCGCTTCAGCCAACCGCGGCCGCCGCGCGCGCGAAGGCGCGTCCGAGTCTCCCTCCTCCTCCTCCTCCTCCTCCTCCTCCTCTTCCTCCTCCTCCTCCTCCTCCTCCCCCTCGGAGCTGGAAGTCGGCGGGCTGAGGGAGGCGGAGGCCGGGGAGGCCGAGCGCAGCAGCAGCAGCACGTCCGCCTCCTCCTTGAGCTCCAGGCCCTCGGCTTTGCTGAGCATCCTGGGCGCCAGCGGCGGGCGCACCTGTCGGGAAGGGGCAGAGACACGCGTCAGCCCGGGGAGGGAGGAGGGAGGGAGGGAGGGAGGGATGGCCGGGACGCCTGGTGTGCCCCAGCCAGAGGACTCTCCTCGGAAGGCACCGGAGATAGGGAGCTGCTGGGGACAAAACGCAGCAAACCCCAGCAGGCGTTCCAGGGTCAGACCCCGGGAAGGTTCTGCCCCTGCCGCGCCCTCGTGGGCAGATCTGGGCAGCAGCTTTTCCTCTTGCACCCCCCCCCCGCACCCCCGAGTAGCCCCTCCATCCCCGGCAGCAGACAAAGAGCCCCCTCAGGGGTCGACTGGACCCTCCCCTCTGAGGCGGGGGAAGTAAGAGAAGAAAGAACTCTCGGGAGTCCCACGGAACTTACTTGGCTCGCTCTAGTGGCGCTTTCCAAGGCCGGCTCGGGGGTGCGCTTTGGCCTGCGCCCTAACTTCTCGGGCCTCCCGGAGCGGCGGGGCCGCGCTGGCCCCCCGGAGAGCGACCTCGTGCTGCCAACGTGCTCGACGGGGAGCTCCTCCCCAGGACCCCCTGTGCCAAGAGTCGATGCAGGGGCCCGTGAGCGGCGGCTGCCCCCTTGGGCTTGGTGGCGGTGTGCGTCCGTCCGTCCGTCCGTCCGTCCGTCAGTCAGTTCCCGGTGGTGCAGTCGCTGGCACGCGACTCCTCGGCACTCCAGTTAAAGTGAAGCTGCTTGGGGTTCAATGGCTGTGTGTCTGGCACACGACTCTCCTTAAAACCCCTTATATACTACCAAGAAAACAATCGAATCTGCCCCCGGGGCCCCCCCAGATCCCCCACCCCCTGGGCTCCTCCCTCCCCCTCTTCCCTCCCCGGGTTTATTCTTTTCATTGCATTATCATCACTCATTTCTTTCTCTTTCTTAGCCCCTTCCCCCCTCCCCTACGCTGCCATCCATCCATCCTCCCCCACTTGGCCCCCTTCCCCCCCTTTTTATCTAATCAGCATAAAGTGGTTCTAAAGCTCCAGGCTGAGCTGGGTGCTGCAGCCCAGGCTGCAGGAGCGGCGGCGGCGGCGGCGGCGGCGGCTGCTAAAGCTGCTGTTGTCGCCGCCGCCGCCGCCGCCGCTCTTCTTTGTGATTGGTGGCTCGCGCTCGGCTGGAGCGTGCCGCTAATTTATTAATGAATGGTGGTCGCGAGGCGCAGCTGGCCAATCAGTGCACCCTGGACTCTGGGAGTTCTGCAAGCCACGCGCACCAGAGCTCGCTCCCTTTCAGCAGCCTCATTAGGGTGGGGGGGGGGGGGGCTGGGGGCTTGGGGGAAAAGGGGACACCGAGAAGCACGCACCCTCACCCCCACTCGCTCCCACATCCTCCCCATCCTGAAGCGAGCGAGTGGGCGAGCCCGCAAACAGACTCACACCCTCCCCGCAGTCTTTCCGTCCCCTCTCCTTTCTTCCGCTACAAAGAAAGATGAAGATTAGTTCGTCCAAGTCAGCCCAGTAGTCTGGGCTATGGGGCTGCAAGGCATTTCTTTTTAATTTTATTTTTACATAGCTATATTTTAAAAGGAATAGATGGAAATGGAAATAGAAATCAGTGAATCAGTGAATATGGGAGTGGTGAAAATTTCGTTTAGGATAGTTTGAGGGTGGGAAACAGGAAGGAAAAGACTTTGGGGAGATGAAATACTTCTAAAAGATACACTATATAACAATATAATACAGAAATCATCTAGTCGGACCTCTTCATTTAACATGATGACTAAACGAGCCCTACAGGACCAAAGTGGAGAAGAGAGTTACTTCAAGTCTCACAGCCAGGGTCTCTAGAGGAAGAGAGGTGCGGGCTCGAGTGCCTGTTGAGCGGGGTATGGTCTCCCCGGGGGCAGGTTTGGCCATTGGGCTGCTTCGACTCTCAAGTGGTCCCTCAAAGTCACCGGGAGACTTTGGATAGGTTGGTGGTGGCAGTCCTCCCAGGCTTGAGTCGAAATTGAAAGCTGACTCTGTTTCAAGACCTTCTGGTCTTTTGCCTCTTCGGTCAGTTCTCAGTCAGTTCCCCTGATCCAGTTCTCCGATTCTTTGCCCCAAGCATATCCCCTCCCCCAGAGAGTAAACTTATTTGTAGTGGGGGGTGGAGGGGATGTATATGCTTTTGCCCTGGGTGGAAGGAAGGAGTGGGTGGGTGGAGTTACAGGATAGTCTGGTGCGAGTGGTTAAAGATGTCCTGGTACACAGGGAAACCCTCCGTGGCGACTGATTTTGGAAAGGAAGTTTTGTTTTGTTTTAGATCATCAATGAGGTGCTAAGACCTTTTTTCCTAGTGGAAGAGGTTTCGCTTCCTTGTTTTTATTTTTAGCTCGATCTTTATGTAGGGAAGGTGAGGAAGGGACAAAAATGAGATGTTCATTTTGTCAGCTAGCATTCAAACTCTATAATACGGTGACGTTGCGGCTCTTGTTTTGGGGAAGGAAAACAACCAGAAAACATTATAACGTTTTTGGTTGTGTTCTTAAAATAATGTTAACTATAGATTTTTTTTAAAAAATAGGAATCTTGGGGGAGTGGATAGGAAAAAGTTCTTAATACTTATAGTACTGAAGAAGTAAACCATTTGCAAAGTGAAACTGGGCACACTAGGCTAACATTCCTCACGAAATTATTTTGCAAACCATCTTAAATTTTTCCCGTTAAAAGAAAAGTTGTTTTCCAGAGCCCCCCCCCATCTTTTTTCTCTCCTAATCTCTTTTCTGATGCCTTTAATTTAGAATGGGGATTCGTTCCCTTTCCTGCACTCCCCCCATCTTGATATTGTTATTTGAAAATGAAGTAATATTTCAGAGCTAATCATTCTGGCCTCATCTTTCCTAATCCCTTTCCTCCCTCTTAGTTCTCTTACCTTATTCCTTTGTGACAACAATAACCATGATGCTGTCAAATCTAAATCAAAGAGAACTCATTGAGAAGTTAAACTTTTAATGAATCTAAATGTCAGATAGTATGAAGGTTGGGAATGGTCTTCATACTTGATTTTGGGTTCGGCTCTACAAGACATTATCAGTGATAGTCAAAAATAGTTACACACACACACACACACACACACACACACACACACACACACACACACCAAGAAACAATGGGTGAGAAAGAAAAACCTGAATCCTTGAGATGCAAAGTCTAAGCAGAAAAGTTATTGAGGAAGGGAAAAGCTACTTCTTTGGTCTAAGAGAACTAAACAATGGAAATAAAAGTGTGTGGAAGTTGGAGACCTCAGCATCTATTCAAGAGAAGCTGATTGTAAAGAAAAACAAATCCACTATATAGTGTTTGAAACAAGGTATCTCCTTTTGGAAATGTGGTCAACCTGCAAAAATTCTCTTAAGAAGTGCTGGGTGTTCAAAGTAGTCAAACTATGAGAAATGAGAAAAAGAACTGACTTCCAGAGCAGCTAACCTTCAGGCCTTGTGAATCTCCTTTTCTACGCTGTAGCTAATATTTAGTTCTCCCAAGTCAGAAGATTTGTTTTGAGTTTATGGAATCTGAGTTTATAACCAAAGCTTCTAGGAGTAAGTGAAAAATTAGCTTCTTCTGTGAATTTGCCATCACAGATTTATAGCTAAATAGGATCTCAGAGGCCATGTAGGGCAGCACCCTCTTTTAACAAATGGGGAAACTGAGGCCCTCAAAAGGTTAAGTGATTTGTCCATTGTCATACACAACTAGTTAGTAACCTTGCAGCATTTTAACCAGATCATATGCTCGGAATCCAGTTCATTTCCCACTGCAGCTCCTTTCGTGTAACAGGAGGAAAATCCATATAGTTTGCATAGAGAAGCTAAGGATAAAATAATAATCCTTTTCTTGTATTCTGTAAAGATTTAACTGACAACTTTGGTGGGGGTGAAGGAGCAGAGACCAGCGGATGAGGAACGATCTCTAGTAATGCCAATCGACTCCTTCTCTGCAAATTTATGACCTTTGAGAGAGTCCTGTGAGTTCTAAAAAGTTAAGTGACTTGCCCAGGGCGACAGTCGGTATTTGTCACAAGTGGAACTCGAATCCAGGTGTTCCAGACTCTGAGGCAAGCTTTCTATTTACTAAATTAATCTCACGGGCTGTCTTTATCAATATCAAAAAACAAACTCACAGAGTGCTGTCTTTCCTTTTCTGCAATTGGTTTACAAAGAGAAGACAAGGAAGGATTCTGAAGTAATTGGTTCAAGTAGCATTAATTTAATCATTAAACCAACCCTGGTAATGAAGATATCACTAGAGTTTATCTTCCAGATTTTATTTTTCTTTGGTCCTTGGAAGAGGTGGCGAAGCTTGAAGCACAGGTTGAGGGAAAAACAAAAGGAAAAACCATTGCGCCTCCTCTCTAAATTTGTACCATGTTTGTCTAGCAAAATTTGGGTTCTTAAGAACAAATCGCTTACAATGTTCAGAAAGGTGCCTCAAGGCAAAAACCAAAAAGAAAAGCAGATGTTTAAGAACATTCTCAAAAGGGCTTCTCTGGCGCAGCCCCAGGGACACACACATACAGATACTGTCCCCCTCCCCACCCCAGGGTCGCACGGTCTTCGTGAAAGAAAGGCGATTTTGATTCAGACCCAGATTTGAGGGCAACGTGACCCAAACCAAACTTTCTTTGCACTCTTTTAACTTAGATAAATTCAAGAGGCACTTGTGTGGTCTAAAAAGATTGTCCAGATGAAACCAAGCTGAAATGTTCTGCCCCCCCCCCCAAAAAGGGGTGGAGAGAGAGAGGGAAGAACTGAATAGCATCCGTGAGGCTGGTGACCGAGGGCCCTACTGTCCAATGCCTGAACTGTCTGTCCTAAAGGGTCAAACTGTTCATCTTCAGCCCCTTTTCTATGCCCAATCCTACTTTAAGGGGAACAAAAGCTCAAAGCAGGCAGTTATCAAGAAACGGGAGCACAATGATTTAAACTCCTGGCAGGATCTTAAGAACTGGGGGGGGGGGGGCAGAAGCAGGAGGAGGGAAGGGGGCAGGGGGTGGAGATCTTTAGAAAACTCTTTGTTGCTTCTAAGAAGCTTGAACTCTGAGACGACCCAACAGCCCTAAAAGTTTAGGGTAGGTGTTGCTGTGGGGCCTTCGGCGGCAGCCAGTGCGCACACTTCGACCTCACAAGTGGAGCGTCCCTGGGGTCTCCATTCCAACAATCCGCTTTTGCAGGTGAATGGGGAAGGGGAAATGGAGGAGCCCCTCTTGAGGAGAGGGTTCCGAGCTCTCCAGCTCTGGGACAAAGAGCACGAAGCGCGCTTCTCTAGGAGCACACACACACACACACACACACACACACACACACACACACACACAAACTCTCTCTCTCTCTCTCTCTCTCTCTCTCTCTCTCTCTCTCTCTCTCTCCTCCTCCTCCTCCTCCTCCTCCTCCTCCTCCTCCTCCTCCTCCTCCTCCTCCTCCTCCTAGCCATCAACTTCTCTACTCCGCCAAGGAGTGAACTTGCGCCTGGACACTGACCTGAAGGGCAGTCTTTGGGATAAAGGTCACTGGGAAATCGAAGGAACCGAGAAAGTGGAGTCCCTAATAAAGTCGGGGTCTCACAAGTGACTCTCCATCAGAAGGCTCACCCGAAAGCATCTGAGGGAAAGTAGAGACAAACCTTGAAAATAGCTCATCCAAGACAGATCTGATAGAAAGCAGGCCGACTCTCATCATTTCACCCATCTCCATCCCCAGCGATTCATTTCTCTGAAGTTTTCCTTCTCTGAGTCTCTTAGAACATCTAGGAGCTAGGAAGGCCTGGGGAAAGGGATGGAGAGCTTCCTAACTTAACCCTTTCTGAGCACTGCTGCCCCCTTTGTTCCTTTCATGTAAGCGACCTTTGAAGGCTGGGTCTCTGTCTGTCTGTCTGCTCTCCCTCTCCTGTCTCTTTCCGTTCTCTGTCTGTCTGTCTGCCTGTCTCCCCTTTTCTCTTGGATTTCCAATTGCTGAAAGCACGCTGTCCCGTGTACCCCACCCTGTGCTGACCTCGCTGCCTCCCTGACTCCGTTAGCAGAGGGCCCGTTGGGGCCCCATGTCTCCCCGAGGTAGCAGAAAAGGAAGAGCTCCTCCTGCAATCGAGAAAAAATGCGGCTTGCTTGTACTCATCCAGATACCCCAGCGCCAGTAATCCAGAGTCCTCCGCAGACGGGGGGGGGGGGGGGGGAGGGGGCGGATTTAGGGTTTGCCTTCTTATTTGGGGATCAGATTTCATGGTAGGTGCGGAGAGGGATCCCTAGATTTGCCTTTCTTAGCCTCCTTCCTCATCCCGCCCTCGTGGAAGTTACTTCCCTCCAGTCGCCTCACTTTCCCCAATCCTTCTCCCGGTCTGCCCCCCTTCTTTCCCACGAAGCAAAGGAATCACTTAGGGCTTTTGTGAACCGGCTTCAGTCCACGGATTATTTCCTGCAGGTAGGGACAGAACAGCCGGTGGTGTCAATGAGGGAGGAGGAATAGAAGGCCGAGTAACTCCTTCTTCTCCCCCCCCCCCCCCCCGGGAAAAAAAAAAGCCTCTGTGCCTGCAAAAAGGGACATTGGCTATCCAGGCGAAAGTGCAAGAAAGAGCACTAATCGCTGAACCAGGAGACAAACACGATTACCAGCTCCGAGTCTTGAGTCAGAAAGTCTCATAGACTTTAAGATGTTAATCCCCAACATAATCCTTCCTTTGGCGTGTAGGAATAGTGCAGCCACAAGAGTTGTTTTGTTATTTATATTGGCGTTTAATAAAACTCAGCCAGTGGTGAATGGGCTGCCCACTCTCCAATGGTAATTAATTCCCTATTTCAGTGACCCAATTGTGCTGGGATAGAGCAGTGGGACAGTCCCAGTGCCCCAATCCTCCTTTGTGCAGATACACAGCTCTCGTGCTTCAACAGCTATGGAAACTCGTTCTTTTGATGTCATTCAAGGAGTTTTCCTTGGGCATCTTCTAAACTTCAAGGACCCTTTTCTTTCTCCGATTCATGAAAAGCAGTGCGAGCTTGACCACCTCTGTAGAATTTAATGATTTGGTGAAAGGGCCTTTGGGGGTTTGTGTAAGGAGTTAGACAGAGAGAAAGGCAATTTGGTAGTCTGCTCTCCAGCCAGAACTGTCCCGAACCTGGAAAACACAAAACTCATTCACGGGGAATGGATAAAGACCTTAACAGCTGATTTCTCCCACCCCCACCGCCACTCCCCTTCACTGCCACTCCCCTTTATTAAAACCCCATCGCTTTCTCTTTTGGAAATGGCTGTTTAGCTTTGCTAATGCAAAGGGGACGGATAGGAAGGAGAAAGTGGAGGCCAAGCATTTTACAGTTCCTCCTGCCAGCTCCCGGATAGGCCAGGGCGAGGGAAAGCATCAGAGTTGCAGGCATCAAGGCTGAGCCCGTTTCCTTTCACAGTTCAGTCCTGGTGAACGGCTGATGCCACTTGAAAAAAAAATCCAGCATCTCATGTGTTCTCTTGCTATTTCCAGAAGCCAGTCCTGGAATGCCGCTAACAAAACTAGTTGCGCTACCGCTGGCGCTTTTCTCTTTACTCACAAATCCCCGTTGGAAAGGGAGAAGCCTGAAGCTTCCCCACTGAAAAGCGGAGTATCCCGTGGGGCCCACCAGACTGGCTGTCGGGGGCCGGGGCAAGAGGGGGCGGGGAGGGGGGAGCAGCAGGGGAGGAGGGAATCCCTGGTCCCCCCGAAGATCCTGCGGCGGCGTGGGGCGCAGCGGCTCCGCCAGACCGCCCCTCCTCGCCCAAGTAGCCGCTCTATGTCTTTATACGCACTTCCAAAAAAACTTCGCAAGTCACAGAAACAATTCAGGATTCAACTAAGAAAATACAGAGTGAACCATATGGCCTGGGTGGCTCGAGTCGGCTGCATTTTCCCCCAGACAAAGAAGGGATTGAGAGTTGAAGGAAAGGAGAAAAAAACCAACTTTCCGGCTGATGAAGCTGTTGTCTGGAGGCAATGATCCCAGATCTCAAGGCTTTATTCCAGGCTCCGACTGAGACGTGATATGTCATATGATTAGCATCTTTCATATTTACAAGAGTAGTATGGGCTGCCAGGCCTGAGAGAAAGGCGATAGAAAGAAGGGGGCATATGCTGAAATGGATTTAGCATTTGAAAGAGAAAAAAAGAGATCGGATAAATACACTTAAACGAGGATTTCGTTTTACTCCTATTGAGTTCTAATGGATTGTTGATTGAGATTGTAGGGGACCGGGACCGAGGTGTCAGCAGCAGCCCTGAAAAGGGGACACGCAGGCCCCCCGTGCCTCTTGCTTCCATTTCCCACCTCCCGCCTTCCTCGGTCCCGCTCTCACTCGCTCCACACCTCGCCTATTAATGCTTCCATTCTGCCCGGAGGTGGGAAGGATAGAGAAGAAACGTTTTTAAAACAATAGAATGAGACACTGGTCCCGGTGCGCTCACATCTGGGCGTCTAGGAAACAAGAGAAGCGGGTGCTCAGCCCTTAAGTCAAGCTTGGGCAGGACCTTGCCCCCAGGACCCCTGGTCCTGGCTTCCTTCTACCTTCTTTTTCTTTTTTAAAAGAGTTTAAAATGATTTTGGAATCATTCCGGTCCCTCTAAGTTAAACAATGAAGGCCCTGGCGCCACCCAGTGGGAAAAACACTTATTCCCTTGGGGCCCCGGAGTGTGTATGGCCTTGAAGAAGTTGTGAGTCCAGAGCAGGAATCACAACCAACAAGCATTTATTAAGAACCTATTTGCTGCACACTATGGAACACAAAGACTGTCATCAAGGAGTTTGCTTTCTATAGGAGGGGACCTCACAGAGTCCATTACCTGCTTCTTTGACCCTGGAGAGACCCAAGGTTATGCAAGTAAGTGCATATTGAGACTTGAGCCCAGGTTCTCTAACTCAGAGCTCTTCCAAATATGTGTGTGTTACTGATTTTTTGTTTTCACAGTGTCATCTGTATCTTCACAACCCTTTCCCCAGAGAGGGAGCCCTTAAAAACAACAACAAAAACATTAAACAGATGAAGATGCAAAATTTAGTGAAACAAATCAACATAATTAAATGTTATATTTCCACAGTCACCCCAGTTTTGCAGAGAAAGGAGAATATCTTCTCATATTTCTTATTTAAGATAAAGTGTGTTCTTTATAATTTCCTTCCATCTTTCATGGTCTTTCTTACTATTTACACTGATGTAGTGATTGTATAAATTGTTTTTCTAGCTTTATTCATTTCATTTTGCCACATTTTAGGTCTTTCCATGTTCCTTTCATTCATCATGTTCATTATTCCAACACAGTAATTAATGTTCCATTATACTCAAGAGCCACAATTTATTTAGTCATTCTCCAATCTACGGGTATCTGCTTTGTTTCCAGTATATTACATTGTTCAAACACACACACACACACACACACACACACACACACACACACACAAATACTACAAATATTTTGGTGTATAAATGTCAATGACCTCCTTGGGGAATATATCTATCAGTGGAATCTCTGGTTCAATGGGAATGGATATTTTTGACACTTCATTTGCCTAAAATTACTTTCCAGATTGGCTGTCCTGATTCACAGATCTACTAATACATTGATGTGCCTTTTTCTTTTCATATCTCTTTCAACACTGAGTATTCCCACCTTATATCATCTGCCCCAGTTTGCTGGGGTGAAATCTCAGGGTCCTTTTGATTAGCATTTCTATTACTATTAGTGATTTAGAGCATTCTTCTGGTGGCTAATAGCACAATAAAGGTCTTTCCACTGTATCAATTTGTTTCAAATCATATCTATCTTCAAAGTGAACATATGACCTAGGCCTTAGGCAGAATTGTGAGTGAAGTAAAAATTATCTGCATGGCGAATTGTTTCAATTCCCCCCAGAGTGTGTCTTCTCAACCTTCATGCTCAGGATCTGCTGGTATTCAAAAGAAGTTGATATAATCTTGTGCGGAAGGTAGGAATTGGGGTATTGTGAAAAAATACTAGATGTAGAATGCCAAGATTTAGTCCCCAGATCTGCTAAACTTATTTAGTAAAATTCATTTAACCTTCCTGGGTCTCATTTTCCTCAGAGGTCCCTTTCCAATTCTGAATCCCACAATTCTTCTCTAAAGCCTGAATGAAGGCATTGTGACTGAAGACAATATTTAGATCTTTGATTTTTAATCCAAAGGAGGAACTTTGAATGATGTGTTTCAGAATAAGTAGAAGGTGGTACCAAAGGAGGCTGAAAGGTACCTCAAGTATTGAGTAGATACAATATCCCATTTCATAAGCAGTTTCTTATGTTCTTCATTATGGCTAGGCCTATGGACTTGGGATTCAGCTGTGAGTGCATGGGAGGTTGAACTTTGAGCTAAGCACCAGAAGAATACTGTAATTAAAAAAAAGAACAATTCTTTAACAACTTCATAAATATCAATAAACATCTCCATAAAATAGAACTTTATAGTTTTTATTAATTTCAATTTCCTTTATTGAATCTTAGGGTCAGAAGACCATCTAGTCCATTATCATATCACATATTGAGAAAGTATGATATTCAATTGTTTTACAGGGATGTGGCTACAGATTTTTTAAAAAGATATATGGTATACATTGGAGTGATGATCAACCTTAATGGACATGCTCATACCAACAGGTCAACAATCAGGCACAATCTTGGTATATCTGCAATGGAGAATGCCATCTGTATACTGAGAAAAAATTGTGGAGTTTGAACAAAGACCAAAGACTATTACCTTCAATTAAAACAATGTCATCTTATTATGTAATTCTGCTATATCACACATTATATGTTTCTTCCTTAAGGATATGATTTCTCTCTCATCACATTCAACTTAGATCAATGCATATATGGGAATGATGTAAAGACTAACAAACTGCCTTCTGTGGGGGGGGGGGAGAAGCAAGATTGGGGGAAAATTGTAAAACTCTAAATAAAACCTTTCTAAAATTAAAAAAAAAATCTAAAAAAAGACATATGGAAAAATAAGTCCAGGGTGGCTAGGTGGCATAGTGGATAAAGCACCGGCCTTGGAGTCAGGAGTACCTGGGCTCAAATCCGGTCTCAGACACTTAATAATTACCTAGCTGTGTGGCCTTGGGCAAGCCACTTAACCCCATTTGCCTTGCAAAAACCTTAAAAAAAAAGAAAAAGAAAAAGAAGTCCTATAGACACTCCTTTCCCCTCCACACGAACATTCAACAGCAAATAAATGAATATATGGAATTCTTTATATATAAAACTTTTTTTATATTTTGTCCCTTTTTAGTCTGGTGTGTGTATATATGTAAATATCTATACATATATATATATATATGTGTGTATGTGTGTGTGTGTGTATTCTGGCAATTTCATATTAGAGACAAAGTCCCTTTAAAATGCATCATTCTTATTATTTTCAAATTGTACTTTTTTTCATCAATACAAGGGAAATTTACCTGGACTAGGCTTTTTTTTTTTTACTATTTTTTTTAGTTCTCATTGCCTTCCCTAGTTGGTCAAAAGTATATCTGCGAAGAAGTATACTATAAAGTGTTATGTGACTATTTTTATAGTACCAATCACCTCCAGCACATTGAAACTAGGTTGTATTATTGTCAGTGCATGAGACAGCAGGACTAGGTAGAGAAAAGAAAAAATTTGAAGAAGGATAAAGGCATTCTTCTTATCAAATTGCCTTCTTCTCAAGGGATTTTATTTTTAAGAAGTTAAGGAGACCATTTTCTACCAAAAAGATGGAGGGAAGGCATAATCTCTTTACCAAGTATGTATCCCCCTCAAAAACCCCCTAAAACTTAAGAGTTAGCCATTTTCTGAAGTTTATCGTGGAAAGGTCAACAAATAAAAATTCTGAAAAGTTAAATAAAACTATTCCCCTACATTTAAATAACCCAAATCTCATCTATTTCAAATATATTAAATTTCAATTTTCTCTACTCTTTTGAAAATTCTAAGATTAGCCAGTGTCATTAAGAACTACAGAAAATTGGGTCTTACATTTGAGGCAATATGAGTCATCAGAAATTTTTAAGCATTCCTGTTGGCCTCTGGTATTATAGCAGTGTATATATTACTTAGGACAAAGTAAACTAATTTAATTTGACATGCAATGAAAATTAGGGTCTTATAGCTTTATAAATCATTTAATATGTACTGCTCCATTTTTATTTTGTAATTATTTGTTTTACATGATTTGGAATTAAGGTCATAAAATTTTGACACATTCTTTAAACCTTCATCATGGAACCAAGTTTTATTACATTGGATATTAATGAACCTTTGATGAACAGTCCATTTCCCCAAGCCTAGGTTTGATTATCCATCATAGGTTTTCATTGGAGAACTTTCTACACAATTGAAGCATATTTATTTACATCTAACTCTTGGATACCTTTTTAACACTTTGTAAAGTATAGCATGGTTCTAGGTCATATTGCAAATATTCTATTTCCTTTCGGGAATTTTTCTATTTCCTATAAAATTTCCTTCCCATATATTTCCTATATAATGTGCTATATTTCCATTTAATTTCTTTCTTATTTGGGGGAATTCTTTAATTCTCAGTATATTTGAGTTCATCATTCTCCCACTGAGGATATAACTTTTAGACCCATTCAAAGTAAGAAGATTCATTCACACCTCTAAATTTTGAGTCTATATTCTGATGCAGATGCCCACATATTTCAGACTTATTCCAATAACAGTTGTACTATAGCAATGGATAACAGTGAGTTTCATTATTAAAAATTACTTTTCCCCTCCATTTTTCAGGACTTCAGTTTTTGTATTATCTTGCCTGTGACAAGTGGATAGATGTTGTATTAATGATAAGTAGCTCCTTTTCTTCCTAGTCTTTTTGCTATTCTTCCAATATCATGAAGTCTATGTTCCACTGGAAAAAAGGTCTTTGCCTATTTTCTGAGAATTAAGTTGTTCTGCAGTGAAGACTTCTCAATTCTTGGCATTGCTTTTAACTAGACTTTCCTTTGTCTTTCACTGTGACTGATCCTGCTTTGCTTGAATCTTGAAATCTTTTCTAATTAGGGTGGTATTCTTACTACTCCCACAAGAGATGGACTAACATACCAGTACACTCAAATTCTCTCAGAGACCTCTAAGTAACTCTGTGGAGGGGAAATTCTCCCTTTCTACTCACCACTCTTGTTACTGAATCTCCATTGATGTGTTTCTACTTTTACAACCAGCCATTCACAATTAAACGCATTCACATGGCACATATAACGAACCACCCACTATAATGAAATCTTAAAACCATTTATTTAGTAAAAAAAAAAAAAAAAGGCAAGGTAAATAATATTGAAACAAGCACACAAACCATATATCAGATCCTACCCAAACATCTGGGTCATATTACTGAGGGAAATGAGTGTATGGTTACAATGAGTGTATGGTTGGCAAGGAAAAACAAGGTGGGAGGAAACTCATGCTTGAGGTAAGTTATTATTCTATATTTCAGGTTTTGTTATCATTAGTACATTCAGAATTTTCTGCACTATACATAACTGCTTCTCTGCTCATAGCTTGGTCTTTGGGGCTCACAAATCTTTAGTTGCTCAATTTCTTCTGCAAAAGAACTCACCATTTACACTCTTTCAACATACTATCATCCTTAAAGAGGCATTTAGAAAGTAATAATACTTTTAAAATACATCGCAAGCAGTTCTCTTTAAACCAAAATAACTGCAAAACTCATAAAATGATTTTCTCTGGGCTATACAGAACAGAGCAGCTATTTATTCAATCATCTGAATACTTCTGATCAGAACAAAACAAAGCAAATAAATTTAGTCAACTCACCAGGATACAGAGGAACTGATAAGTCCATCTCCCTCTTATTTTTTCCTTTTCTTAAAAGAAAAGAAGCAGGGGGGTAGCTAGGTGGGGCAATGAATAGAGCACTGGCCCTGGAGTCAGGAGGACCTGAGTTCAAACTGACCTCAGACACTTAATAATTAACTAGTCGTGTGGCCTTGGGCAAGTCACTTAACCCCACTGCCTTGCAAAACCCCCAGCCCCCCAAGAAGAAAAGAAGCAAATAGTAGCAGGAATTATTAAAAAAAAAAACTTGATCATTTTTTGACATTAGATGGTACTGAAAGGCAATAGCTGTCATTGGAGTTCTTGGGCAATGAAATAAGATTTTTTTCTCCCACTAATCAAAGGAGTCACCTAGTTGAATCCCTCTGTCAACTGACTGCTCCTGGTTGTACCAGCTGCAAAAGAGTAAATTTAGAGGTACTTCTAGTGTCTTCAATTAGGTTTCTTTTTTCCAGTTCCCAAGTCAGGTTGCTCTCCCCTAGATGACTTAAATAAGAACCTCCTGATTCTTAGTGATTTACCTCCACTTAGAAATGAGTAATTCACCAAATTTTTCCTATTAAATTAATAATCCTTTTACAATCATACACATGTGCCCAACTATTTACATTTCTCATTTTGTAGTTTTATTCTCTTTAGTAATAAAATAATTATATACAAATATGCTGAGGTACCACAAACCCATCTGTTTGTAGCTGACTGTCCTTAAATTGAGTTTCTTTGTATTCATACTTTTTCCAGTATGAGTCATTTACCTGACTCTTTAAGCCATAATTTTTTTTCACATACAAGAAATCATCCTTCATTAGATTATAAGGTGATTTATATCTTTATATTTATATCACAATTCATTTCTATCCAAAACTTCTAAAATCCCATCTGAAAGCTACATACATTTTAGAAGTTTTACTGACAAATTCTTTTCTACACTTTTTAGGCAAAAAAAAAATTGTCCATCTATAATAGCAGCACCATTTTACATCCTTTAATAATTGATACAACTCATTCACTTCACATAAAATATCTTTTCTGTCCCTTTCACCACTGTACCATTCCCTGGGAATTTAGCAGTATCTTAAAGGAACAATATCCCTTAGAGCTGCTGCAATAGCTCTACAGTCATTGAAATGACCAAATGCTATGACTTTTGCATATTTCCTTGGATAGCATTTATTTTTACAAAATATAGAACTAGGGCAGCTACGTGGCACAGTGGATAGAGCACTGGCTCTGGAGTTAGTAGGACCTGAATTTAAATCTGACCTCAGAAACTTATCAATGTGACCTTGGGTAAGTCACTTAACCCCACTGCCTTGCAAAAAAAAAGTTCAGAACTAAAAATACAACAAAAGGGACCAATGAAATTTTTGTGTATGGTGCAAATCTGACTTATCTGACAGGGCTAACTGAAGATAGGGAAACCAGCTCCAAATGTTTTCACTTAGTCAAATTTAGATTTTCTGAGTTAACCTGGTATCAGTAAAATCACACATGTATGATCATTGCTGTCACAAAATGAAACCATATCAAAATTATTCCTTGACCCAAGTAATTGACACAGTACTATACTCCAGATATAATTACATGTAAGGATAACAGTGCTTATCTGGACCCAAAAAAATAGGGGTTTGAGGAAGTTTGTAGTGCTTTATTTTTTTTCTTGAAAGTTTGTCAAATGCTATCAAATTTAGATGTCTTTTAATGCATTTTTCTCTGAAATATTACTTGACTATTAGTATCCCACAAATGGGCCCTGGAAACACTTAATTTTTGTAGCACTGGGGCGGCTAGGTGGCACAGTGGATAAAGCACTGGCCTTGGAGTCAGGAGTACCTGGGTTCAAATCCAGTCTCAGACACTTAATAATTACCTAGCTGTGTGGCCTTGGGCAAGCCACTTGACCCCATTTGCCTTGTAAAAAACCTAAAAAGTAAATTTTGTAGCATTGATTTATAAAAATAATATTTGTGTAACATGGAAATACAGTATATCACAGATCAGTACCTTTTTTTTTTAATGTTATTGGTATCTCGTCTTCACATTTTGATTATTGACCCATCATTCCCTCAGGATTGAACCCTTTCTTATGACAATGTAAGTCAAATAAACAAACAAAAAAAAACCATATACAATATGGAAATCCGTAAGATAATTTGTATGATATGTCTTAAAATTCTCCCAACTTCTTTAATGAAAAAAGTATTTTTCTTTTCTCTTCTTCTTGATCTTCACTGGTCTATCACTCAGTTCTTTTTAGTGATATATTCATTTAAATTATGGGAGTCACTGTAAACATCTTTTTTGGTTGTTTATACTATAATAGTTCATGTACATTTTTGCACAATTCTCTGAATTCCTTGAATATTTCTTTTCTTAATTACACAATTAGCATTCCAGTACAAATGCCTGTAATTCTGCAGCCATTTCCAAACTGATGAGTACATTTTTTCCCCAGTTCTTTCACAATAAAGAGCACAATTATGCCTGTTTTCTTATACATATGGGCTTTTGTTTCCTGTTTTTTTACTTCCTTGAAACATGTGCCCAATAGTGGATTAAAGAGATTTTCATAATTCCAAACTGATTTCCAGAAAAGTTCATAGCTCCACTAGTTGAGCACAAATGGGCCCTTTTCCCCCACATCTGCTCCAAAATCGACTGTTTCTATCTTTGGTCTTTTTTTTTTTTAGGTTTTTGCAAGGCAAATGGGGTCAAGTGGCTTGCCCAAGGCCACACAGCTAGGTAATTATTATGTCTGAGGCCAGATTTGAATTCAGGTACTCCTGACTCCAGGGCAGGTGCTCTATCCACTGCGCACCACTTAGCCACTCCCTATCTTTGGTCATCTTTGCCACCTGAAATGGTAAAAGGTAAAATCTCAGTTTGGTTTTAGTTTATATTTCTCTAATATTAGTGATTTAGAGTATATTTTTATATGGTCATTTAATGTTTGTAATTCTTCTCTAGGAAACTGTTTATATCCTTCAACAATTTATGTATTGAGGAATGGCTTTTGGTGTTATAAAGGTGGCAATTCTCTCTATATTTTGGATATTCTGAACTCTATTCTAAATAATCTAGATATTTTGTTTATTCGGATATTCTGAATATATTATTCTGATAGTTGAATATCATTAAATATTTAATGCACATATTTTCTCAGTTTTTGTTTTTCTTCTAATTGTTCTATTTTCATTAATTTTATTCAGCCCCACCCCCACCCCCAGGAAGCTAAGTGGTTATGATACACATGATATGCCAGAATCAACAACACAGCCCAGGACTAAGGAAGTACTCAATGTTCTTAGGGGATCAGATAAGTAAGGGACGTTGTGATTTTCTTTTTCTATATAAGCTGGTACATGTCTCAATAAAGTAGACTCTCTTTTCCATGTCTTCAGAGTCCCATCTCTTCATTTATTAGACAGTCTTTGTTCATGTAACTCTTTCCTCGCTCTGTCGCTGGTCAGTGGAATACCCAACATCTGGTGCCTAATGTGGGGCCCTGAAAGCAGATTGAGTGGGCTGTCACGAGCCTGCCTTGGTTCTGCTGAAGGTCCTCCTTGTTCCAGAGGATGACCCAGTATCTCAAGATAAGGTAAAGGTAAGGCTCAAATGATCCACTATATAGTTACTTTCACTTTCCTCCCAAGGTAATAGTAAACACAGGGCAAGTCCACATAAAGCAGCCCAGCAGAGAGACACATGAGAAAGTCCTTTTGATTGTTGAGACACCAAGGACTTAGTCACAAGAGTTTAGATAAAAGAATTCTGAGATTTGATAGAGACCACATCCCCCCCTGCTACCCAAGGAGAGATCCCTGAACCCAGAAAAGTAGAAGGTGGTTGGGGAATTTACCTGTTCATTGTTTCCAATTATATAATGTTATAAAACCATGCCTAGTGGACCCTGCACCTTACAGAAAAGTTCATAGATTTGATGCAGAGACACAGAAGAGGGAGGAGGGGAGTGAAGAGAAGTGGTCTCAGAGACAAATAAAAAAGGCCAAAAGAGAAGAAACGGGAGGTAGTGACAAAAAGACTGAACTTAGTTACCCCACTGCTCCTCTGTTGTCCCATTGCCCCTCTTAACAGCAACAGACTACCCTCCACAACTCCACTGGAAAAGCCAAGACAATTTAGAGAACAGATGCCCCTGGAAAGAGCTCTTAGGCCAGGAAAAGGGAGAAGAGACCTGAGATCTAGGGCTCCACATATATCTGGTCTTAGAGACCCACGACCCTAACAATCCAGGATAACAGCTGAGGAATTACAAGCTTCTTGATATCAGAATGCTCCAAGAGGCAAAAAAGGCTTGTGTTGGTTATGGTCCTGCCTCCACCAAATAGCTTATTCTATTTTTACCTCCTCATGACCATGACCAGAGACAGGTCACTGGGATGTGTTTGGAGATCACATGCTCTGGTGTCCCGAATTTCAAGAACAGTGTAAACAACAAGCAATTCAGAATAAACAACAGGAGGTTAACTTTAATTTTGAGCAATTATCCAGCACAGGACAGTATGAGGCAGTGGGTAGGCAACTGTACTATGAGGTGGCTGAATACCACCAACTGGCTCTATGTGCAACTAAGGCTTGGGCAAACCTCCCAGGAAAGGGAGATGAAGGGCAATCTTTTAGAAAAAAATAACACAAGAAGCGCAAGAAAGTTTTGCAGGTTTCCTTGCTCACCTCACACAGGCCATTATTGGAATAGGGAAGGGATCAACTGCAGACAATTTGATTAGACAGCTAGGGAGAATTGCAACAATTGCAAAAGGGCATCGGCAGGTAGTAAAAAAGACATCACAACAGAAGACATAATTCAGAAGTGTTCCTCTGTGGGCACCAATACCTTTTATGTGGATTTATTAGGAGAAAAAAAATCAGGGCTGTGAACCTTGATATAAGGCAAGGGAGAAGTAGAAATAAGAAAAAAAGACTGAAAATGTTGTAATTGCAGCAAACCAGGACACCCTGTAGACAAAAGAAAAGAGGCAAGAAGGAAGCTACTAGAGCAGGAGCTACATGCCCTAAGACCCCCTGTCTTAAATGTGGGAAGGGATATCACTGGGCTTCAGAGTGTAGGCTGGGAACAACACTGGGGAATGGCGACTGCTCTAGGCACTCCTCTTACTCTACAACAGCATTAAGTGCAACAAAGCCAGGTAGGATAGGAGACAGGGGATCCAATACCACTTTCCATGTGTTAACTGTCCCCATTTATACTGCTCAAGTCAGTCCATACTCATGTTATTCCTGTGCAGGACATACCTCCACTTCCATTACATACAATGGGGATTCTGTTAGCTCCACCTGAAGCAGGATTTACTGTGTTCCCCCAAATTTGGTTATCAACCCACTAGGAAAAGAATTAACTAAGTATAGGCAACCTGTAGTGTCAGGTCTTCTCATTAACTTGCCAACAGGAACAATGCAATGTACTAGATTAGAAAGATAGAGAAGCAAGAATTAGTAGGAACAGATGCCTTAAACAAACAACATACATTGGACCAAACTGTAAAAAATTCTCAACCTCTATTAACCATTAACATTCAGGGCAGGCCCTTCATTGGCCTTATTGATACAAGGGCTGACAAAACAGTCGCTTGCAAGATACAGTGGCCAAAGGATCACCTACTCCACCATACTCCAAATGATTGGGGTGAGCACAGCTCCTACCCCCGAGAGATAAGACATTTTGCCTTTTCCATGCCATCTACTAGTCTACAAAGCCCTTATAAGAGATATCAGTGGAAAGTACTCCACCAGGGTATGAAAAATAGCCCAACTATGTGTCAACTTTATGTAGATAAAGCTCTTTAGTCTATCAGACTCCTTCCCAGGGATGTGCATTATTCATTATATAGATGATATACTTACTAGGAGCTGCTCCTTCTAGGCAGGAGTTCAAGGCCTCACTAACACTGACAATATAGCATCTTAACTCAGTTGGCCTCAAAATTTCCAGGGATAAGCTACAAAAATCAGACCCATATCAGTACCTAGGATATATCATTCAAGACAATCAAATAAGACTACAGAAGTTACAAATGAGAATAGATAAATTGAAGACCTTAAATG
The DNA here is from genome assembly GCF_037893015.1 of Macrotis lagotis. Lineage (NCBI taxonomy): Eukaryota > Metazoa > Chordata > Mammalia > Peramelemorphia > Peramelidae > Macrotis > Macrotis lagotis. Next base: position 52,138,818 of record NC_133660.1, on the reverse strand, counting down.
ATTTTCAAAAATTGGAGACATTCAGTGGGTCAGGGGTCATGTGGGTATTCCCACCTCTGCCCTCACTGACCTCTACAATATTCTTAGAGGTCCTACCGATCTTGCTTCTACTCGCCAGCTCTCAGAAGCGGTTGAAAAGCAGCGTAGGCAAATTGAAGATGCCATTGCCAGTACCACCACTGGGAGGTTCTCACCTGAAAAAGGATATAGAAATTTCTTTGCTAGACACTCCAGTGTATCCTTCAATACTGATTCTCCAGGAAAACACCATTCATGAATAGTGTTTCCCCCTGCTCAACCTAGTAAATCATTACTTACCTACCCTGCCGTAGTGTCCGCTCTCTTAAGAAAAACTATCACCCACTGTCTTTACCTTTCAGGCACATATCCTCTTTCCAGTCATGTGCCATACACTCAGGTTCAGCTGAATGATTGTTTCAACATGATACTGAGTGTCAGGTTTTACTTAGCTATCCCATATCCTTTTCTTATAACCTCACAATACCATTAACCTGATTTCTGACCAAATGACAATGGATTTATCAATCTGTGATAAGGAGGACCCCCATTCAAGGGCCAGTGGTTGTGTTCACAGATGCCACAAATTATATCAATTATATGCCCAGAATGCAATCAGACTTGTGTTTTAAATACACCTTTTAATTCCACTCAAAGGCATGAACTGTATGATCTAGCTTTGGCTGCTCAAAAATACCAAGAACCAATGAATATTGTAACTGATAGCCAGTATGCAATGGGAGTAGTTGAGAGGATAGAGAATCAATCCATTGATATTACTCAATTATTCCAATTTGTTCAAGAAACTATTAGACAGGTCACATCCTATGTACATCCTTCATGTAAATTCTCACACTAATCTGCCAGGCCCACTCACTCATGGGAATCGCTTAGCAGATTGCTCCTTAACACTTACAGCATGGGAAGCCCATCACTCACACACTAAATTTCACCAACCAGCTAGAATCTTACGCAATTTCAAATCACCAGGAAAGAAGCCAGAGATATTGTTAGGGAATGCACAGAATGTGTCCCATTTACTTTCACTCCATGCCTTCATCATCCCATTAACCCTGGAGGACTCCATCCTAATCACATGGCAAATGGTTTGGACTCTTTCAATATTTTCATGTCTCAGTTGACACCTTCTCGTCCTTTACTATTGCCATAGCATGCAACAGAGAATCCACTAAACATGTTGTCACACTTATTACACTGCTTCTCTACCACTGGAATCCCATTATACATAAAAACAGATAATGGGCCAGCTTATACCTCAAGGGCTTTTTACATGTTGTCAAAAAATTATAATATTACCGCATACCACTGGCATTCCATATAATCCTACAGGACAAGCCATAGTAGAAAGAAAGCAAAGGCATATTGAAGCACTCTTCCAAAAACAAAGGAAAGGGAGAGATAAAGGCATAACCCCTAATAATAAGTTGAATCTGGCATTATATACTTCATATTTTTTTCATGCAATACTTCAGGAGTTAACCAGTTGAGTGGCACTTCAGAGCTAAGAAACAAGGAGTAGAGAACAAGAAACAAACCTATGAATCAAAAAAGGTCCCCAAGGGTCCTGGAAACAAACAGGATATGTGGAAAAATCTGGCCACTAATGCCTGGCAGGAGCCAGGAACAGTAATAACATGGAGGCAAAGATTTGTTTGTGTTTCCCAAGGTAATGGAGAACCAGCCGTATGTATCCCACAGAGGACTGTTCATCTGTACCAAACACCTCTGAGGACTACAGCTACAGTGGAGATAGAGAAGATGTCCTGCAAGGAGGTGCAGGAGACCAAAAAACACAAGTGATTGAATAAACTTGAAACTATGTTTGCTACTTTTATCTATGTCTATGATGAATAAAGTGGCTCAGGGAACAGAGACAACAGAAACCCATTGGGCTTATTGGAGTAACCCTCCATGGCTATCCCTAGTCACATGGGAAGATCCCTCAGTACCCATAGTAATTATTGGCCCAAAGATACTGGAGCCCATATTTGACCTCTATTTAGAAAATATCACTACAGCCGACCCTATTGGGTTCAATTATACAGGTTTATACACTAGTTCCCCAATATGTTTTTCCCCAGTTGAGTCAGGTCCTGATCCATGTATCCCTTTACTAAATGTAACTCATGCTCTGGGCAGGACATAACTTTGAAACTTATGGTGCTATTGCCTTTAATCTATGAACAGTCCTAATGCCATGACCAGCAATCACACATGGACTAGGTATCTACTGCTCTCACCTTGTCCAAATATTGTTTTGGATATTGCAAAGTAGGTATCCCACAATAGTTGAATGTCGTCCCACCCATGCCCAGGAATACCAGTTATGGCAGGAAACGAGTTGTAAGGCAAACAGCACAAACTCCATGATTTTCTGCACTCATTGGGACTTGGGTGGACGATGAGACCACTCACAGAGGTTGGGTAAAACCCATATGGACTACACAAACCCATAAATAGCAACGGCATATCTGGAAAGTGTTTGCCACTACAAGGAAACAACACAGACCAGTATAATGGTGGGTCTCTAAGAATTATGGGTTCCTGGTAGGGAATGTCTTCACTGAAAACAAACAATTGGGGAAATTTTGGAATACCACATATATGAATTGTTCAGTATATAAATAACTCTTTAGTTGCCAACAAACAAGTCCTTATACTAACACAAATTCCTTTTACCTTCTGACCCATCAAATCATTGGGTTGGTATCAAGCTCCACCTGATTGCATCCTTGCTCAGCAAAAAGACATAAAAGGTACATCTCATGTATTTTTCTAGGAGTTATTCTGCTTGCTTTGCTCTTAGTTTCTGTCACCTACAGGAGCAAAAACTGTGCTTGCATATTTATGTTCACATATATGTAACCCTGGATGAGTCACTAAACTTCTCTCAGTGTTCTACTTTGGAGAGAAAGTGAAAGGCATTTCCTCATCTGGAAATTCCTAGTATCAGTGAAATCACTGGTCCATTCCCCATCTATATCTGTAAGTCACTGAGCTAGGTCCTGGAAATACAAAGACAAAAATTAAAAATTCCCTGTCCTCAAAAGAGTTCACCTTCTCCTTGGGGAATGTAACACATGAACAGAAATATAAGAGAATTGAAGCAGGGTTAGAGTACTAGGAATCTAGGTTAGAGCTCTGAACTTTTCTTCTGTCAAATACTTTTTGACAGCATAGTGATACCTATGGACTCTTCAGAATAATGCTTTTAAATGCATAAAATAAAATATACAGGATCACAAAGGAAAACAATTATATTGACATAAAGATATCAAAATGGAGAAAGAGAGGAGGGGAAAGAAAAGAGAGAAAAGAGCTAGAGAGAGGGGAGAAAAAGGAACAGAGAGAGATGAATCAAATCAGGTTCCATGTTGGGGCAAAATAAGGAACTTGTAAAGTCACTGAACAGTTAACAAAAGGAGGTTTAATCTGCTCTCTTAAAGAAAGATTATTGGAGGGGTGACTAGGTGGTACAGTGAATAGAGCACCAGTCCTAGAGTCAGGAGTATCTGAGTTCAAATCTGGCCTCTAACACTTAATAATTATTTAGCTGTGTGGCATTGGGCAAGCCACTTAACCACATTGCCTTGCAAAAACCTAAAAAAAAAAAAAGGTTCTCTGGATCCAGCTCTCATCTTCAGAAAGAAATGTGTCAAGTTAGCGAGGTAGGTAAGACAAGGTAAAGGATGTGATCTGAGGGCCCTGACTACATGGTGGGATTTTTATTATGCCCAAAGTTGACCAAGATTAGAGGTCAATGAGGTCCCAGGACTACTTTGTCTTCTTTTATAGAAAATTAATTCCTGTCACAGGAGGGAAGGAAGGGGGTGGGCAATGCTGGTACATATTATCCCTATCATATTTGGTTAAAACTTCCTAACAGGGGATTCAATTGAATTAGTTCCAATCCAAGCATTTATAAAGTACCGAAGTCTAAAACATTGGGTGCCTTTAGATTAAAATGACAAAATGAAAAACAACCCTGCTGGATCCTACTTTAGATTACACCCTCTAATATTCGGTGTCCCTCTGGGTTCCATCCTGGGCTCTTTTCTTCTTCTTTACTATTTTAATTGGTAATCTCATCAACTCACATAAATTTAATCTGTTGATGATTCCTAGAACTACCTTTCCTGACCTAATCTCTCTGCTGACCTTTAATCTCCTAACTCCAACTTCCTTTCAGACATCTCAAATTGAATGTTCGATTGACATCTTAAATTTAATATGTCCAAAACAGACCCCCTAAACCCTCCCCTACCCGATATAGAGGATATCACTATCTTCCTAGGCCCTCAGACTCATAGCCAATCATCTTGGATCAACCCTCTGGTTCCAAGCTGTTGCCACAGGCCTGTTGATTTCACCTTTGCAGCATCTCTCAATTATATCTCCTTTTCTCCTGACACTACCCCCCCTCTCTGGAGCAGGCCTTCTTCATCTCATAACTCACTGCCACAGTCCGATGGTGGGTGGTCTGCTTCAAGTCTCTCTTGATTGTAGTCCCTTCTCCATTCACCCTTAAAGTGACTTTTATCACCCTCGATAACTCAGGTGTGCATCTGAACAGTGATTTGAGAGCCAGGTTGAAGAGATATCCCAAGAATACTTAAATGCCATGAAAACCACCAACACTTAATGTTGTGAAAACAATCTCTTGACTTTATTGTTGAATATCCAGACTTTTATAATAAAACTAATCTCAGACATGACAAGTCAGATGAAACCCAGCTGCAATAGTTTCCCTGATTAAATTTATATTTATTCTTGAAGTCTGTAGATTTCCTTATCAGAAAGCTTCCCACATACCTCTAGCACCACAGATGTTTAGGTCAGGGTTCATTGGTGAGCCAACCAAATGGTTAATGAGCAAGAATATATGCTTATCCTTGGTTACTTTAGTTCCAGGGACATCTGTCCTCACTCCTATGGAAGCTGGAATGCAGGTGATGTAGAGAAACCTGGGCATGGGAGTGGTGAGATCAGTTGGAGACAAATTTTGTAAATCTTTTGCTTGCATTGTAAAGGGAATCTTCCTTCTTCCTTTATTATCTAATTTAGGTCACACCTGAGGGCCTGACCTTCAACCTGATTTGTATTGCATGGTCTTCTGGTAGGGCAGCCAGGGAGCACAGGCCCTAGAAACACCCAAGACCACCCAAAAGAGACCCTTCCCCAAAAGGCAAAATCTCCAGTGTGGGACTTGGTCACTCCCAGGTCATCACTCCTCCCATGGACTCTGAGGGAGAATTTAAGGAGATCGAGGAAGGGGCTCCATCTCTCTTTTACCTTCCAGACTCCTACTGAACCCTGATCAGCTGGCATGGCCAATTCAATCAGCAATCCATGTGGTCTTCTCTTTAAACTCTTTTTAACATTTCCATTACTTTCTTAATAATAGAAGACAGTTTGGTACCCACACCACCCAATTATAGAACTCCTAGGTCTTCAAAATAGTGCTGATTTATGCTGCTTGTTGATTTTGTCTTTCACCTTAACATTTCAGATAATATCTAAACATATTATCTTGACTAGTGCCAGATATGCCTTAAATCAGGAAGTATACGCAGAATTCGGGAAACAAAGAATGTTTAAAATCAACAAAGAAATTAAAAAATAGAATTTTAGGACCAAAAAATTAAGTCTGAGATGCAACTGGGATATTTTTTCTTCTATAGTTGTAATCAAATTCTAATTATGTAGAACAAAAACACAACTTATATTAAAACACTCTTTTCACTCATTATCAATTACAAAGCAGACATTTCAAATCAGTGTTGAGATAATTTCTGATAACGATTATTTTATTTACAGTCCAATAACCTCTCTGTAAATCACCAACTTCCAATTCTTCCCTTATTTAATGGGAAAAAAATCATATTAGTGCAAAGCTATTTCACAGCTGTCTTCTCTCAATTAAATGAGAATCAACAGCACTCACCATCTAGGGATTTGCTCAGGGCATTCCAAAATCAGCTGCTGTTTTTGTTCACACATACATTAGGAACATTGCCACACACAGATACAATTCTTTGAACAAGTTATATTTGTACAACATCATATAAACTTATCACAAAAGAAGGTTATAAATTACAAAAGCAAATAAGGGAGAAATAATATTGATATTTTCAATGTACTATATGAAATTCTGTATTATATGGAATTAATGAACTTTATCGATCAGATATTTCTGCAAATTAAAATGTAGCACAGGAATAATTAGCCAAGTTACTTGTAAAATGTTATGATGGAAAAATGCTATGTCTCCCAAAATAGAAACCAAATCTGAAGTAACCTGGCAGGAAATCCAACTAAGTCAAACTTTACAGCTTAAGTTGGGAAGAGATCAATAAATTAAATGAATGGAGAAGGGGTCTAATTTATAGCATTAAGAACATTTTCCCCTGGACCCTGAGTAATGGTAAAATTCCTTTTGGAAGGATGTTTTCTGTTCTTGCAGAACTCCTTAGTAAATACATATTTATAAAAGGTAATTAATACAGGCTAAATAAAATTATTCTCCATGATCTTCTGGGGATTCACATTAATGGGGGCTCAGGCTGATGATATTGGAGAATTACAAATCCTGTATGTCAGAGATACACACAGAAACTATATATGGTGAGGGTTTGCTTCCTTGTCATTGGTTTTAAAACTCCCTCTATGTAGTGTTTTTATAACAGTAATTTAGATTTAAAATTTTTTAAATTATATTTATATAGTAATACATTTTCGGTATTAATGACAATGAAGCCACCATAGTTATCAAGCAAGCAAGCAACCAACATTTATAAAGTACCTTCTATGTGCCAGTCCCTTGCTGGGTACTAGAAATACAAACATGAAAATTTTAAAATCTCAACTCTCAATGACTTTATATTCTAAAAAAGGAAGATAATATGGACATATATATATATATATACATATATATATATGAATAAATTCAAATAAATACAAAGTACTTTTAAATACAAGTTAGTAAGGGAAGGCACTAGCCCTTGGGGATCAAGAGGGGTTTCACACAGAAGATAACTGAAATTCATGTGGTACGTAGTATTTGGAAGCAAAGGAGAGATTCTATAAGGTAGAGCTAAGGGAGTGTCTTACAGGAATGGAGATGAATGGCTGATGCAAAGGCCTAGAGAAAGGGAGGTGAGTGATATGTGTGAGTAAAAAAAAAAAGAAGTCCAATTTGATTGGCTCATACAATGAGGGAAAGTGAGAGAGATTCATATAATGAGTTTGGAAAAATAGGTTGAAGCCAGATCGTAAAGGGCTTTAAAAGACAAGTAGTTTATATTTTATCCTACAGAAAATAGGGAATTAGAAAAATTTACTGAATAAGGGAGTAGTAACATGATCCCATATGCATTTAAGATCTTATAATGGATTACATATTCAGCCAAAGAAGAAATTGAGGGGGCAGCTAGGTGGTGCAGTGGATAGAGCACGAGCCCTGGAGTACCTGAGTTCAAATCCGACCTCAGACACTTAACAATTACCTAGCTGTGTGGCCTTGGGCAAGGCACTTAACCCCATTGCCTTTCAACCCCCCCCCCCAAAAAAAAGAAAGAAGAAACTGAGACATGTAGAGACCTGTGATTGAATAGTGTTTGTTGATTAAAAAAAAAAGGAAAGACAGAAAAGAAGAAAAAATATTTGGCTCAAAAGAATAAATTCAGATTTATAGATTCTTTTCTAAAGAGTTGTTGCTCATTGTGTTGGCGCCTATTCTAGTCCCTGGCAATGGCCAACTGAGTTGAGTTATATACAAAAGGCACTTCAATATAAAATACTGAACAATTATGCCATATTGAAAGCTAATTTATATAATATATATATATAATAGCATGCTTTAGTATCTAAAGACTGACATAGATTCTTTTGAGGACCTATTCCATAGTCAACTGCCAAATTAGACATTTCAAATTGGATATCCCACAGATTTTTTCAATTCAATATGTTCAAAATAGGAGTTAGTATCTTCTCCCTGAAACTCAAGCCTCTTCCAAACTTTTCTGTTTGTGTCAGGGGTAATCAGGATCCCAGGTTAATTCACTCCCCAACCACACATAGTCAGTCAAATGCCAATTCTTGCTGTTTCCATTTCCACAACATTTCTTAATCTGTCTCTTCTACTCCTATGCCCTCATCTTGCTTCAGGGGCTTATCCATCATAACCTGATCTCTTGTCTCTTCAATCCATCCTCCACACAGTTGTGTTACTCCCCTCTCCAAGGTCTCCCTTTAGCCTATGCCTGACTTTTCAAGCCCTCCCAGTCTGCCTTGATGTACCCCTTCAGCCCCACTGCGGCATCTTCATGCCCATTCTATAATGCAGGCACATTGGTTCTCCTTCTGTTCCTCCTCATACCTGGCACCCCAAACCCTAGCTCCATACCTTTGCACAGACTCTTCACCCTCATCTTGCTTCCTGAATCCCTTTCTTGTTTTGGATTTACTTCAAGACAGCTAAGACACCATGTTCTATAGAAACCAGTTGCAGCTGCCTGCCCACTCTCCATAAACTATTTTGCATTTACTCTACATACCCTTATGTGTTACATTTACCATGACAATAATGTTTGTTCTTTGTCCTCAAGGAAGACCACGACATTAGGGAGGTGATGCCATCACCAGTGCATGAATCGGGTTGAGTGAGGGGGGCTGTGCAGAGTCACCAGCCTCACTGTCTTCTCCAGAGCCATCTGGGGCCAATGGCCAGATATGAATTAGGACAACTGGAGATGACCCTGAATGTGAGACAGAGTTAAATGACTTGCTCAAGGTCACACAGTCAGTAAGAGCCAAGTGTTTGAGACCAGACTCAAACTCCAGTCTTCCTACCTCCAAGGCCAATGCTCTATCCACTTAGCTGTCACTGTCCTATGAAAAAATGTAGGTTTATTGAAGTCAAGGACAATTTTCATTTTTCCTTTGATTTCCCAACATCTAACAGGTTCTCTAACTAATGGGAGGCATTTTAACAAATAATTGTTTGTTTGACTTATGTGGAGAGTTGTCAGAAATTCAGGCTAAGAATAATGTTTGGTATCTTTTCTGGCATGTCTCAGGGCCACCTTTTAGGAATGGGGTCCTGGCTTCTAGAAAAATTCCTCAGAGGCCAGCTGAGGCCATGAAAACCCTGTTTATGAAAACAGGTTCCAGAAAGTTTGGCTTGGGGAAAGTGAGACTCTCTTCTCCCTCCTTTCCTTTCCCTCAATCAATCACAATCAGAGATCTTAAGATGGTTAAAGGAATACCTTGCTTCTCCAGCAAACATTGTAGAACTGTTGGAAGGAAAACTGGTAAAACATTACTGCTGGCCTATGTCAGACATAGAGCTTTTTTAATCAAAAAGGTAAAGTCATCTTTGGAGCAGCAGCTCCCATGAGTTGATCTGACATTGACTTAAAGATTTGCAGCCTTATTATTTCTAGTTCTCTTTAAGGTTTATTTAGTGAGAAAGAATAGCCTTTAATAAATCTCATAGGGATACATGGCTCTTTTATTTTTGTGAACTCTCCTTTTCCTTTCCTACCATGGACATGATTTATAGACACACAAATAATCATTCATTTGAAAGAGTATCTGTTGCCTAATAATGTAGGAATAAGGATAGAAATTGATAAATTCTCCTTTCATTTTAAGGGAAAAAATCCTAAGAATCAAAAAATTGCACTGTCAACCATGTATATCACAGAAAAATACTTGGAAGGTGCAACCACAAAGGTACTTAATTGTGTTTAAGGTCCTTTCAGCAGTATCATAAAGCATAAGCTAGGGATATGCTTGCCTAAGGTGCTTGTCATAGAAAATGTTGTGTGCAGAATCCAAATATGAGAGGAATTGCTAAGAGATGGTAAGGTAATCCAGATGCTATAGATAGATGGCATTCTTCTTATTTCATCCAGCCCTAGCACACCATAGCACCCACTAAGGGAGATTCATAGGTCTACAATTCACAAGAAAAAACCAAGTGGATGAAAATTTAATATCTGTGTGGATTATGTTATAAAGATCCCACCAAGAAAAAGAGAAGATTCAAAGTTTCAACTGTAGATATGGTGAAGGATCTTCAGTGAAGATATGTCTCTTGGGGGGGGGGGGGGTTAAATAAAGTCCAGGAGGTGGGAGAGTGGGAAAGCTAGCAGAGACTTTTAGCCACAATATAATCCAGGTCCCAACAGCAGAGGTCCCAGCAGCTAGAGAGCAAGCCAGCAGGGAGGATCCCAACCCCAAACAAAGTCTGAACCCTGAAAACAGCAAGGTAAAAGAAGGACTGGGTAAGGAACAAACCACATTAAGTCAGAACCTAGACATGAAGGAGGAAATAAAACCTCTGCAAAGGCAAGGCCAGGACTGCAGAGGTAACATCTTGGCCAACAACAAACCAGGGATCAGATGCCCAGTCTCAGTAAAAAAAAAAAAAAAAAAAAGCTTGGATCCATACTCCCTATCCCCCAGGAGCAGTAATAAAACAACAAAGATAAACAAAAAAGCTAAAAGAGCACTCACTATAAGAAAACTACTTCACAGACAAAGATGCTAACAATGCCATGATTGAAGAAATCTGTAAGAAATCACTCACAGGGGAAGTATCAAAACAATCTATAAATTGGACTCAAATGCAAAAGCTCATCAAGGATCTTAAAAAAGAATTTGAAAACCAAAGAAGAGAGGAAGAAGAAAAATGGAAAAAAGAAATTAAAGTAATGCACAAAAATTATGAAAAATTGATGAAAGAAATCAACTGTTAAAAGTAAAATTAATCAACTGGAAAAGGAAACATAGAAGCAAATTGAAGAAAATAAAATCCTAAAAATTAGAATTGAACAAATAGAAACCAATGAATCTACAAGACTAAAAGATTCCATCAAACAAAATAAAAAGGTTGAAAAAAAATTGAATAAAATGTAAAGTACCTTCTAGGGAAAATGAATGATCTGGAAAATAGATCCAGAAAAGATAATCTACAAATCATTGGACTACCAGAAGGCCTGGACCAAAAAAAGAACCTGGAAAACATCATGCAGGAAATTATAAGGGAAAACTGTTCAAATCTACTAGAACAAGATAACAATGAAAAAATCCACAGAATCCACCCAGAATAAAAACTCCAAGGGCTGTAATAGCCAAATTCCAGAACCTTCAAATAAAAGAGAAGAGAGAATATTGCACAAGTAGAAAAAAAGAAAACAATTCAAACACAAAGATATTCAGCAAAATAGAGGACTTCCAGAATTTCCTAACACAAAAAAACAGAACTGAACAGAGAATTCAATCATCAAATACACTACTGAAATTAAATGAAATGAAATGGGGAAGAAAAATATAAAATAAAAGGAAACAAATGTTGGTCAAGACCATCAAATTGTATACAACCGAGGAGGCTAGGTGGCGCAGTGGATAAAGCACCGGCCCTGGAGTCAGGAGTACCTGGGTTCAAAATCAGGTCTCAGACACTTAATAATTACCTAGCTGTGTGGCCTTGGGCAAGCCACTTAACCCCATTTGTCTTGCAAAAACCTAAAAAAAAAAATGTATACAACCCTAATAGGGAAGAAAAAACACTTCTAAATCTTTAGAACTTTACTTCTCCTAGGATAATTAAAGGGTTAAATATAATTGAAGAAAATGAACCTAAAGGATATGGTAGGGAGGGTAGAGCCAAGATGGTGACAAGAAAGGATCAAGTCTTAGGCACTCTCTGATAAAACTTCTAAACTAAGGACTCTAACTAAACTTTTGAAAGACAGAACCCACAAAGGGACCCACTGAGGCAGTCCTCCTACTCAAGGTAACCTGGAAAAGAGCAGAAAGGCTCTGCTCCCCCGGGGTTGGAGGGGTGGCCTGCCAGAGGGGTGGCCTGCCAGAGCGAAAGAACTTCAGCCTCCCGGAGGCAGCCCCACGACTTAAGCAGCAACTACACTGGAAGCTTGTAGAGCTTGGAATATAATATACCAGAAGGCAAAAGAGCTTAGAATGCAACTGAGAATCAACTACTCAGAAAAAATGAATGTCCTCTTCCAGGGAAAAAGATGGACTTTCAATGAACCAGGGGAATTTCAAATGCTCCTGTTGGAATGGCCAGAGCTGAACAGAAGGTTTGATCATCAGATACAGGACTCAGGTGAAGCATGGAGATAGGAGGAGAGGGGGGAAATATGAGGGACTTAATGAGGATGAACTGCATGTATTCCTGCATAGAAAAATGACACTGATAATACTTATATGAACCTTCTCAGTTAATAGAACAGGTAGAGGGAGCTTTTGTAGTTGAAGCACAGGAGAAAGCTGAATTCGAGGATAAAATATGGAGTAAAAATGGAGTCAATAGAAAAAAGGGAAATGTAATGGGAGAAAGAAAAAGGAGAGGGGGAATAGGCCAAGATATTTCATATAATAAGATTTTTCTTTATTACAATGAGCTACTGCAATGATACGGAAAGTCATGATCAATAAAAGAGCCTTGACTTCATTTTTAAAGAATTTCTAGGGGCAGCTAGGTGGCGCAGTGGATAGAGCACAGGTCTTGGAGTCAGGAATACCTGGGTTCAAATCCAGCCTCAAGACACTTAATAATTACCTAGCTGTGTGGCCTTGGGCAAACCATTTAACCCCATTGCCTTGAAAACTCTAAAAAAAATAAAATAAAATAAAAAAAAGATGTCAACAGGAAAATTGTCCTGATATCCTAATTTCCTCCTGAAAGAGATGCGCATATATATTTTATATATATATATGTATATATGTATATGTGTATGTGTATATATATATATATATATATATATATATCCATCCCCCAGGAATATTATAGCCAAGTTCCAGAACTTCCAAGTCAAAGAGAAAATACTATAAGCAGACAGAATAAAATAATCCAAATATTGTGGTGCTGAAGTCAGGATTACCCAGGTCTTAGCACTATCACATATAGGGCTTGGAATTTAATATTGTGGAAGCAAAAGAGCTTGTAATGCAACCAAGAATCAACTACCCAGCAAAACTGAACATCCTCTTCCAGGGGAAAAGATGAGCCTTCAGTGAAACAGAGCAATTTCAAATGTTCCTGTTGAAACAACCTGAGCTGAACAGAAAGTTTGATCTTCAAGTACAGGACTTTGGTGAAGCATTGAGAGGGTGAGAAGGGTAAATTTATTGAGGATAATTAACTGTGTGTTTCCTTCATGGGAAGATGATACAGATAATACTCATATGAATCTTCTCATTTATTAGAGCAGTTAGAAGGAGCTTTTATAGTTGAGACACAGGACAGGAAAGAATCGAATTTGAAGATATAATGTGGGTACACAGGCTATTCTAACAGCCATGACACAAATCATCTCCAAGTAAACCACCACCTGGGCAGTCTCGGGAGCTGGCTTGTCACCCTGAGAGATAAGGTGAGCTGGAGTCCTTGGGAGCTGGACATTCCGCCCCACTGACCAAGAGCATTAGACACAGCTGTGCCTTATCATCTCCTCCCTAACGTACCGTCCTATCCTGTAATGCAAGAAGCTGCACCTACACATCGCTTGCACTCACCTAACAATTACCTCATTATTCTTTGTTCTACCCCAGAAGACCTAACAGTATATATGTAATAGCTAAGCAATAATAAAATTGAGCTGGAGGCATAAGGCAGTAGTGGCTTGACTCCTTATTCTCAGCTCCCCTCCTGGAGGGAGGTCGCCGCTGTGGGCCCCAAGGAAGCAAGCCACAACAGTATATTTCAAAAATAAAGGAATTGGGTGAAAAGGAAATGGTTAAGAAAAGAGAGGTAGAACAGACTAAGATATTTCATGTGAAAGAGTCAAGAAATAGCTTTTGCAATGGTACAGAAGGGAAGGTGAGAGTGGAACGAGGGAGCTTCATTCTCATTGGAAATGGCTCAGAAAAGCAACAACATATATGGCTCAGAAAGTAAACATAAATACTCAATAGGGCACAGAAATCTAGAATAAAAAACAAGAGAAAGGGGGTAGGGTAAGGGAGGAGGGAGGTAGGGAAAAGAGGAGAGGGTAGATCATGGGAGAGGATAGTCAGAGACAGTACATTTTCATTTTTACTTTTTGCAAGATGGTGGGATTGGATGGCCTGTCTGAGACCATGGGGATGAGTGGGTACTGGGTCTCTGGAGTGGGATGTTGGCTTGGGGCCTCTTGGCCCTAGGGCTGATGCTCTGCCTGCTGTGCCACTTGGCTGTCTCACAGCACGCTTTTGATGAGGGACAGAGCAAAAGGAGAGAGAAGATATAATAATTGGTAGTGGGGAGAAATGGATGGAGGGAATTACAATCAGGAACATCAACTGTGGAAGTAACTTCTCTGATGGACTTAGAAAGAATACAATCCACCATACAGATAGAGCTGATGGTATTGGAACACAGACTGAAGCATATTCTTTTCCTTTCTTTCACTTTATTTATCAAAAAATGTTTTATTTTTTTGAGCGAGGGGGATTATGTTTACACTTACAATGAGAGTATTTTAGTAATGTAAAAATAAATTTAAAATGTAAATTAAAAAAAAAGAATAACAACTGTTTTAATACCCCCCCCAAATAAGTCAAAAGAGAAAGGTGGTAAAATTTTGGTGAGGAGGAATAAGAGAAAAGCAAAGAGAAAAATATAAATGAAGAAAGATAGCATAGAGGGAAATACAGAACTAGTAATCTTAACTGTAAACGTGAATGGGATAAACTGTCCCATAAAACAAACAGACAGAAGAATGGCTTAAAAACCAGAGTATTATAATATGCTGTTTACAAGAAACACATCTGAAGCAGAGAGATACACACAGGGTAAAGGTAAAAGATAAAGCAAAAGGTTGGAGCAAAATATATTATGCCTCTGCTGAAGTAAAAAAACCTGGGGTAGCAATCCTAATCTCAGATAAAGAAAAAAGCAAAAATCAATCTTATTAAAAGGGATGAGGGAGGAAACTACATCTTCTTAAAAGGCACCATTGATAATGAAGCTATATCATTACCAAACATGTATGCACCTAATAGTATAGCATCCAAATTCCTAGAGGGAAAGCTGAGAGAATTACAGGGAGCCATAGATATTAAAGCAAAACTTTAATAAGGGAGACCTCAATCTCCCTGTCTCAAAACTAGATAAATATAGCAACAAAATAAACAAGAAACTTAGGTATGATAGACCTCTGGAGAAAATTTAATAGGAATAGGAAAGAATATACTTTTTTTCTTGGCAGTACATGGCTCCTACACCAAAACTGACCATGTACTAGGGCACAAAAAAACTTATAATCAAATACAGAAAGGGAGAAATAATAATAAATATATACTTTTCAGACCATGATGCAATAAAAATTACATGGAAAAATGGATCATGGAAAAATAAATCAAGAACTAATTAGAAATTAAATAACTTTATCTTAAATAATGGGTGGATCAAATAGCAAATAATAGAAATAATAATTATATCCAAGAAAATGATAATAATGAAGCATCATGCCAAAATTTATGGGATATAGCCAAGGCAGTTTTGAGGGGAATGACAATTCTACCCAAATTGAATTACTTAATCAATGTCTACCAATCAAACTACCAAATAACTACTTTACTGAACTAGAAAATAGTAACAAAATTCATCTGGAGCAAAAAAAAAAGGGCAAGAATAGTAAGGGAACTATTGGGGAAAAAAATGTAAAGGAAGGTGACCTAGCTATAAAGTGGCAGTCATCAAAATTGGCTGGTACTATTCAAAAAATAGAGTAAGGGCCCAGACCCCTGAAGCAGCCAAAATGATGTCTTTGTTCCCTTTGCTCCTGCTCAACATCATGCTTCCAACCACCCTGGCCAAAAATCTCAACAAACGTGAATTTATCCAGAAAGCGAGGAACAAAAATTGGATATCTATGTTCCTATGGCTGAATTTACTTGTACCATATTCCATAGCACTGGCTTTAGCACCCATAATAAGGTTGATAACAACGGCAGCACTGAATGTGGAATATTCCAGATCAACAACAATGGTTGGTATGTTGAAAAGCAGGAAGATTGTAGTGAAAAGTGTCTGTGGCATTCATTGCTCTAAATTCGTGGATGAAGACATTACTGATGTTAAGAAGATCATGCAAAGAACTGAGAGACTTGATTACTGGAAGACCTATAATACATTCTGGCATAAGAATCTGGACTAGTGGAACTGCTAACCCAATGCTGTTCTCAACGTCCTTTCCTTATTTCTTCTTCTGGAATCTTCCCCTTGGATTAAGTGACTACAAACTGCTTGCTCTAAGACCTTTATACCCTACTTCCCAGCAAGGAATGGCACTCTGGGTATCATATTCTAGAACAAGGAGGTGCTACTTCAGTGGACTCTCACTTTGTCTAGTGTTCTTCCAAGGCCACTTCCTCCATAGCACCTAGGGATACTTCACTATCTGTCTTGAATAAAAAGTCTATCTCTGGAAAAAAAAAAAGAAATAGAGTAAAGGATCAGTGAATTAGGATAGGTTCTAAAGAAGTTGCAGTAAATGAATGTTAAGTTTCTGGGATAAGAACTCACTATTTGACAAAAATTGTTGGGAAAACTGGAAAATAGTATGGCAAAAACTAGGCATAGATCCACATCTCACACCCTATACCAAAATAAGATCAAATTGAGTAGAGGATTTAGACATAAGGAACGATACCATAGATAAATTAATAGACCAAGAAATACTCTATCATATCTATGGAAAGGGGATAAATTTATGACCAACCAAGAATGAGAGCACATCATAAACTGCAAAATGATTGATTTTGACTATATTAAATTAAAAAGGTTTTGACTTCCGGCCAAGATGGCGGAGAGAAGACAGGCACAGTTCTAAAGTCTCCTGATCTCTTCCCCATCTACCACATGAAACAAACCTCTTAAAAGAAATCCGACTCAAAAAAACCCAGAAAGAAAAGCCCGAAGAAAGAACATCTACCTCAAGATTTGTCTCCAGCAGGAGCTGTGGCTGAATTCGGGCCGGTGAGTCTGGGCCCAGAGGGAAGATCAGCCCCTATCAACCAGACTAGCAGCTGAATTTGAACTGGGAGTCCAAGGGCCCAAGAGCCAGACCTGCTGGATCAGAGGTGGGGCTGGACTGCGTGGGGCGTGAGTCTGCGAGGGAGCAGAGGTGCTGGTGTTGGAGCTGTCCCCCTGGAGATCCCGGACAGGGCTGGGGGGAAAATTCTGGAGCAGGGGAGCCGGGGACACCATCCCTGGGCTCCTCTGGTCTGAGTCCCATTACAACTCAGACTGCTCCCCTAACAAACAAATGCAAACTACTTCTGCCTCAGGCCCAGGTGTGTGAGCAGAAGAACCAGCCCAGCTGAGGAATGACCTCAGGCTAGGGTAAAGCCCACCATTGATTGAAGGCAAACGAATTCAATACCTCCAACTCCTCCCTTCAAGGAAAAGGAGAGGGCCTCAACCAAGGTCACAGACACTCCAGAGAAAGCAACCAACAACTCCTACTGGCCAGACAGAGAAACTGCACTCAGTGAGTAAAGCCTTTAGCAATCCCAAGCCCCTGTGAACCAGCCCCTCCAAAACTCAGGTCTCAGTAAAATGAAGAAGGGTCAGCAGAAAGGTGGATCCATAGAAAAATCCTTGGAAGGGAAAGACACTAACTCAGAGAGATCTGGAACCTCTGAGGAGAATACAATATGGTCTTCAGCACAGAAAGACTTCCTTGAAGAAATGAGGAAGGAGTTTAAAAATCAACTAGAAAATTTGGGGGAGACAATTAATACCTTGCAACAATAAAACAAATCTCTCAGATCTCCAAATGGGCAAATGCAAAAAGAAATTAATTCTCTCAAAACTTCAAATGGTCAAATGGAAAGCTCTTTCAAAAGCAGAATGAACCAACTAAAAATGGAGTTGCAAAAGGTTAATGAAGAAAACTCCTCCCCCAAAAAAAGAATGGGGTCTACAGAAACTAATGACTCCATGAGACAGCAAGAGTCAGTTAAACAAAATCAAAAAATAGAAAAAATAGAAGCAAATGTAAAATACCTCATCAACAAAACCACTGACCTCGAGAATAGATCGAGGAGGGGCAACCTGAAAATTGTAGGACTTCCTGAAAACATTGAAGAGAAAAAAAGCCTGGACTTAATATTACAGGATCTAGTGATGGAAAAATACCCAGATATTATGGAATCAGAGGGCAAAGTAGTTATTGAAAGAGTACATCGATCCCCATCAGAAAAAGATCCTAAAATGAAAACACCAAGGAATGTTGTGGCCAAACTCCAGAACTATCAGATGAAAGAGAAAATCCTGCTAGAAGCCAGAAAGAAACAATTTAAATATCAAGGAGCCACAGTAAGGATCATGCAGGACCTGGCTGCATCAACTTTAAGGGATCAAAGGGCCTGGAACGAGATATTTCAAAGAGCACAGGAGCTTGGAATGCAGCCAAGAATCTACTTTCCTGCAAAGCTGAGCCTTCTCTTCCAGGGAAAAAGATGGACATTTAACAAAATGGAAGAATTCCAAAAATTTCTGATGAAAAGACCAGAGCTAAAAAGAAAATTTGGGCATCAAACAGGAGGTTCAAGAGATACATGAAAAGGTAAAAAAAAAAGGGGGGGGGGCGGTAAAAGAAAAAAAAATGCAATCCAGTAAGTTGAAACTGGCTATATCCCAGCATGGGGGTAAAAAAAAAAAAGATTCTCATAAACCTTGAGAAATGTAACTCTTAACAGAGAGAATACACCTAGCCAGAAATGATGGACATTCATGACCTATCCATGAGACTACTATCTAATGGGAGGTAACTGGCTTTAACCCCATTTGGGAGAAGATTCTAATAACTCTCAGGAATTTTGACTCTATTCGATAGAATATACAAAACTAAAAGGGACAGACACTTAGAATTTTCTATGACTTAGATAGAATGATCTAAAAAAAAACCACTACTGCCCTAAAAAGGGGGAAAGGAGGGAGGGGATTGAATGGGATAAATCTCATTACACTAAGAGGTACAAAAAACCTATGGTAATAGTGGGGAAGAAGGGAGCAGAGGAGAAACACCTGAATCTTCTCATCAGACTTGGCTTAAAGTCAACCTACACATACTCAGTTAACTTATAAAACATCTAACCTTTCAAGTATTAAAAGGAGAAAAGGGGAGGGGGGACAGAGAAAGGGAAGGAGAGTGGGGGAAATAAGGGGAAATAACAAAAGGAAGGGAAGGGAAAAGGGAAAGGGGGAAGAAAGGGGAGGGCATGATATAGGAGGGCAAACACACTGAAGGGGGTGGTTTTCAGAAACAAAAGACTGGGGAATATGGATAAGGGGGGGTAAGGGGGAAAATATAAACAGAGGGAAGATAGCATGGAGGGAAATAAAGAATTAGTAATCATAACCTTGAATGTGAATGGGATGAACTCTCCCTTAAAACATAAGCAAATAGCAGAGTGGATTAAAAACCAGAATCCTACAATATGCTGCTTACAAGAAACTTATTTGAAGCAGAGAGATACATATAGAGTAAAGGTAAAAGGTTGGAGCAAAATATATTTTGCTTTAGCTGAAGCAAAAAAAGCAGGGGTAGCAATCCTTCTCAGACAAAGCAGCAGCAAAAATAGATAGCATTAAAAGAGATAAGGAAGGAAACTTTATCCTCATAAAAGGTACCTTAAACAATAAAGTCATTTCAATATTGAATATATATATGCACCCAGTGGAACAGCACCCAAATTCTTAGAGGAGAAGCTGAAAGAATTCCAGGAAGACATAGACAGCAAAACTTTACTAGTGGGAGACCTCAACCTCCCGCTATCAGATCTAGATAAATCGAATCATAAAACAAACAAGAAAGAAATTAGGGAGGTAAATAGATAGTTAGAAAAATTAGATATGGTAGACTTATGGAGGAAACTGAATGGGGATAGAAAGGAATATACCTTTTTCTCTGCAGTATATGGAACTTATACAAAAATTGACCATGTACTAGGACATAAAAACCTAATGATCAACTGCAGAAAGGCAGAAATAGTGAATACATCTTTCTCAGATCACAATGCAATAAAAGTCATATGCAATACTGGGCCAAGGAGATATAAACACAGAACGAATTGGAAACAGAATAACCTCATTTTAAAAAATGAATGGACCAAAAAACAAATTATAGAAAGAATTAACCATTTTATCATAGATAATGATAATAATGAAACAACATACCAAAACCTATGGGATTTATTCAAAGCAACTCTCAGGGGATATATTATAGCACTAAATGCTTATATGAATAAATTGGAGAAAGAGGAATCAATGAACTAAACATGCAACTAAAAAAATTAGAGAAAGAACAAATAAAAAATCCCCAATTAAGTACCAAATTAGAAATTCTAAAAATTAAAGAAGTTAATAAAATTGAAAGCAAAAGAACTATTGAAATAATAAATAAAACCAAAAGTTGTATTATGAAAAAAACCAATAACATTGATAAACCTCTGGTCAATTTGATTAAAAAAAAAGAAAAGCAAATTGCTAGTATCATAAATGAAAAAGGTGAACTCACCACCAATGAGGAGAAAATTAAAGTAATAATTCAAAATTATTTTGCCCAATTCTATGCCAATATATTTGATAATCTAAGTGAAATGGATGAATATTTACAAAAATATAAGTTGCCCAGGTTAAATGAAGAAGAGATTAAATACCTAAACAACCCTATATCTCAGAAAAAGAAATTCAACAAGCCATTACTGAACTCCCTAAAAAAAAAAATCTCAGTGGGCCTGATGGATTCACAAGTGAATTCTACCAGAGAGAGAAAATTATAGACCTATCTCCCTGGTGAATATAGATGCAAAAATGCTAAATAAAATCTTAGCAAAATGATTATAACAAGTCATTACTAGGACAATACATTATGATCAAGTAGGATTTATTCCAGGAATGCAGGGTTGGTTCAATATTAGGAAAACTGTTAGTATACTCAATTATATCAACAACAAACCTATCAGAAATCATATGATCATATCAATAGATGCTGAAAAAGCTTTTGACAAAATACAGCATCCATTCCTATTAAAAACACTAGAGAGTGTAGCAATAAATGGACTGTTCCTTAAAATAATGAGCAGTATCTATCTGAAACCATCAACAAACATTATATTCAATGGGGAGAGGCTAGAGGCATTCCCAATAAGATCAGGGGTGAAACAAGGGTGCCCATTATCACCACTACTATTCAATATTGTATTAGAAATGTTAGCATCAGCAATTAGAGAAGAAAAAGAAATTGAAGGAATCAGAATTGGGAAGGAAGAGAAAAAACTCTCTTTGCAGATGACATGATGATCTACCTAGAGAATCCCAAGAAATCATCTAAAAAACTACTGGAAACAATTAGCAATTTTATCAAAGTGGCAGGTTATAAAATAAACCCTCATAAATCCTCAACTTTTCTATATATGTCTAGCAAGATACAGCAGGAAGAGCTAGAAAGAGAAATCCCATTCAAAGTAACCTCAGACAATATAAAATACTTGGGAGTCTATTTGCCAAGACAGACTCAGAGTCTTTTTGAAAACAATTATAAAACACTTCTCACACAAATTAAATTAGATTTAAATAATTGGGCAAATATCAACTGCTCATGGATAGGTAGAGCTAATATAATAAAAATGACAATTCTACCAAAACTAAACTATCTGTTTAGTGCCCTACCAATCAAAATTCCAAAAAATTACTTTAATGAGTTAGAAAAAATTGTAAGTAAATTCATATGGAGAAATAAAAAGTCAAGAATTGCCAGGAGCCATATGAAAAAATGCTCTAAATCATTAATTATTAGAGAAATGCAAATTAAAGCTTCTCTGAGATATCACCTCACACCTCTCAGATTGGCCAATAGAACCAAGAAGGATAATGATCATTGTTGGAAGGGTTGTGGGAAATCTGGGACACTACTACACTGTTGGTGGAGCTGTGAACTCATCCAACCCTTTTGGAGAGCTATTTGGAACTATGCCCAAAGGGCAACAAAAATGTGCATACCCTTTGACCCAGCAATACCACTACTGGGTCTATACCCTGAAGAGATGAGGAAAAAGGGTAAAAACATTACTTGTACAAAAATATTTATAGCAGCCCTGTTTGTGATGTCAAAGAATTGGAAATCAAGTAAATGACCTTCAATTGGGGAATGGCTTAGCAAACTGTGGTATATATATGTCATGGAACACTATTGCTCTATTAGAAACCAGGAGGGGTGGGAATTCAGGGAAGCCTGGAGGGATTTGCATGAACTGATGCTGAATGAGATGAGCAGAACCAGAAAAACACTGTACACCCTAACAGCAACATGGGAGTGATGTTCAACCTTGAAGGACTTGCTCATTCCATCAGTGCAACAATTGGGAACAATTTGGGGCTGTCTGCAAGGGAGAGTACCATCTGTATCCAGATGAGGAGCTGTGGAATTTGAACAAAGTACAAGGACTATTCCCTTTAATTTAGGGGAGAAAAAAAAAACAGATATCTTATTGTCTGATCTTGTTACCTCTGAGAATTCTGTTCTCTTTCAGGATATAATTTTTCTCTCATCACACCCAATTTGGATCAAGGTACAACATGGAAACAAAGTAGAGACTGACAGAATGCTATCTGTGGGGTGGGGGTGGGGGTGGGGGAAGCGGGATTGGGGGAGAATTGTAAAACTCAAATAATATCTTTAATAAAAATAAATTTAAAAAATAAGCCCAAATTATAGTTCTTAAGCTAATTTGGAAAGGGAAGGGGAATTGCACTTAAGGTAGCTCTGTTTGTAGCCTTCCTCCTGCTTCATGGAATTTTTGTTAGTTATAAAATGAAGAAAATGGATTAAATGACCTCTAAGGTTCTTTTCAGCACCAAATTTATTATCCTATGATTTAAATTATAATTAATAATTTAAAGCAGTTTGTCAAAATTAATAGTGAAAGACCTCCGTCCAGACAATTCATGTTACATTTAAAGAAAGGCAAAATAACCTATTTCCTATTATTATGAAATTAATATTATAGGACTTATTACACATTTCTATGTATGTTTTATAATTAATTTCATTTCCATCAATAGTATAAGCAAAATAAAAAATTTATTGTTTTAATTTATAAAATGTTTAGACTGCACACTTTTTTTGGTCTTATTTTAAATTGTTTTAATTGGACATACAGGAGTCTACTAGATGAAGTTATAACTGTAGGATAATGTTCAATTGCAAAAATTGTAAAAATATTTGAAAAACATCAAAATTGCATTTGCCTATGTTATTTTTTTACAACAAGCAATGTATAAGTTGGCAAAACAGTATCTAGGTGCTTCAGTAAATAGAGCACTGGGATTGGAATCAGGAAGACTCATCTTTATGAGCTGAAATCCAGCCTCAGCCACTTACTAACTAGGTGACTCTGGCCAAAACTTAACCCTGTTGATTTCAATATCCTAATCTGTAAAATGAGCTGAGAAGGACATGACAAAACACTTTGTTCCCCAAATGGGGAACAAAGAGTCAAACATGACTTAAATGACTCAACAACAATAAAGCAGGCAAAAACACAACAAAAAAACCCCCACTTTTTGGAATTATTTGTAAGGTGTAGAACTGTCAATTAGGGTAATAAGAAATATTGCACCATATTACCCTTATTTTTCCATCTCCTAAAATACCAGGCTTGTAACAACCTCCCATAAGCTAAACAAGAGCAAGTACTGTGAAAGATTTTGATAAGGATCCCAAAAGCAACTTTAAAATAACCTTGAAGCCCAGCCAAGAGATCACCAGCAACAGCTTGAAGTGGTGGTGAGAGAAATCTGCTACGCCAGAATGAGTGTGGAGTCAGGAGCACTGGCCACAAAATCTGCAGTGAGAATTTGGAGAAAGCAGCCTGCATCCCCAGAGACGGTAAGGGAAGCCTGCAGAGATTTCTCTGCTCTCCCTGGGGTGCCTACACTCACATATTGCCCTTTGGGATTCCATACTAAATAACCAAGCTGGATGAGACTTCAGAGGAATAGGGGCGGCTAGGTGGCGCAGTAGATAGAGCACTGGCCCTGGAGTCAGGAGTACCTGAATTCAAATGTGGCCTCAGACAATTAATAATTACCTAGCTGTGTGGCCTTGGGCAAGTCACTTAACCCCATTTGCCTTGCAAAAACCTTAAAAAACAAACTTTGGAAGAATAAAGGTCCAAGTGGGGTATCCCCCCCCAAACCTTGGAAGTGTTGTAAATTAGTCTTGGGCTGAGGAAATGAGTAAACAACAGAAAAAGAAGAATCTGACCATAGAGAATTACTTTAGTCCCATGGAAGATCAAAACACATACTCAGATGACAATAAAATCAAAGCTTCCATATCCAAAACCTCCAAGAGAAATAAAAAATGGGCTCAGACTATGGATGAGTTCAAAAAAGACTTTGAAAAGCAATTAAGGGAGGTGGAGGAAAAATTGGGAGGAGAAATGAGCACTGCAGAAAAATTATGAAAACCAAATCAAAGGCTTGGGTGAAAGAAATACAAAAAAATACTGAAGAAAATAAACCAATTTAGGCCTAATGGAAAAAGCAAAACAAAAGGCAAATGAGAAGAATGCCTTAAAAAACAGAATTGGCCAGCTGGAAAAGGAGATAAAAAAGCTTTCTAAAGAAAATAACTCCTTCAAATGTAGAATGTAACTAAAGAAAGCTGATGACTTTGCAAGAAATCAGGAAGAGATAAAACTCTTCCAAAAAAGCCAAAAATTAGAAGAAAATGTGAAATATCTCGTTGGAAAAAACAATTGACCTCAAAAACAGAGCCAGAATAAATAATTTAAAAATTATTAGGCTATCTGAAAGCTACGACCAGGAAAAGAGCCTAGACTTCATTTTTCAAGAAATAATACAGCAAAATTGCCCTGAAATCCTAGAAACTGAGGGTAAAAGAGAAATCAAGAGAATTCACCAGTCACCCCCCAAGAGATCCCAAAAGAAAACTTCCAGGAATATTATAGCCAAATTCCAAA
Source organism: Macrotis lagotis (assembly GCF_037893015.1). Taxonomy (NCBI): domain Eukaryota; kingdom Metazoa; phylum Chordata; class Mammalia; order Peramelemorphia; family Peramelidae; genus Macrotis; species Macrotis lagotis. The sequence continues at coordinate 52,113,768 of NC_133660.1, read as the reverse complement.
ACTCCCAAATCAAAGAGAAAATTCTAAAAGCTTCTAGAAACAAACAATTCAACTACAGAGGCTCCATAGTCAGGATTACACAGGACCTGGCAGCATCTACATTAAGGGCTCGTAGGGATTGGAATATGATATTCTGGAAGGCAAAAGATCTTGGTTTACAACCAAGAATCAACTACCCAGCAAAAGTGAACATCCTCTTTTGGGGAAAACATGGACTTTTTTTTTTGTTTTTGTTTTTATTTTTCAAGGCAATGGGGTTAAGTGGCTTGCTCAAGGCCACACAGCTAGGTAATTATTAAGTGTCTGAAGCCAGATTTGAACTCAGGTACTTCTGACTTGAAGGTCGGTGCTCTACCCACTGCGCCACCTAGCCGCCCCAAAGATAGACTTTCAATGAAACAGGGGACTTTCAAATTTTCCTATTGAGATGACCAGAGCTAAACAGAATGTTTGATCTCCAAGTACAGGGCTCTGGTGAACCATAGAGGGAGTAGAAAGGGACTAACTATGAGACTCTTGATGATGTTGAACTGTTTGTATTCCTGCATGGGAAGATGGGAAGAAGATATTGATAACTCATGAACTTTCTCATTTATAAGAGCTGTTAGAGGGGCAGCTAGGTGGCGTAGTGGATAGAGCACCAGCCTTGGAGTCAGGAGTACCTGGGTTCAAATCCAGTCTCAGATACTTAATAATTACCTAGCTGTGTGGCCTTGGGCAAGCCACTTAACCCCATCTGCCTTGCAAAAAAACCTAAAAAAAAAAAAGCTGTTAGAAGGAGCATATATAGACAGGACATAGGAAGGAGCAGAATATAATGGTATGATGTGGTAAAGGAATGGAGTCAATAGGTGATGGGAGAAAGTATTGGGAGGAAGGAAAAGGAGATAAAGAAGCTGAGAGATTTCACATAAGAGTGAATAAAAAGCTTTTTCAATGGAGTGGAGGTGGAGAAGGCAAGGGGAATGAATGAGCCTTCATTCTCATTGGAAATGGCTCAAGGAGGAAATGACATACACACTTAATAGGGTGAGGAAATCTGTCTTGCCCTGGAGAAGGATGGGAGGAAAATGACAGGATGAGGGGGAATGGGGGAATAGGTGATAGAAGAAAGAGAAGATGGAGGGAGAGGGTGCTCAGATTCAACACATTTTTGGACAGGGTCAGGATGAAAGGATAGAAAGAATAGAATAAATGAGAGTGGGGAGAAATAGAGTGGAGGTACAGCTAGTAATAGCAACTGTGGGAAAAATATTGAAGCAACTTCTCTGGTGGACTTATGATAAAGAAAGCAACTCACCCCAGAGACAGAGCCATTGGGGGGGGGGGGGGATTGTAGAATTCAGAGCCTTGCAAAAAATGATGGGTACATATTACTATTGTATAATTGGAAAACAAAATGTTAAAATGTCAAAAAAAAAAAAAGAACCTTGAAGAAGCCTTAATATACTACATAGAGTTTGGGGACACAGACTTTAGAAACAATTACTTCAGAAGTTTTATAATCCTATGCAATTTAAGAAACATTAATACCTCAAAAAGTTAATAGATTATAGTATTTTATATTCTCTTCCATACCATCACTTACATCATGGTAAATAATTTATATTTCTTAAGTTTGAAAGCATTATTGATTTATTTACAATTTATATTTATTTACATTTGACTCTCATCTAAAGGTAAAATAAGGAGAGTAGAATACATTTCCTGTATTCATAATTTTCTAATAATGAAAAAACTGTTATCAAATACCTTTTAATTTACATAAATAGCAGTCTATATCATGACTTTTTGTGAAAGATGTTTGTTTTTGGAGTTCTCTTTTTTATTTTTTTCCTCTTTCTTCTGCCTTTTTATCCAAATAACTTTTAAGAAGGAGGTTTAAGTCTGGCTCACATTCACTTGAATGCTGTAATCCCTTCTCTCTTCCTGAAAAAAAAGAAAAAGCAAAGGACATTGGTCTTTATTTCATAAAAGGCATATTGGCAGAACTTCCTAGGACAGTGAAATCAACTTCAGTGTTTGAGAGAAAAATTATAATCGGATCTGAATCATACTGAAAACAGTATTGCATTTTTTTTCTCAAGGAAGAAAAATCTTCCAGAAAACAAGTTTAATTTCATATTGGTAAATTTTTCATTTTCCCACTTTACCTTCACAGTGTTGGATCACCCGTCCCCACAGTCTGTTCTTCTTCAAACAGTCCAAATTCCCCACAATCAATAAGTGCCTTTTCCCTCTTGTCAGAGCAACATTCATTCTCTTTTCTGAGTCAATGAATCCAACTTGCTTAGTTCTTACACAGGACAGGATGATGATCTCCTTCTCCGCACCCTGAAAGGCATCAACGGTGGATACCTGGATGGCTTTGAGATGAGAGTGGTCACAATGCACATCGCTAAGTAGAGTACCAAGCTACAGAAGAGAGAAGAATGATTGTTCTTTAAAAGGTTCTTGTTTTGGAAGCTACTCTTTGAGGTCTCTGGGTAGGATACTGAAGAATTCTGCTCACACTCAGCCTACAGGAGAAACCTCCCTGAAGCATAGGTCATAAAACCCTACAGTTACTGGTGCCAATGCTCAAACATAAAATTTTGGTTTTTCTAGTCAGTAGTGGACAATTTGTAATTTTTTATCCCTTTGCAGCCCTAACTTATGGGGCTAAAATCACCTCTGAATTTAGTTGGGCAAACAATACTAATTACAGGACAAAATCAGAACTATTCAATCATCCATTGATAATAGAATTTTTCTGTACATACAAATTTTGAGCAGATGGAAACACTACAAATGAAAACAGATTTTTTTTAAAAGTACTTCAACATGTTTACATTAATATATAAGGTCTATCCTTGATTTGCTGCAGAAATGTAATAATGAAAATTCATTTTTGAAAACCATTCTACTTCAATACCATCTGCTTCAAAACATAAAGCATGTACCACACTCTCTCCCCTCTAATTTGTTTATTTGCATTCTTTTTGTAACAGTTGTAAAATGAATTTAATTAAACCTTGTTAGACTTATATTTAATTAAAGAGACAAAAAGCCAGATCATTTGGAGCAAAACCAGAACATTTAAGTTACAGTCCTGTAAGTAACAATAGATTTTGAAAAACAAAGATGGAAAATTGGTATAAAATATAAATATATTGGCATAAAATATAAATACATTTATATAAAATATAAATAGATCAAATAGGAAGGTTTTATGGTCACATTTGGCTAAGAGTGCAATACAAACCTTGTACATCTGTGATTTGTATAATGTTATCACCCCAATCATGGATCCTTCTATTCCACTTGCAATCAGTGATTGAATAAGCTTGAGTGTAAAAGCAGCTTCTGCTACATTATGGAAGCTGTTATCCCTTTCAATCTGGAATAGGAAATAGGTCTTAAATTACAATCCATGAAAATCCAACCAATTTTATAAGCAAAATTTTGTGGAGATTAGAAAAATTTTTAAGAACCTAGCCTCTGCTGGAAATTAAAATTGCTATTTACCTGTTCAATTCCTTTGACATTATAGAAACACAGAGTTGGTAACCAATCCAATAAAGGGCTCCTTTCAATTTCCGAAATGCCATTTTTTAAATTTCCTTCATAGAAGAGGTCATTTGCTATAGCACTAATAGCAGGGTGACAACGATATTGAGTTCTCAGTAGAATTGCTTCATGACCCTATAGAGTTTAAATGTAGAAAAACAAGATAGATTAAAAACCCAACAAATCTATGTTTTCCAATTAAAAGGAATAATAATGTTTAAAGGAATTTTTTTGCCAAATTTCAGGTTAAAGATTTACTGTTGTTAAACAAACATGCCCCAACCCACTGTGATTCACCAAACTGAAGCTGCACTTCATCTGAATGTGCCCTCATTACATTGTTTCCTAAGTGTGCTTTTTCAAATGTAGACATTTTGTTTTCCCAAATATAAGTTCCTCTGCAAGCACCAAAACTTTTTATTATATGCCATAAAATTTCTTTGGACAACTTTACATACCATTAAGCAAAGCCGGTCAAAGAGAGTCTGTTCCAATCCACTATCATGAGCACTTTCTGAACCCTGAATAGTGGGAGGTAGCTGCTTGGGATCTCCAACAAGAACTAGTTTTTCACAATCAAACCTAACACAAAAATTTCAAAAAATCATAAAACTTAAATCAAGTTGACTGAAAAAATATTTCTCTAAAACAAATTCAAGTAATGAACAGATAACTCACACTGGCCTTCTTAGGACACGGACACACACACACACACACACACACACACACACAGCTAAAATATAAGCACACATTATATATATAGATATGGATACAGTCTTAAATTTATGAAGGCACAACCTTGCTAGTACTTGGGGGGAGGAGCTTTATTGTATACTCACTTTAACACCAGTTCAAATAAAAATACACATATTAAAGAAAAAAGAGATAATTTTCATTTACTATCAAGTTGTTTTTCTTGTTCTAATGCAAGGGTTCTTAACTCAAAGTCCATGAACTTGTCTTTTTAATATTTTGATAGCTGTATCTCTACATAATTGGTTTCCTTTATAGTAATTTTTTGCATTTAAAGATTATTCTGAGAAGAGGTCCATTAGCTTCTCTGCACTTCCAAACGGAGCTATGAAACACAAAAAAGGTAAGAATTATACTATTCTACAGCCTCAAAACCAGAATAAGTTTAAATTTGTAGAATGGAAGAAGACTCTTTTAAGTGAAGATGAATCTTCGGGACCAATAATGACAGACCTGGAACTGGAAGGAACCTCAGAAATCATCTCGTTCAACCTCATTTTGCAGATAGAAGTAACTGAGTACCAAGAGGATAAGAGATTTCTCTAAGATCGTATAAGTAGCATCAAGTAGGATTTGAAAGTAGACCTTCTAATTTGAGAGTTAGCACTCATTACACTCTTAACATGTTGCCTCCCTTTCTCTTACTTCAATAATGAGATCTGAATTGCTAATAATCTTCAAGATTGTGGAATTTTAAAGTTGTTTTTTTAAAAACAGAAAATTTTTAATTACCTTGCAATGGGCAAGAGTGAAGCAGGTTCTGTCATCTGACTGCACTCATCCAATATGACTACTGGAAATTTAAGATTATTCATGCATGGGAATGGGCAGGCTGCACAGGTTACTCCAACTACTTGTACCTGTATTTCAAAAAAAATGAATCTATTAATAATTAGAAAACATTGACATATAAACATCATTGAAGGGCTATCAAAAATTGCAGTACAGAATCAAAATTCTAATTTGAGACTGCTTAATGACAATCTGAAATTCTGACCAATAAAGTTTCATTATCTCCACATTTTAAATGGAAATAGCAGGATTGTTTGCTACTTAATTTATAGGGCTATTAATAAAAATGGGAATATAAAGTGTTTTGAAGCCTTTAAAATAATTACATTAAAATATCAAATATGACATAATACAAATATTTTAGCCTTTCAAATGTAGTTGAATATATGCAATATGCATAATACCTCTCATCCCCCCAGGTTTAAGTTCACAACAAAGAAGAGTAATGAAAGTTCATGAATTATCCTTTATTTACAATTCAAATAAAGCAGTTAATTGTATGGAATCTTAATATAACAAATTTTACCTTGATTACAGATCAATACTGGATAGATGAGAGGAATATATAGAAACCCAAGAGATGCTCAGTAAGAACAGACTATATGGAAAATAGAGTGAGTGCAATGGAATGTTTTATGTTGCGTGTAACTGCACAAGTGTTGCATACTTTAAAGGAAATTACATTTTCAAAATAATTTTATCAAGATAAAGCATAATACATTCATGAACCGGAAAACAGATACCCACTTATTGGATGTTAATATGGTATTTTTTTTTTTTAGATTTTTGCAAGGCAAATGGGGTTAAGTGGCTTGCCCAAGGCCACACAGCTAGGTAATTATTAAGTGTCTGAGGCCAGATTTTAACCCAGGTATTCCTGACTCCAGGGCCAGTGCTCTATCCACTGCACCACCTAGCTGCCCCATATTTTGTGTTTTTAAGTGGAGAACTTTCTTCTCTTCTAATTCTATTTTTCTTACCTTTTTATTTTGTAATAAATACAAAATATCTCAAAAAATGCATTACAATAGACTAGTTTGAGGTTCCTAAGGAAAGCTGAAGGGAAATTTTTATCAAATTTTAAAATATTATATTAAAAACAATTCAATAAAATGTTTAGTGATATGTTAATATACATTATATTTTTGAAGCACCAGTATTTAACACATTACTTAATAAATGATTCTTAATTGATTGGTACCTGCTTCAGCAAAGCTCTATTAGTACCCAGTTTATGTTGTTCGATACTTTTTCTCACATATATTTTTTCTACAGGTGTCAGATCTTCTTTCATCAGTGCATGTAGCTCCTTTAATTGCTCATTTTCACTTCCTAAGCCAGCATGCAAACTTAAGGACAAAAATCAACACAACAGAGATAAGCTGAATTAATAATAGCTTTTATGTGAAGAACTCCTAAGACTTGTCAAACCTAATAACCACATTGCCCCTTTCCAATGATTTGTGTAGGACTGAATGATGCCACCAGAAGGAAACTGTGTAGCATTCTGGAAATTATAAAGTACTGGACAAGAAACTGTGTTCTCTAGGAGCACAGTATTTTTACCACTGCTGCTGACTGAAATGGCAGAGACTCAGGCAGATCAAAAAAGCATAACTGACAAGGAAATAAGTAGTTAAGAAAATGGTATCTAAGAATGACATGGATTTCTATTCTTTTAATCAGCATCAGCAAAAATGAAAACACTGATTAAAATTTTTTTAATTTATTTAAAATTTAAATTCAAATTTAAAATTCTTGATAAGTAGAGAAAGATGGAAACTAAGGACAACATAGGATTAAAGCAAAATCTTTGCCTCAAAAACTGTGAGCACCAAGAAATGACAAAGTCTGTTGAAACTGTAGTACAAGACTGCTTAAGCCAGATCATTCCAAGAACATTTACAAATGAAATGGAAAGTACAATATAAAATGATTTTATAGCTTTGACTATCAAGTTAGCTCTGTGAAGGGGAAAGAGTGCACGATTTGGAGTCCAAAAACAATGGTTCTACCACTTCCCATAATTATTACTTAAAAATACATGACTTCAAATTACAGGCCTGATTTTTCTTATTTGTGTAATGAAGGGGCTAGACAAGACAACTTCTAACTCATTTGCTTCAAAATCTAAATCTAGGATCTTGTGATGTTTTCTTCCTCAATGATAGTGAACCCCCACATAAAGGAACGTGATGTGATTTATGAAGAAGTACATTAGAACTAAAAAAAAAATGACAGAGAAGAGTGGTTGAACTTAACATAACTTTAAAGTTCTCAAGGACTGAATTTCAATATATCTTAAAGGCAGGAACATTTCAAGAGACTGGGGAATATAAAATTGCTTTATTACCCAAAAAAACCCAATAGTGAAGACATAATTAACTCTTGGCCTATATGCCTGGTTTTCTCTATAAAAATATTTATAAGAATTATAACATATCAATAAAATTTTTATGAGAAATGTCTATGCATATATGAAGAATGATCATGATGAAAATGTGTAAAAGGGAAAAGCAGGTTTTCCAGTTGATTCTCCAGTGTTTACATCTTCACTGCCACATAAATAACTGAGAGCTTGAATCAAAAATCCAGTCAGCATAGGGAGATAGAGAAGTCTATAGACCCTGATAACTGAACCTAGAACACTTCAGGGCAAGGAGAGGCTGAGTAACAGGGCAAGAGGTGCAAGGTGAAGGAAGAGGTGCCATTGAGCAGTCTAGTTCCAGTTCACATAGTCAGGGAGGCCTCTTGGCGTAAGAAGTCACCACCAGCAGAGAGCAGCTGGGAAGCTCAAAGACCCAGGATAAAGAGAAGCCCCTTGCTTCAAGCTCAGATTGAAACATGTGGCCAGCAGCTTCCAAAGAGAAGTCTGTGGCTCTGTCAACATCATGAGTTGTCAGAGCTTCCCAGCTGGCAGAGTGGCTAAGTACAGCAGGGTCTACTACTACTTAGACACAAGCCCAGATCAGGATCTTACAGAGCTCAGACCTGATCAAAAACCATCACTTTGGGAGCACTGAAAGCTTGCAGGTTCCCAGTCTATCCCTGAGCTCATGGAATACACATTGCTCAACACTCCTATTCAAGCAAAGACCTTCCCTCAAGAAATACACAGAGCCTGTGCCAATCTTGAACATCACTTCTGGGGCGGCTAGGTGGCATAGTGGATAAAGTACCAGCCCTGGAGTCAGGAGTACCTGGGTTCAAATCCGGTCTCAGATACTTAATAATTACCTAGCTGTGTGGCCTTGGGCAAGCCACTTAACCCCGTTTGCCTTGCAAAAACCTTAAAAAAAAACATCACTTCCTTTTATGAGACAGAAGAGTTGATGTAGGGTCAGTTTGCTTTTCCCCTTGGAAAAATTTAGTCTCTAGCTCTTGTGAAACCATTTGCGGTAGGCTTGAAAGAAAGTTATCCCTTTGGAATCATAGAGAACTCTTCACAGGCAATTTGTCTTTTGTCTACTTGTCTTCCCTTCCCTCTCCTCTCCCCCCAGATCATTCTTGTCTCCTCTCATTTCCTCCCCCCCCCCCCCCGCCTGGATGGCCTCGACTGGCCAAGACTGGGACATCTACCCAGAGCAGCTTTTTAGCATTCTGTTTTTCTTATCATTTAGCTGTGTATCATACAATTACTCAAAGGGGGAGGAGGAAGGAGCATGACTGCATCTTATTTTTAGTACTAAAATCAATGATGGAAACCTCTCTTGCATTTCAATAGGGCCTTGCACATCAAAATCCCCAAAACAAAATGTAGTAAACATATTAATATACATAATGACACTTTTTCTGTGCTCTTTCAAAATGTTTGTTTTGAAATACCAAAATGTCTCAGCCCAAATGAAAAGATTAATTTATTAACAGATGGGCAAAAATAATGAATTAAAAAAAAAAAGAAAAGAAATACACAGAACCTGGCCCCTAATGTCAAGTCTGAAGTCAAGATGTAGGTCAGGAAAATGAGGAAACAAAAAAAAATTAAAAACCTACTATGGTAACAGGAACACTCAAGACACAAACTCAGAAGAAGAAAATCACTAAAGCAACTATGAGCAGTGCTGCAAAGGATAACACAGGTTGGGCAAAAATTCAACTAAAAGTCCTAGAAAAGGTGAAACTAAGAGTTGAAAAGTTTTTTTAAAAAATAAATGAAATGAAGGTGTTGGGGGAAAACTGGAAAAGAAATAAGTTATTGAAGAATTGGAAAGGATATTAACCATCTGGCATAAAAGGAACAAAACCTGGACTAAACAAGAAACTCAGAAAATCAGCATGAACCAATGAGAAGTCAATGATTCCATTAGACAAGAATATTAAAATAAACTCAAAAGTTGGATGGACAGCTCAGGGAAAATACTACATATGGATAATGGTCCAAAATTAAACAGGAATATTACAAATGGCTAAATTTTATTTGGGAGACTGCATCAGTCTTTCAATGATCTCAAATTTATTTATTTGTTTATTTTAGGCTATTGCTAGGCAATGGGGTTAAGTGGCTTGCCCAAGGCCACACACAGCTAGATAATTATTAAGTGTCTGAGGCTAGATTTGAACTCAGGTACTCCTGATTGTAGGGCTGGTGTTCTCTCCACTGAGCCACCTAGCCAACCTCAAATTTATTTTTGAAACAAAATCCATATTTTTAAAACAAATGTCCTTTTGGTGATAGTATAATGATATGAATTGTGTAATACCACAACTTTGGAGGAAACAAAATTTCAAGCCATCCAAATGCTTTCATTTTCTCTCATTCTTATGAGATATTCATGGTGAATAAAGATAGATTATAATGTATTTGGTACATGAAAAAGTATAAAAAAATATTATCAAATTGACAGAGGATTAGATTGGAGATTATGTAGCAAAAATGAAAACCAAGAAATGGTTGGCCCATAAACTACACTGATACCATGATCAAGCTTAAAAGATCAGGAGGTAGGGTCCTGATTATGTTGAGTGGATTTCCTCTATAGGATTTAAGAAGGTCATGGACAAGAGTTGCCTAGGATATTAAATGGCTGGATTGCAACTTTACCCTCAGAAGGAGTATTCACATCACTGAGAGATCCTAGATTCATTGAAGCCTGATTTTCTTCCTTCTTCTTCTAAAAAGCACAAAATTAAACCAAAATTTCGGTAGATTGTGAGGGTTCTTTAATCAATTTTGTAAATCCAGGAACTTAAGATTCTTACCTGTAGGGTAAAATTGGCTTGCAAATTTTTCTGATGCTTCCAACTCTGATAAATTTTTCAAATCCAAGACTAAGTAGCCTGTATAATAATAATAATAAAATTCATATCATTTTGAAGGTGGACTATAAAATAAATATTTCTCTCCCCTCCAATTAAGATAAATAACCTCCCAAGAAGTCACTATGATACTAAATATCAGATAAACTAAATCTAATCTAAATCAACATTACATTTAAGTCATATGTAAGTAAAAGTACCATCAGTAAAATCATGTGTAAGATGTTATAAATATAATATACTTCAAGGATAATACTGGCTTTAAAAATTAATTTATGAATGCATAATGTTAAAATACATGTCACAAAAATACATGTTAGTTCACAGCAAATAAATGGATTTCTAGTCATACTATTATTAATCCTAGTCAAACTTCAATTTTAAGATTGAAATACAACTGGCTAAAATATTGCTTAATGACATTCAAACACGTTTTGTGATTAGAAAAATTATATATCTTTATATTTATATATCTTTTTTCAAAAGAGGAAGCCAATGCCGAGAAAGTAGCTTGCCCATGTTCATACAGCTATTAAATATCTAAGGTAAGATATGAACCCAGATCTTCTATCTGATGACAAGAAAAGGACTTATCCCTTACAAAACATTTTAATACAATTCATTTGCATTTGTGAAATATTGTATTATTCTTTTCCTTTTTTAATAGGATTCAACCACTAAGAAACATTGTTCATGTCTAAAATAATTTTTAATCTTTCTTATTTCTTTCTGGACTCTTTTAGTTTAAAATTACAACAGAATAATTATACAGTCTAATTATTTCCCTATCATCTGCCCATGTAGATAGACAAATTATCATCTACACAGTCAAATACTTAAATAAAAAGTTGATACCCACCCAAGAAGTACTCTGTCAACAGCAACATTGGTAGAAGAAGAAATCAGAATCTTCCATGGTCTTGCATCTATACCTGTAGGAGCTGGGCTCTTTTCAAAGAGCTGCACAAGGAATAATATCACCACTGCCAATAAGTAACTCTTCCCTGCTCCAAAAACACCTTTTGGAAGGGAAAGAGAGAGGTATAAAGAGGCAGTATTCTAAATGAATTCTAAAAAAGTGAAAAGGAATTTGGCCCAAATTATCTTCTATAGAGAATATTTCATTAGACTCAGTATACATCTTCATTTTCATAGCATTCAGCTCTGCATCATAATAGTTTTTTCACTCTGGTTCAGGGTAAATCCTATAGAGATTAGCTTAGTGTGGGAAAAGCTCCTCATACAACCTAAAGTCCTTGAACCTTGAAAGAAACATAATATGTATTCCCAGAATACCATTTTATTATGGTAACATGAAAAGTTGTTAAATGCTTCACCTTCCTTTGCAGCAGTGAAAGGCAGACTTTGCTAAATTTAGATAGTGACAAAATAAATCTTTTAAGGCAATACAAGAAAATTAACCAACCAAATCTTTTGATTATCTTCTAATGCAGCTTGTTGGCCCACTGGGTCAAAAGTCAGGAAGACCTCTGTTCAAATCCAACTTCAAACACTTACTTAGCTCCTGGACAAGCCATTTAACCTTTTTTTTTCTTGCCTCAGTTTCCTCAACTAGAAAATGGGAATCATAATAACTCCTATCTTGCTGAGTTGTCATGAGCCTCAAATAAGATATCTGAAAAGAACTTAGCAAAGTGCTTGGTACACAGCAGGAATTATATAAATGTTCATTTGCTTCATTTCCCCCTTTTCTGAGGTGAGGGAAAAGAGAGAGGAGACAAGTGGCACAACAATGACATTTTCAACAGATTAAAGTGAAATACAGTGGTGAGAGAGAAATGTGAAAAGAGCAACATTTTAATAGACACTAGAAATAAAAAAGTTAACTATACATCAGACAATATTATTTCATGAGTAAATTGATGTTTTCTTCTGTCTTCTGAAAACTCATTTCCCCATGGAATCTTCCTAAATGTACTCAAGAGGGATATGACACTCTTCAGACATAACCAAATAATTCTAATGAGAAAGAAAAGGGGTGTAACATAAGAAAACAAAAGATTACAATATCTCTGGTTAGAGAAAAATCTTAACCAAACAAGGCAGAGAGAAAATCACAAAAGCTGAACAGACCATTCTGACAATAAAGTCAATAAAGACAGAATCAGAATTCAATCAAGAAAATCTTTACTAAATGTCTACTGTGGACATGGGTATCAAAAGTATCTGCACTGAAAGTACATAAATAAAAAATGGTTCTTAACCTCAAGGACCTTGTGTTTTATTAGTGGAGACAACACATCCATATATAAATACATGTAAAACAGATCAACTAGGGGATGAGGAAATGTATAATAGCAGCCAGGGTTTCCAGAAAGGCTTCCTATGATGATTAGGGTGAGTCTCGAGGAAAAAGGAAATGAGGAGAGAATGCCTCCCAGAAATGGGGTACAGCTGATGCAAAGGCACAGTGATGGAAATTGGAAGGTCACATATGGGGAAAAGCAAGTTCAGTTTAACTGAAATGTAAAGAGAAACAATGTGATGTGGAATAAAATCAGAGAGGCAAGATGGAATCAGAATGAAAGATTTTAAATGTCAGACAAGGGTGTTTATATTTGCTCCTAGAAGCAATAGGGAGACACTAGAGTTTATTGAATAGGGGAATGACATCATCATACCTGCATTTTAGGGGGGAAAAAAAGAAAATGATAGAGGAAAATAATTGTATCAATATCACCAATAAAGCTTAACATTCAAAATATTCAGGAAAATAAGACAAATACATATAAACTAAAAACCATTCCCCAACAGATACATGGTCAAAAATCTAAATAAAAAATTTCAAAAGGAGCTTTACAGAGGGGCTAGGTGGCACAGTGGATAGAGCACCAGCCCTGGAGTCAGGAGTACCTGAGTTCAAATCCAGCCTTAGACACTTAATAATCACCTAGCTGTGTGGCCTTGGGCAAGCAACTTTAACCCCACTGCCTTGTAAAAAAAAAAAAAAAGAGAGAGAGAGAGAAGCTTTATAAATTATAAATGACCACAAGAAAACACCCTTGGGGATGGATCACATGTGAACTATATTACTGTGGGATAGATTTAAAATTACTTGACTGATTTAACCTCAACAGCATTGACTAATATGCCAATGTCAACTGAAGGGTCTCTAGTCCTCTATGGTTCAGATCTTGGCCATATATTATTCAACAATTTTACCAATGATCTAGATGAAGGCATAGATGGCATGTACATCACTTTTTTCTGAAGACACAAAACTTGATGAAATCAATGGTATGTGGTATGATAAAATCAAAGTCTAAAATAAGAGTTTAATAGGTTAAAAGTATAGACCAGATAGAACATGGTAAAACCTCATAAGAATAAACATAAAATTTTGCAATTAGGTTCAAAAATATAACTACAAAATAGCATAGGTAAGCTTCAGCTCAATAGTAGCTCGTGTGAAAAAGATTTAATGATTTTTGCTATCTGAAAGCTCAATCTCTACATGTATAGTGTAATGGCAGTCAAAACACCAATGCAACCTTAGATTGCAATTACAAAAGTTTAGTGTCCAATACAAAATGAAAGTTCCATCATCATTCTTTGTAAATTCACATAGGAAGTGCTACATACGGTTCTGAGTGACACCTTTTAGGAGAGACCTTGGTTAGTTGGAAGGCAGTCAGTAAAAGTAATGAGAATAAGGAAAAGAGTAACTATGTCATTAAACAATCCATGGAACAAATAGGAATGCTTGTCCATACAAGATACCTATAACAGAACATAATTAGTTTTTTCTTCTCACTCCTTACCATGTATGATTGTGATAGGAATGGTATGCTGCTCTTCTGGGTCACTGATATTTTCATGTGATAACATCATCTGTGCTATTCGAATAAGAGCTGTGGCCTGATCCATGTTTAAATTATATATTTGAATCATTTCATCAGCTAGTTGCAATGTTGCTTCTGGGTTGAGTGTTTCACAGTTGTTAGTATTCCTGTTGAAAGCTGGTGGAATAAATTTTCTTTTATTGATTCTGTTATTGCTGTGTTCAGTTTGGGAAGACCTAGGAAAAATCCAGCAGGTAAAATTAGGAGAATTAGGAGTTTACTTTAATAATTTGGAGAAACTACTATAAAGAATTATGTAAATACAATAAATCCCAAAGAAGAAATTACCTTTAAAATGATATATAGAGCTTTAGTTTTTCTAGGTCACTAAAATCCATCAATATTCTTCAAGTCTAAGTAAAAATAAGTTTTAGTCCTCTTTAGATCAAATTACATTCCAAAGTGAATAAGTTACACAAGAACTTTCCTCGACTTCATTGTGATAACCAAAATGGATCTCTTCTAGATCCTATGTAGTGACACTATGTCTTATGTGATAGATATAATAATCAGTGATTTTTATTACAGCTAAGAATATCTGAATTCTCAGTGCATAGTAAGAATAATGATATTAAAAACAGATAAAATCTGATGACAGTGTAGAAGGACTGTAGATATATTGTTCTCTATGATCTTATGGGGGTGAGATTATATCTGTATATGTTATATGTTCTGTCTGTTTATATGATATCAGTTTAAATGTTCACATAGAGTTCCTATGTGCTATTCAGAACTTTCACTTTTCTTCCATTATGTGACTCATGCACAGTATGTTCTTAATCAATGTTTGTTGAATTTTATTATGATAATTATCACATCTTTGGATATTTTAAAATATACATATTGTGTAATACTTCTTAGAAGGAAGCTATGAGAAGATAGTTTGAAATAGAAAATTTCATATTTTAAAAAGTATTTTCCAAATGTTATTCTTTTAATAAAGAAAAATGAGACATAGTACTAGGGAAAACTATAATGAGATATAAAGTCTGCTAATAATAAAGTAATCAAGAGCTAAGACACATATGATTCATGTTATAATTACATCTATAATATTCAATTTAAAGTAAATATTAACAGCATAATAGGAAAATGAGGTATGGATATAAAAAATAAATATGAATGATACTTGGAAAAATTAATGCTTGATTTAGATAGATAATGTCACTATCATGTTTAGTGTCATATAAGAAAAGCAAATTGATCTATGATGGATTTTTTTTAACTAACAGTGCAATTATATCCCTTGAATGTTGATAGGATTTTTACATTCCTTTATATATGAGTACTACTGAACCAATGAAGATTAATTACATACATTGTTAAGAGGTGCTGTATTATAGGTAGACTAGTTGGACTGAAGTGTTCTTGCAAGTTTCTCAAGGTTGTCAGTTCGGTGCTAGCATTACAAACCAGTAAAGCATGAACCACCACTAGAGAAAAGTCACAAAAATGAACATTTGTTATAAGGAAAACTGTTTGCAAATATCTCTATAAGTATAAAGCAAAACTAAAACTTCATCTGCATAACTTAATTGCATTCTATTAAAAAAAACCCAAGTCTTTTGAATAAACAATAACAGGTCAAATGTGAGCACTTAAGTACCTTGGGGATTCAGCTGAAACACCATAAAACTCCCTCCTATACAAATATTATGCCTGCACTGTATTCCATCTTTTTAAAAAAAGAAACAAACAAAAACAAAATTGAAAAAACTACAGACTAAACTAAATAACATATAATACTACTTACTGTCAGATGGCCAATTGGAAGGGTAATAGCCTTTCAGAGGCAAGAGTTCCACCTCATTGTATGATGATGGTCCAAAAAAGGCGCTACAAGCAATGAAAGTATCTAGCTCAAAGTCTAGAGTTTTTGAAATTACCCAGAGGTCATCTGCAAAAATATAAGCAGGTTGTTAATGGAATTTTACCCCATTAAAAGTGACAGACATGTTCTCAATGTTCATCAAAGTTGAATTTCTCAAGTTTTTCTTACTATAACAGATCTGGAAAGAAAAAAAACCAGGTGAGAAGAGTCAAAGACCCTCTAAGCCCTAAGGTGGGCACAAATAGGCTCACTCTGTGTTGTTCCAGGCTGTTGATCAGAAGAATCTGGTGCTAGGTGGCTACTGTCTATGAGCTCTCCATCTTTACCCCTGCTGAGGAACACTGTTCTAGAACTACCCCAGTTAAGAGAATCAGATGATGTTATAATTATCTTTGGGATGCCTCAACAAATACATACTGAGTACCCACCATGTGTAAGACAAGCCTAAAAAAAAAAATAGAGAGCTTCCTGTCCTCAACGACTGAGACTCAAGAAAGAACTTGAATTTAGGAGATCTTCAGGTTCAGGATATGGTATTTTACCAAATTCAATTTCATACATTTAACAAAGATAATCTATACTATCAAAATTATGTATGATACATCTATCTAGTTATAAATGTGATGCATATATACTGATACCATATAAAATGAGAAAATTTCCCCAGAGATGATCAGAACAGCTTACCTTTGCCATAGAAAGAAGAATTTTCTTTTCTGCTCAGTTTAAGATAAAGTTTGCTTTTAGATTGATTATGAAATTCGGGATTTACATGAGCAAATCTTTTTGATCTGCCATATAGTTTATTCTGAAAATCAAATCCTTTCCTGAAAAATTAAAGAAAGATTGCCTATGTTATGGAATGCTTTTGTTGGGGGGAGGGGGGAAGGGAGAGGGATAGGGAAAAAACTGTAAAATTCAAAACTTTGCAAAAAAAAGACTGGTAGAAAATAAATACATATTTGACTGTTTTCTTAAAAAAAAAGAAGAAGAAGAAAAAAGATATGCCTAAAGTCTATACAATCAAGGTGACAAAGTTAGGTTTGAAATAATAGAGCATGAGTAAATCAGAAAGTCTTAACACAGCATTGAGAGAGTAGTATGGTTCTTAAAGATTAAAATAGGAGCCAAGATGTCTTGGTTCTACTCCCAGTGCTGCCATTAATTGATGTAGAACTTTAGTCAAAACTTAAGTTCATTTGAATCTCAATTTCTTTATCTATAAAATGGGGGAAATAGATATGTCCAACCATAGATCACTATAATAATGGATATGAAATGATCTGAAAAGTATAAAGGCAAGATTGCTATAAAAACCTTAAATATTAATATTATTACTTTATAAATTCATTTGATCCAATAAAAGTATTTCTAAAAAGTTGCATGCTAATTTAAATGTATTCCCAGTGTAACAGAAGAACAAGATATTTAACAACTACTGTGAATTAAGTTAATCTTCTCCAATTGAGTTGCCTGTAAATTTTTGTATAGGTATGTTAATATTTCACATGATATAATCATATACATATATATATAAACAGAAAATAATTACATCTTCTCAAGAAGCACAAACTATAAAATTAAAACCTTGCATTTTCTCACCTACTAGACAATGAAGAACTGAACTAGGATCTTTCTTTTTATTATAAAGACTAGCACTCACATCCAATGACAGGGAAATGGTCTCCCTGACACCTGTTCTCATATTGTTATGATCTGCTAGTGGAGAACATAAAGAACTTTTGATCTACTGTAGGTCTGACTTGATTAAAGTGAAACTGGATTCAAACCACTTTGTTAGAATGACAGGTCTATTCATTTGTCAGAAAATTGAAAATATCTAACATACCTCACCAAAAGCTGACACTCTTCATAGAGGGGTAAATTTTGGGATCTTAAGTATATTCCAATACTCTTTATATCATGTAATACTGTACAGGATACATCTGCCTGTGTCAAACTCGTTGAGTTTGCTTCTTCAAGCCACTGAAAAAATTTACATTGGTTGGCTTTTGGTGCATCACAAGCATAAAACAGACGACCCTAGGAAGGAAAAAAAAAGTTAATATTTAATAAAGATTAAAAATAGTGCTTTCTACTATGGAGTATTCCTCAAGGTTTTTTTAAACTTCTTTTTATGTTTTTTTGCAAGGCAATGGGGTTAAATGGATTGCCCAAGGCCATACAGTTAGGTAATTATTAAGTGTCTGAGGCCAGATTTGAATTCAGGTACTCCTGACTCCAGGGCCAGTGCTCTATCCACTGTGCCACCTAGCCATCCCTGTAAAATCTTTTAAAAATATATATTTTTTAATTCTGTTATAGGCATGATGCCAGAGGGCAGAGGGAAGGAGGAGGGATAGAAACAGAGGGAAATATGGGCTATGTAAAAATGTCAATAGAAATCTACTTTAAAAAATATATATTAATATAGTATACCATGGCCCAGTCTTTATTTGTCAATCCAATTCAACAAACATTTTTTTAATTAGTATTCTTTTTATCTTAAAATTAACAAACATCAACTAATATGAGAACAAAAAACAAAAATGAGGGTTACGCATGAAATAGTAAGTCTTTATTGCATATAGGCTTCTTTCCTTTTTAATTATGTAACTCTCAAAGCTGTCCTGCTTGTCTGTTTTCCTTCTTTTGTATTCTGTGCATTTCAAAAATGTACTTCAATCAATGACCTTTTATTTTTCTTTCTTTTGGGAGAAGGGTAACCTTATCCCTGGTCACCTCTTCTCCCCAACTTCCCAAATTATCACATTAGTTGTAACTGAAAATGTTATGTATTATTCCGCAATTTGAGTTTAACATCTTTTTTTTTTTTTTTTTTGGATTTTGCAAGGCAAATGGAGTTAAGTGGCTTGCCCAAGGCCACACAGCTAGGTAGTTATTAAGTGTCAGAGGCTGGATTTGAACTCAGGTACTCCTGACTCCAGGGCCAGTGCTCTATCCACTGCGCCACCTAGCTGCCTGAGTTTAACATCTTTTTGGCAAAAGATAGGAAGCATACTTTATTATCAGTCCCCTAGAATCATATTGGTCATTGCATTTATCACAGATCTTAAGTCTTTCAGTTGTTTCTCTTTACAATGATGATGTTATTATATAAGTTGATCTCTTGATAGATTTTGTTCATATATACACACACACACACACACACGCACACACACACATATATGAATCAGTTCATACAAATTTCCCCAGATTTCTCTAAAAGTGTCTCTTTAATTGTTTCCCATGGTACAATAATATCCCATTATGTTCACAGACCATAACTGTTCAGCCATTTACCAAGTGAAGGGAAGTTTCCAGTTCTTTGATCAAGTATTAAGTGCTTTCAACATGCCAGGAACTATGCTAGGTGCTAGAGATAGAAAGACAAAAATGAAACAGTTCCTGTCCTTAAACTAACTTTATTTATATGATTATAAGTACAAAAATAATCTACTGGTCCACAAATAAATTCTTCTTTCAGTGTAAATTAGTACCAAGAAAGATTAAGTAAAATCCCCTGGCAAACTATGCTTTGCACTGAATGAATAGTTGACTGTTAGTTCAAATCCTGCCAAGCTGCTTCACTTTTCCCCAAAGTACTCCATCTAACAGTATCTAATCAAAACATTATTAGGATACCTTATTTGGGCCTTCCTTTTTAACCATGACCATCTTTGCAGGCTGATGATGATAACAGACTGGGATGCTGCTGTTTCCTATGTTTTTCTTTTTCTCTGCCTTTAGTGACGTATAAAATGATATGTCAACTTTTGAAAGAGCTTGGTGCAGCCTTTTGGACATCTCAAACAGCAATATGTTTAGGTGTTCTAGATTTGAAAAGAAGATAAAAAGAGATGAAAATTTAAATTTACCTCCAAGTATATACATACATGCTTTCTGTCTTACCATTAGGAATAAAATTTCTTGAGAGGCAAAGATACTGAAAATAATGTTAGAATTGGGATTAGAAGACCTCGATTCTAGGTCTTCTCTATCACACTTTGAATAAATCATTTTATAACTCTTAAAAATGGGAATAATATCTGAAATTCCTGCCTCACAAGATTATTATGAAAAAATCATTTTGTGAACCTAAAAATCATGAGGTTACATAAATGAGTTATAATTATTTTTAAATTTCTTTATCAAAACATATGACTTGTCCTCATGACAAATCCTGAAATTAAACATTATTAGAGCATCATCACTGTTCATAAATCAATGAAAGTGGTAGCTATCTTTTTTTTTTGTCTCTGTGTCTCTGCCTAGTCTTGGCACAATCAGATGATTTTTCAGGTAATAACTTATCAGGTTATATACATCAGGTGATTTAATAAATTCCTCAAGGACCCCTTTGGACAAATAAAGTCTATAAACACCTTATGGCTTCTTCTCTCATGGCTCCAAACCAATATTATTGCTACCATCACATTAACATGTCATTAGTATTGAATTATGTTTACAAATAGCTCAGTATTATATTACACACTTCAAGCAAAATTTAAAACATAGCTTAAATATCCATCTGCTTGGCTGGGACTATTTCTGATCATCATGGTTTGATGCCTGAAACTTTTAAAAGGAGGGATAGGATAGGGATTGAACCTGGGAATTCTTGATTGAAGATGCTCCTCCCCTCCCAATCCCTTCCCCCTGCCTCAATGTAGCTTAGCACATGGTTAAAAGACTGGTTTTCTATCCACTTTCTCTCAGAGACCTTATATGTAGTACTTATAAACCAGATGCTGGATGAGACATCTGAACTAAGAAAAGATAAGGACAGTCACAGAAAGTTAAACCCAGGGGGAACTTGAATTTCATCTTGTTCTCTTTTATCTTTCTAAAGATATTATTGATCTTGATTGGTTATTTCTGTAGATCAGTGCATCACTGATCAGAGTGCTGCCTCTATAAGCAATATGCTATGGAAATTTTAGCTTTGAAATACCAAACAAAATCCTTTGCACTATGCAGGCCAGTCTCTTGGTCATTTTAAGGCTCGGGTTTATCAGTCCTTTTATTCGGACTAACTCTATAACTTAGTATTCTCAGTCTACAGGCCTTGCTCTCACGATTTTATTCTACTCCCATATCTTTTTTTTCATAGATTACAGAACAAAAGTAAAAAAGCAGTAATAGTAGTAGAGCAAATCTCCTCATTGTATGTTTTTCAAAGAAAGATATTTCATACCTATCATAGAGGTTGTAAAGACCTGTTTGTATTGAGCAGGTGACTGAAAAATAGCAGGTATGTGAATTTGTCTTTTGGGAACATAGGCACATTTTGTTCTTTGCCCACTGGGAAATGACAATGCACTAGCATTTATCTCCTGAAAAAGAACAAAATAATGGGCCATAAAAATAAACAATTAGCAAGATGGTTTTAACAGATAAATTACTAATAAAATAGACAATTCTTTCATTTACTAATGTTAAGACTTCCTTTCTGAATTCTAAATAGAGAACATGTCAGGGATGATTATGCATAATAC
This sequence comes from Macrotis lagotis, assembly GCF_037893015.1. Taxonomy (NCBI): domain Eukaryota; kingdom Metazoa; phylum Chordata; class Mammalia; order Peramelemorphia; family Peramelidae; genus Macrotis; species Macrotis lagotis. The sequence continues at coordinate 52,092,226 of NC_133660.1, read as the reverse complement.
TATAGACCTAAATAAGCTTGATTTTACTCTACACTCCCTCAAGACTTTGAAATATTTTACTTCTGGGCAAACAACAGTAGTATCAAAATATAAGTGATATGAGAGGACAATTTTCTTGTCACAACATATTCAAAATATATTAAGTGATTTCTGGTATCTAGGAAAAACTATATTATTTTCACAAGAATAATTCTACTTAAGAAAACTCTTTTGTAATAATACAAATGAGATAATAACTACACATTCTTATTATCTGACCAGGTCAAAGAAGATATCATAAATACAGCTAGTATCTTGGGCCAGAATGTATTCATACTAACAGCATAATAATCATTTCTGTTTACTATCCTGGTTTTTTCCTAAAATTCAGGTAATGCTTTCTAATAAAAGAAAAACTTCTAGAGTTATAAGAGTTATAAATAACTTATTACAGCTCCTCACCTGGGTATTTCCTGTTACACAATGGCCATTATGGGCTGTCTGACTTAATATTTTTTGTATTTCCTCACTCTGGGAAGTTTGTTTTAAATTCTGAAGCAATGTTTTCTTTCTGAAAACTGATTGCTGACAGTAGAAATCTGGTTGCTGTTGATGAAGCATGTCTTTTATCAATTCCAAATTCACAGAATCTTCAGGGATTTTCTTTGCAGTTTCATTCTGATAATCCTCTGGATCATGAATTGGCATTCCAGAGGCAGAGGCAGCCAAGAAATTTTCATTCATTTTCATCTCATCTCTTGGGAGAGTAATCAAGTCACCTTGGAATGTATTCTGATATTTCTGCCACTTGCTTGGTTTGCTTTGCATGGGCACCGGAGAGAAGAATGAAAGCCTTAGAGGTGTCACTTCCCCAGAAGTCTGAGAAACGGGGGTTTCCCTATTCTTGTCCTGAGGGTCAAAGTACCTGACAGCAGAATCTGCTGACTCCTCATATGAATTGAGGATGGAACTATTAAAGGACTCCTGGACTTCAAAGCTCATCCCATGTGAGCAATTTTCTGAGAGAGACTGCCCTTTACAAGGTGGCAGTGTAATAAGTGGTGTCAGAGATCTGTAAAATCTTTGGCTGTCAAGTTTTTCTGAACAATTGAGCTTTTCCACTCCTGAAATGTGACAGAAATAAAAAACTGATTAAGTCATTACCAAGTCCATAGAATTATTTGTGTTTAGGATAAAAAGAAAAAATTGCTTATTGATCTAAAAGATATAATTTAATATCCCATATTAAAATGAAAATAATTAAGTGATTTTGTTATTAAGAATTATGAAACTTCACTGATATTTCCTGAGATGAAATTTTAGACTACAAGCTCACTGGAGATGGAATACCAAGTTCAGAAAATACCCATAATTATATATTACTTGGATGGAGGTATTTAAGTATCAGATTGGGACTTGTACAGTGATTATCAATACTATTGTCAAGAAAAATGTATAAACAATAAACATGGCTATCTAATAGCATAACAATGAAATTTTAAAATTTTATAGAAAATAATTACAAAAGGGGGGCAGCTAGGTGGCACAGTGGATACAGCACTGGCCCTGAAGTCAGGAGGACCTGAGTTCAAATCCAGCCTCAGATACATAATAATTACCTAGCTGTGTGACCTTGGGCAAGTCACTTAACCCCACTGCCTTGCAAACACTAAAACTAAACTAAACTAAAATAAAAATAATTGTAAAAACTAGAATGGGACAGAAAAATAATAGTGTGAGAATTTCAATATTCCACTACTGAAACATGACAAGTAACAAAGAATGATAAATAGAAGAACAGTTAAAAATTTTAATAGACTGCTGGAAATATTACAAGCAGTCAGAAGGACACAATTCAAATATTGTGGAGCTGCAGTCATGATCACACAGGACTTAGCAGCAACTACATTAAAAGCTCATAGAGCTTGGAATATAATATACCGGAACGTAAAAGAGCTTGGAATGCAACCGAGCATCAACTACCGAGCAAGGCTGAATGTCCTCTTCCAGGGAAAAAGATGGACTTTCAATGAACCAGGGGAATTTCAAATGTTCCTGCTGGAATGGCCAGAGCTGAACAGAAGGTTTGATCTTCAAATACAGGACTCAGGTGAAGCATGGAGATTGAAGGAGAGGGGGAAAATATGAGGACTTAACGATGAACTGCATGTATTCCTGCATAGAAAAATGACACTGATAATACTCATATGAAACTTCTCAGTTAATAGAGCAGGTAGAAGGAGCATTTATAGTTGAAGCACAGGAGAAAGCTGAATTTGAAGATAAAATATGGTGTAAAAATGGAGTCAGAGAAAAAAAGGAAAATGTGATGGTAGAAAAGAGAGCAGGAATTTGGAGAAATAGCAAAGAAAGAGAAAGAGACAGACATAGTATGGTGGAGTCAATTACTCCTTGCCTTTATAGCCTTTAGGCAGTGGGCCAGAGGCTCAGTTTAGTGACTATTCACAGCTCCCACAACTCTAATGGGGGAGGCAAACTGTAGGCACGAAGGAAGGGTTAAGAATGTCAAGGGTGATGGCACAAGTTGAGGCTTCCTAGACATTTCTAGGAGTCCTGAGATGAAGAGGAAAGTCAAGAAGTTGTACTGATGGGATAGCACAGAGACTCTGGGAGAAACACTTAGGGAGCTCAGGCAAGTGACCTGCAGCTGAGAAAGTGATGAAAATCTCAAGTTTTTGAATGACTAACAAAACAAGAGGAAATATGGTAATACTAAAAGTAATGAGAAGGGACTTGGGGTTAAAACATTTGTGACAAGGGCCAGCAAGGGGGCATAGTGAATAGAGCACCAGACCTGGAGTCAAGAGGACCTGAGTTCAAATCTGAACTCACACTTAATAATTACTTAGCTGTGTGACCTTGGGCAAATCACTTAACCCCACTGCTAGCAAAAAAACTCAAAAAACAAGAAAAAAAATTTGATTAGAGGAATCAAGGGTCAGAAAGGATAAGGGTATGAAAAAAGAATCCTCAGTAACAACTGACAAAGAATTTAGCCTCAAATCTATAGGGGTTTTTAAAAATTTATTTAAGGCAGAGGGCGGGGCCAAGATGGTGGCGTGAAGGCAGCATTCCCCAACAACTCCGACCCACCAAACCCCCAAAAAAACAAATGAGGGCTCCAGCCAAAATTTAGAGGGGCAAAACCCACACAATGACTGAATGATACATTTTCCCAGTCCAAGATAACTTAGACACTCCTCAGGAAAGGTGTGCTTCACCAGGACCAGGGGTTGGGGAAAAAAGCCACAGCCCAGCCCAGCCCAGAGGTCACCTATAACAGCTTGAAGGGGCAGTGAGAGAACTCTGCTGAATCTGGGTGAGTGTGGACTGAGGAGTACCGGCCACAGAACCTGCAGCGAGAATCGGGACAAAGCAGTCTGCACCCCCAGAGATGGCAAGGGAAGTCTGTAGAGATTTCTCTGCTCTCCCTGGGGTAGGACTCTGCTGTTTGCCTACACTCAGACCCAGGGTGCAGTTTGAGCTTCCTTACTAAGATAGCTGGATCTAGCCTTATAGCCTCAGGGCAGAGAGCAGTGCTGTGGTTATCTACATATCAAAGCATGGTCTAGCAAGCACAAGACCTTGGAGGAATAAAGGTCCCAGACGGGTGTGTCCCCCAAAAAATAACAAACCCCAAAGTCCTTGGGCTGAGGAAATGAGTAAACAACAGAAAAAGAAGGATCTGACCATAGAGAATTACTTCAGTCCTATGGAAGATCAAAACACATACTTAGATCATGACCAAATGGAAGCTTCTGTATCCAAAACCTCCAAGAGAAATAGAAAATGGGCTCAGACTGTGGATGAGCTCAAAAAAGACTTTGAAAATCAATTAAGGGAGGTGGAGGAAAAATTGGGAGGAGAAATGACAGCAATGCAGAAAAATCATGAAAACCAAATCAAAAGCTTGGTGAAAGAAATACAAAAAAAAAATACTGAAGAAAATAAGATGTTAAAAACCAATTTAGACCAATTTAGGCCTAATGGAAAAAGCAAAAAAGGCAAATGAGGAGAAGAATGCCTTAAAAAGCAGAACTGGCCAGCTGGAAAAGGAGATAAAAAAGCTCTGAGAAGAGAATAACTCCTTCAAATGCAGAATGGAACTAAAGGAAGCTGATGACTTTGCAACAAATCAGGAAGAAATAAAACTTCCAAAAAAAGCCAAAAATTAGAAGAAAATGTGAACTATCTCATTGGAAAAACAACTGACCTTGAAAACAGATCCAGAAGAAATAATTTGAAAATTACTGGACTATCTGAAAGCTACGACCAGGAAAAGAGCCTAGACTTCATTTTTCAAGAAATAATACAGCAAAATTGCCCTGAGATCCTAGAAGCTGAGGGTAAAATAGAAATCAAGAGAATTCACTGGTCACCCCCTGAAAGGGATCCCAAAAGAAAAACTTCCAGGAATATTATAGCCAAATTCCAAAATTCCAAAATCAAAGAGAAAATTCTAAAAGCTGCCAGAAACACACAATTCAACTACTCAGGCTCCATAGTCAGGATTACACAGGATCTGGCAGCATCTACATTAAGGGCTCGTAGGGATTGGAATATGATATTCCGGAAAGCAAAAGATCTTGGTTTACAACCAAGAATCAACTACCCAGCAAACCTGAACATCCTCTTTCAGGGGAAAAGATGGATTTCAATGAAACAGGGGACTTTCAAACTTTCCTAAAGATATGACCAGAGCTAAACAGAAAGTCTGATCTCCAAGTACAGGACACTGGTGAACCATAGAGGGAATGGAAGAGAGGAACTAACTATGAGGAACTTCATGATGTTAAACTGTATTCTGGCATGGGAAGAAGACATTGATAACTCATATGAACTTTCTCATTTAAAAGAGCTGTTAGAAGGAGCATATATAGACAAGACATAGGAAGGAGTGGAATTTAATGGTATGATGTGGTAAAGGGATGAAGTCAATGGGCAATGGGGGAAAGTACTGGGAGGAAGGAAAAGAAGATGAAAAAGAAGCTGAGAGAATTCACATAAGAGTCAAAAAAAAAAAGCTTTTTCAATGGAGGAAGGGGGAAAGGCAAGGGGGAATGAGTGAGCCTTCATTCTCATCAGAAATGGCTCCGGGAGGAAAATGACATATACACGTAATAGGGTGAGGAAATCTGTCTTGGCCTGGAGAAGGATGGCAGGAAAGGGACGGGATGAGGGAAAATGGGGGGAGGGAAGGGGGGGAAAGAGATGATAGAATAGAGGAAAGATCAAGGGAGGAGGGTACTCAGATGCAACACGTTTTTGGACAGGGCCAGGATGAAAGTAGAGAGAGAGAGAGAATAGAATAAATGAGAGTGGGGAGAAATAGAGTGGAGGTACAGCTAGTAATAGCAATTGAGGGGAAAAATATTGAAGCAACTTCTCTGGTGAACTTATGGTAAAGAAAGCAACTCACCCCAGAGACAGAGCCATTGGAACCTGAACACAGACTGAAGTACATTTTTTTTTCTCTCTCTCTATTCTTGAGGTTTCCCATCTTCTTGGGGGGAAGGGGTTTATGTTTATTCTTATGTTTACTCTTATAACATTCAATTTACATCAATGTATGGCATGGAAACAATGCAGAGACTGTCAGACAGCCTTCGGGGGGAGAGGGAAGGGAGGAGGGGGAAAAAATTGTAGAATTCAGTCTTGCAAGAAATGATGGATACATAGGGACGGCTAGGTGGCGTAGCAGATAAAGCACCGGCCTTGGAGTCAGGAGTACCTGGGTTCAAATCCAGTCTCAGACAGTTAATAATTACCTAGTTGTGTGGCCTTAGGCAAGCTACTTAACCCCATTTGCCTTGCAAAAAAAAAAAAAAGAAAAGAAAAAAATGATGGATACATATTACTACTGTATATAATTGCATAACAAATAAAATGCTTAAAAATTTTTTAAAAATGTAAAATAAAATTTATTTAAGGCAATGGGGTTAAGCAACTTGCCCAAGGTCACACAACTAAGACAATTATTAAGTGTCTGAGGCCCAATTTGAACTCAAGTCCTCCTGAGTCTAGGGCCAGTTCTCTTTCCATTGTGCACCTAGCTGCCCCAAATCTATTATTTTTAATTCTGTAACAGTTACCCAGCTATTAATGTGATTGATTGGCAAAATGCAAAAATGCATCAGATTATGTTTAATATTAGAAAATAAAGTTTACCAAAGGAGGTCCTTGCTTTCAGAGACTCTTCAGGCAAGTTTATCATGTCCTCATTTCTTGTGCTTAAAGGAAAGGTAGGATCAGGGCTCAGTGTTGAGATCTCTTGCATTGATGGCATCATCTAAGCAGGAAAAAAAATTATAAAATGAACCAAAAGAAATAAATCAGAGCACTACATTGTTTGGATTGTCTATTTTTCAATCTGTCACTATTTTCTACAATCTAAATGTACACAGAGATAAATATTTAATTCTAGCACTACATATTACCTAGAGACAATGGAAGTTGTAAAGTCCTTCCATATAGGATAGGGATAAAACTCTTTGCTTAGTTAAACTGCATAAAAATACAAGGCAGAATGAAGACAGATACTGAATTCCCCAAATGACTAAGGATTATATCTATCTAATTTGGGTCTGATTTGGAAGTGGCCTTGAAAATATATATATAGTAGCATAGGATTTAGAACTAGAAAAGCCAGGGGTGGAGCCAAGATGGCTGCACAAAGGCAGCATTTCCTGGAAATTCCTTTGCCCAAAAAATCAAAGATGTCCAATTATGACTCTAGCCAAAATTTAGAGGGGCAGAACCCACAGAAAGACTGAGTGATACGATTTCCCAGTCCAAGATAACTTACAAGTTCCACAGGAAATGTGTGTTTCTCTGGCAATAGGGGCTGGAAAAAAGCATAGCCTAGAAAAGCTTGAAGGGGTGGTGACAAAACTCTGCTACACCAAAGTGAGTGTGGCCTCAGAACAGTTCTTCCATGAGAACCTGCAGCAGGAATCAGAGAAATCAGCCTGCACCTCCAAAGTACAGCCCACAGATGGTAAGGCGGGCGTGGGGGGGGAGGAGAGATTGCAGAAATCTCTCTGCTCTCCCTGGGGCAGGATTCAAGTTGTTTGCTCACACACAGATCCAGGTTGCAGTTTGACCTTCCATACTAAGATAGTTGAGCAGGGAACCTCCTCACAGCTCCAGGGCAGAGGGGAGAGCTTGTGGTCACCTACATTATCAAAGCACAGGCAAGAGAGCATAAGACCTTGGAGGAATAAAGGTCCCAGTGGGATGTCCCCAAAACCTCCAAAACCTTGGAAGTGTGGTGAATTAGTCTTAGACTGAGGAAATGAGCAAGCAAAAGAAAAAGAAGAATATGACCATAGAAAATTACTTTGGTCACATGGAGGATTCAGAAGATAAAAAAATTTGAACGATCTGTATCCAAAGCCTCTAAGAGAAATAGAAAATGGGCTCAGGCTATGGATTAGCTCAAAAAAAGATTTTGAAAAGCAATTAAGGGGGGGGCAGCTAGGTGGCATAATGGATAAAGCACCAGCCCTGGAGTCAGGAGTACCTGGGTTCAGATCTGGTCTCAGACATTTAATAATTACCTAGCTGTGTGGCCTTGGGCAAGCCACTTAACCCCATTTGCATTGCAAAAAAAAAAAAGCAATTAAGGGATGTGGAGGAAAAAATTGGGAGGACAATTGAGAGTGATGCAGAAAAATCATGAAAACCAAATCAGCAGCTTGGTGGAAGAAATACAAAAAAAATACTGAAGAAAATGTTAAAAACCAGTTTAGATCAAATGGAAAAAGCAAAACAAAAGACAAATGAGAAGAGTACCTTAAAACTACCTGAAAGTCATGACCAATAAAAAAGCCCAGACTTCATTTTTCAAGAAATATAGCAAAATTGCCCTGAGATCCAACAAGCAGAGGGCAAAATAGAAATCAAGGGAATTCACTGGTCACCTACTAAAAGAGATTCCAAAAGAAAAACTTCCAGGAATATTATAGCCAAATTCCAAAACTCCCAAGTCAAAGAGTAAATACTAAAAGCTGCCAGAAACAAGCAATTCAACTACCGTGGCTCTATTGTCAGGATTACACAGGATCTGGCAGCATCTACATTAAGGGCTCGAAGGCATTGGAATATGATATTCCGGAAGGCAAAAGATCTTGGTTTACAACCAAGAATCAACTACCCAACAAAACTGAACATCCTCTTTCAGGAGAAAAGTTTCAATGAAACAGGGGACTTTCAAACTTTCCTATTGAAACAATTAGAGAAGAATAGAAAGTTTGATCTTCAAGTACAGGACTCTGGTGAACCACAAATGTGGTGGACGAGAAGGACTATGAGGAACTTACTGATGTTGAACTGTCTTTATTCCTGAATGGGAAGAAGATACTGATAATTCATATGAACTTTCTCATTTATAAGAACTGTTAGAAGGAGCATTATATAGACAGGGCACAGGAATATAATGGTATAATATAGTAAAATGATGGGAGTCAATGGGTGATAAAAGAAAGTACTTGGAGGAAGAAGGGGCTAAGATATTTCACATGAGTCAAGAAAAAGCTTTATCAATGGAGTGGAAAGGGGGAAAGGAAGGGGGAATGAGTGGGCCTTCATTCTCATCAGAAATGGCTCAGAGAGGAAATAACATACACAATTAATAGGCTATAGAAATCTATCTTACCCGGGGTGGCTAAGTGGTACAGTGGAAAAAGAACTGGCCCTGGAGTCAGGAGTACCTGGGTTCAAATTTGGTCTCAGACACTTAATAATTACCTAGCTGTGTGGCCTTGGGCAAGCCACTTAACCCCATTTGCCTTGCAAAAAAAAAAAAAGAAAGAAATCTATGTTACTCTAGAAAAAAATGAGAAGAGATGGGAAAAGGGGGAATGATGATAGGAGAGGGAAGAGTGTGGGAAAGTATACTCAGATACAACACACTTTTGGACAGGGACAGGATGAAGGGAGACAGAGAACAGAATAAATGAGAGTGGGGAGGAACTGAGTGGAAGGAAATATAGCTAGTAATAGCAATTGTGGGAAAAATAATGAACCAACTTCTCTGGTGGACTTATAGTAAAGAAGGCAACTCACCCCAGAGACAGAACTATTGGAATCTGAACACAGACTGAAGTACATTTATTTCTCTCACTATTCTTGAGGTTTTTCATCTTCTTGGGGGGGAGGGGTTTATGCTTACTCTTATAACAAGATTATTGTGATATAAAATAAATAAAAGAAAAAACTAGAAAAGCCATTTGAGATTATGTTGGTCAAACTTCTCATTTCAAAAGCAAGGAAAATAAGATCTCAGAGGTTAAATAACTTGAACAAAGTCATAAAGTGAAATAAGCAGCAAAAGTCAAGATTTAAAACCAGGTAACCAGCTTCCAATTTCAAGGATTTCCACCATACAACACATCATCTCAGAAAGCACACCAGCTAACTCTGCTTGCTTGCCAACTTCTACAACAGGGTCTCTTATTCTAGTATTTAATAAGTCAACATGTAACATTTCTTAATTGTCTGTGTCCTATCTTCACAACTAGACCACAAATTTTTCAAAGGTAGGGATTGTTTCTTAATGCACTGTGTCCCTGGAATTTAGCACCATACCTTGCCAAAACAAATGCTTATTAATGAATTAAGTATAGGACTGAGAACCAGGAAATTAACCCTAATTTCTTGTGTGAAATTAGGCAAGTCATTTCATCTTTCTTAACTAGTTTCTCATCTGCAATAGGAAGAGGTTGATGCTGAACTTGTAGTAGTCCACAGCAGTTTGAGAATTGGACTTGCCTGCCAGTCCCCCTGGGTTCAGCCTAGATTCTCTGTTCCTGGCCAGAGGTGCACTGTGGCAGAGGATTCTGATTCAGAGGAGAAAGACACCAGTGGCATATGACTGAGCCAGTTCAGGGTGACTATTATTTATATCAATCAGTCCAAGATATTTTCCTGGGGAGTAGCAAATGTCTGGACATGACCAAAAGTAGGGTACACATATTCTGGACTGTACAACTAAAAGTGATAGGTGGACTGAGACTCATGTGAGATATAATGATGGTACCAAGAGACCTTGTAAAGATGCACAAACTGGGGGACTTGTTAAGGGAAACTGATTCTGAGTTAATGTAGACTTGCCAGGAAAGTGCTGAAATGGCCATTTGCAAGAAAAATAATTCAAGGAACATCACTAGATATATTAGCTATTCTTGAGGTTGGTCCAATGGCACAAAATCAGGGATTTATTTTGATCAGTTTTGGAGTCAGGAAGATCTATGTAATGACATTGGTATAAAAACTTGCCAGTGGAAGGAGGTACAGCAACTTTTTAAATGTTCCTATTATCATGATGATTATGTGGGTTATTTAGGAGGGCCCCTTGGAAATAATAGTATTATCTATTTGTTGGAAACTGGGAAACTACATTCCTGGAAGACCAAACAGCACTAAAGGGACATTATTGGGTTTTTGAGACTACTGCCTACGCCCATTTGTCCAAAGGGTTGGTTAGGGAGTTGTTATCTAGACTTAAGGGCATACTACCTGGGCACAGGATGGAAGTGGGGCTATGGAACCCCAAGTTATGTCCTGTTAGATTCTAAGCAGTAGTGGAAAAATTACTAATTAGACAGCTAGTGTCTCAACTTGCTGGCTGGCTAAGCCATGCAAACAAATCTGTTGATTAGAGAAGGAGGAGTTTATAATAAATTGAATCTATCAAGATAGATGTCAATAGGCAAATAGTAAAAGACACCAGAAAGTTGATATGCACTCCCACACAAACCTGGAAAATAGGACGGGTCCATGTCTCTTATAATGAGCAAGTAAAGGTCTTGACAGAAGAAAAGTCAATAGTTATGTCAATAACAAGGTTGTGATTTATGAAAGAAATCACTAACAAGGTGTAGAACCCAAATTCTTTTTTTTTTAGGTTTTTGCAAGGCAAATGGAGTTAAGTGGCTTGCCCAAGGCCACACAGCTAGGTAATTATTAAGTGTCTGAGACCAAATTTGAACCCAGGCACTCCTGACTCCAGGGCCAGTGCTTTATCCACTACGCCACCTAGACACCTCAGAACCCAAATTCTTATTAAAAAAGGAGGAAATTGCCAGGAAAATGTAGGTGTTTGGATTTTACATTACAAAGACTAAAGTCTGCTTATATTATTGCCTTATGAGCAGGTGATCTCAATCTGATCAAAAACTGATGAGATTGTCCTACATGCTTTTAACCTAACCTAGAGTCTTGACCTTCTCCTTTGCACATGCTCAAGGAGATCTAGCTGTTTGTTCCTGTTCATTAGTATCATGAGCAAGGAGGGGGAAATGTATAGCAACTAATGTATCAATTAGATTTGTGACCCCAGCCTATGATTGGCATGAGGGGGCAGGAACAAAGACTTTTCAAGTGCATAAAAGAGCTTGTATTTTGGGATTTCCCAGCTCCTCTCTACCACCATGAGAGAGGTGTTCCATTTTCTTAAGAAATATTGATAAAAAAATTTTAATCAAAAAAAAAAAGGAAGAGGTTGAACTCGATGAAGATCCCTTACATTTCCATAACTGTGAACCTATGATCCACAATTCTGTAAACACTTGGTGTTTCAAAATGTTACTGTATCATCCTGTGGATGAAGGGCCTTGAGTGAGATAGGATGGGTTGCCTTGAAACAGTTCTTCTGTACTTTACACATAAAATGCTCTACAAAGAGTATTATGGAAAACAATTGGGAAAAGATATATTAATTATTAGTTTAGTTTTATCCACTTAGAATTGGAATAGTGGGCAGCTAGGTGGCACAGTAGACAGAGCACCAGCCTTGGAGTCAGGAGTGCCTGAGTTCAAATCTGGCCTCAGATATTTAATAATTACCTAGCTGTGTAGCCTTGGGCAAGATACTTAACCCCATTGCCTCGAAAAAAATCTAAAAAAGAAAAAAGAAAGAAATTGGAATAGCCAAATTAAGCTGCTAAAAGAGACATTGTGTCTCCACACACTTTCCCACACCTCAGGGAGAAGATTCTTGAAATTAATTTAGAATTAGGGCATTTAGAACTTTGATCTTAAAGATCTTAAAAGAATATCAAAGAGTTGTTTTTGTCATCATATAACATCTGAAAACAGGACAGAAAAATGGATTCCTTTTTCTCAGCATACTAGAACCCTTTTTTGTAACATGTACATCCTCTCCTGCCACTAGGTGTTTGTTTATAAGCTTATAAATTTATAGGTTCAGTTTATAAACAGGTAACAAATTATTATTATTATATTAGTAAGACAAAGTACTGAAGGAGTTTACACAAAAAACAGAAAAAAGTGAATCTGTTGTCTAAACTCATAAATGAAAATAATAAACTTGAAAAAAGTGAAAATATGGGTCTTTTTAAGTACTCTTACATAAGCAGAGAAGGCAAAATTGAGATGATGAAAAGGAGGCTCATGTTTTAAAAAATTATAATAATGGGCTAGATCCCATAACATTTAAGAGTAAAAATGAGTTGGGAGGAAGCAAAGAGATTGAAATAGGCTCACTGGATTTTGATTTTTAATACCTTTTGTCTACTATGATAATCTTTTGATTCAAATAAAAACCCTGAAGGATAGGTATAATTGATAATGACATCTAAACCTTATAAAATCTCAAAAACTGAGAAATATCTGTTAGTCAACAGATTCATGTTTATTTGGGCATTCTCTATTAAACAGGATGCCTTCTGCATTACTGTTTTAAATGAATTCAAGAAATTGTCCAACGTACTCACTCCTTTTTATAAACTGATACTAGAAGTTGAGGGAAAAGTCTAGCCTCAACTTTGTCCTTTGTCTAGAATAGAATTAATTAGAGTAAGAATAAAATCTTAGCTATATGGTATCGTTCACATCCTTTTAATGTTAAATAAGGTTTAAAAAAATCTCCCCAAAATGAAAGGTCTGTTAATACCTTGTCTGTTTCCCATGAGGACCACTTTGATAACTTCAAATTATGGTCCAAAGAATAAGATGACAGAGCATTGCCAGAATTTGTAAAGGGGAAATCCAAAACTGCTGTGGGGGAAAAATAAACACAACTGTACTTATTTGTACTCCCAGCATTACTTTGGTAATCTACAAAGTTAAATCTTACTTACAAATATTATTTTTATTTCCATCCTCAATAAAATCAGTTGTCATTTGAAAATCATCCTCTCCTCTGAAGTTTAAATCTTCTTCCAAAAAGTTTTCTCTATCTGAGAACTTAAATATATACATCCATTTACCTCAGTAAGACAAATATATGAAAACTTTTTTGCTATAACATTTTTCAAATCACAAATATCACTGTGATTATTTGTATGCTGAAAAAAACAAAAGTATTATTCATATAAAAACAAAGAAAACATTTTCTGTAGGTAATCTACCATACTCTCAGGAAAATAATTCAATTTTGCTAATATAGGAATAATAATAGCTGTCATTTATATAATGGTTTAAGGTTTGCAAAGCATTTACAATTCTCATTTAAATTCAGAAATCTATGAGGCAGACATTATGAGTATTAATAGCCCTATTTCAGAGGTGAAGAAAAGGAGAGTCTCAGTGCCTTCCCATATGGTCACACAGCTAATAAGTATCAGACTTTATCTAGACATCCTACCCATAATGCTACATAATTTCAATACTTGATAAAATCTGAGTCCAAGAATGGTACTCATCTGTACCTCCCAAGGCAATGAGTTACCAGGGACCCAACACATCTTGAATCAACTACAATGCTTTACTTAATATTTTATTTCTATGGAACAGCTAGGTGGCACAGTGAATAGAACACTGGCCTTTGAGTCAAGAGGACCTGACCAGTCTCAAACACTTGCTACTTACTAGTTTTGTGACCCTGGGCAAGTCACTTAACCCCACTGCCTAGCAAAAAGCAAAAAAAAAAATTAATTTATACAAATGTATATGCCTTATGTATATAAAAGATACTATTTTGTCTTAGAATTTTGTAACCAAGTGCTATCCTTTCTCACTGAGAAACACAAATGAAATAATATTTCTTGTTATACAATATATAATACATAGCTATAGTAATAAGTAAGGCCTTTATCTACTTGTTAGAATCTTTATGTATTTGAAGTATAATCCCTTTCTCTTATAGAAGTTGAGTTAGAATTTTAAATGTAGAGTCCCAAAGGAGGAATTATAGGTAGGGGTGTGCTGAAACTACTTGAACTGGTTTATGGGAGCCATTATTCAATTTTTTACTGTGAGTAATTATACCTTGGAAGTCAGCAAATGCAAATCAGAGCTTGATTTAAACATTTACCCTGGGAGGTAGAAAGAACTATTCATACCTCTATAAGGTCTTTGATTGCTAACATAAGAGTAAACTGAGAATACCTAAGGGACATACTGGGTAAGTATAAAGTATCACATAAGTGTTATTTGTAATATATGCTTTTTGTTTTCCACCTTTAAAATTAGCTTACATATGCCTTCATCTATTTGCTTAATAACAACTTTATGGATAAATACAAGCATCATAAGACCTTCCATTTCACATTTGTTAGGCAAATGAAAAATATAAGAGTCATAAACATTTATACTTTCATTCATCTCAACAAAGATAAGCTCCAAATGAAATCATGACTTGGACTCAGATGACATTATAAACCATTTGGAGGAGAGGAAGAAATTATCACTAGAGACCAAGTTATAGAGAAAACAAGGTGATTGAGAAGGTCACAAAAGATAAAAGGGGCATTTCTCAGTACATGAAATTAAAAGGCTTTTGCACAAACAACAGGACAATAGGTAACTGGTAGAAAAAAATCTTTGTGGAAAGATATTCTGATAACACCTTCATTTCCAAGATGTTTAAGCAATTGATTCAAATTTATAAGGGTAAAAGTTATTGTCCATATCACAAATGATCAAATGATATGAACATTAAATTTCTTAGGAAGAAATCTAAGCTTTCAATAGTCACATGAAAAAATACTTCAAAAATCACTCTGATATGTTTACAAAAACATGCAAATCAAGTAAGTCTAAGTGTTCTAAAATCATATTATTCAGACTGGCAAAGTTGACAAGAAAAGAAAAATGACAAATGCTGGAGTAGCTATGGGAAAAGAGGCATACTATTCCTTTTTCTAGAGCTCTGAATTGGCTCAACCATTCCAAAAAGCAACCCAGAACCAAAAAATTAATGAACTACACTTATTCTCTGATGGAACAAACCACCCATAGATCTAACAACATCCAAAGAAAAGAAATAACAAGGAGATGGATCCATATATACAAATTTATTTAAAGCAGTTTTTTGTAGAGATAAAGAACTGTAAAAATTAAGGATGTGCGTATAATAAATAGGATACTGTAAAAATGATTAAAGGGATGATTCCAAAGATATCTGGGAAGACAGAATGAACGGTTCAAACCAGAAGAACAATTTATTTGCTAGCAAGAACACTGTAAAAACAAACAACTTTAAGTCATGAACTCTGATGAACATAATTCTCATGCCAGATTTTTGAGAAACAATCATAAAATATTCTACCCACCTCCTTTAATAACAAGGATTTTATTTTTATTTTCAAAGGGGAGAACGCCCTCTTTTGTTTACTTTTATATAATGTCTGTTGTTTATCATAGTACAAATGATAAATGGAGGTATAGGTGAAAGAAATAAAAAATAATTTTTAAGTCAAAGAGCAAAATAAAATTTAAAAAAAATGGCCAGAAGCATTACATTTAAAAAGTTTTTTAATATGTTCATAAAAGTAAGAAACAGAGTACCAGGATTCACAATAAACACATTGTTTCCTCTGATAATTTTCCTGTTAAAGAATAGGAAAAAAAAATAGATTCAACTAAGGTAACAGTGTTTATGGAAAGAGAAGTATATTAAAAGTCAGGAAAACTAAATTCTATTTGTGGCAGTATCACTTACATTGGAAAATTCCATTCATTTAATGGGGATAACATCTTTCCCACTTACCACAAAAGATTTAATGAGGATAAATGACATAATAGAGAAAATCTTTGAAACGCATAACATATAATATAAATGTTAGGTGCAATTATAATAATCTGTATTGATATGGTATATATATATATATATATGTATATATATATACATATATATATATATATATATATATGGTACGTTTGACATTCTGAAAAGACACACACACACACACACACACACACAAACGTCTGTGTATCTATATATCCACATATTATTTAAACATACAGACTCTCAACCTTACCAATCAGCCTCAAGGTTTAACTCTTATTTGCCTAATTATAGAGTAAATGGAGGAAGTATCATAATAGCATGGAAATATTCTACTTGGGGTCAAATCAAGAGCTAGCTGTATTTCAATTTGGGGCTCAATTCAAGAGACTAAATTCTGAGGTTATTTATATTTCTGGATCAGATTTCTATTAAAACATTTATTACCAGGCATATAGACAATAAGAGGTATTCTTCATTCCTTTGGAATTTGTATTCTTAAATTTTCTTTAATGGACCAACTACCATTTTCGTTAATTGCTATCCTTGTATGCAGAAAATAACAATTCTTTTAATTCTTGTCCCTAAAAAAGGAAGTGATCTTTAAAATGATTTTTTCCATTCCTTTTTTTTAGATTTTTTTTTCAAGGCAATGGGGTTAAGTGGCTTGCCTAAGGCCACACGGCTAGGTAATTATTAAGTGTCTGAGGCTGGATTTGAACCCAGGTACTCCTGACTCCAAGGCCAGTGCTCTATCCACTGCGCCACCTAGCCACCTCTTTTCCATTCCTAATTATTTTTACCTTTAGTTTTCTGTCAATGCATTATGATTCAGCTTTACAACTACTTTTGCTGGAATTATTCTCTTCATAGAATGTATTTTGGTGTTAAAATAAGGAAAATGATGTGCCAAGATGCAAGCATAAGAAATCTTTTTACCTGTAAGAAGTCACTCATCATATAACTACTGGGCAACTTTGGTGTCAGAAAAAAAGGCCTTTCTGTGATGCTCTCATTCTCCACACTGTCTGGATATTGATTCCACTCCAACTGGGAGCAGGGTCGTCTGACCATTACCTCACTAGAAGCTGATCCTGCCACTCGGTGCCCCTGAAATTCAACTGGCTAAAAAACACCATTAAAATGAAAATATTTAAAATGCAAAAGGAGGAAGTATCGATTTATAATTCATAT
The DNA here is from genome assembly GCF_037893015.1 of Macrotis lagotis. Classification (NCBI taxonomy): domain Eukaryota; kingdom Metazoa; phylum Chordata; class Mammalia; order Peramelemorphia; family Peramelidae; genus Macrotis; species Macrotis lagotis. The sequence goes on along the minus strand of NC_133660.1, from coordinate 52,075,059 downwards.
TTAGAAAATATACAGTTTGATTTTCTATAAAATGTTATTTAAGGTAATTACTAAATTATTGATTCTTATCCATTATTAGAATAGCAATTGCGAAATTACTCATCAGCTAAAACCCAGGAGATATTTGTTATTCTACCCTAAAGTACAAAAAATAACTAAAAGACAAATTTTTAAAAAGAAACTAAATATAAGAAGCATTAGCTACTTTGGTTTCCTCTAGATCATATATAGTAAATCCTCAAGATGTATACTAGACAAATTTCTGAAAGTTACAAAGAATAAATAAACAATTAGCAGCAGGACCAACTAATCCTGTGTGCTTTGCTTTGCATAGAGTGAACACTCATAAGCGAAAACAGGATGTCTTCTTAAAAACTAGGGTGTAGGGTAGAGAGGGAGAGAATGACATGGCTGCATGCAAAAGGAACAGACTAATTGCTTTGGGAGCAAAGTTTAGAATAAATACCATGAAGGCTCCTGTAACTCTTCTATTCCCTAGGGATTGTTTTGCTGACTGAGTCTCTTTCTGCTGCCCTTTTGGAGGTCCTAGTATTTATACATTAGGTAATCACTATTTTTCATTCTCTAAGTAACTAACAAAGAGAGGGGCAGCAAGAGAGAAAGAACATTAGATTTAGAATCAGAGGACCTGGTTTTGAATTCTCACTATGGTATGACCATGGGCAAGTCACTTCTCTCAAGAAGCTCAATCTCCTTATTTATAAAATGAGGAGCTTCATAAGAGATCTCCAATGACCCTTCCAGTTCTAAATCCCATGATATTTAAAGAAAAACATAAAGGGCTTATTTCTACATAGCAAATTGGCAAAATAACAAAAATCTAATATAAAAATTAATTAAAAAAGGAAAATTAGAATCCTAATATACTATATAGGTGACAATTGAGGAAGATTATCTTTAGCATAAATAAACATAAAGCTGAACACATTCTCTTACCTATTAAAATACTTGCATTTACTCTACTGTACTAGAAAATGTTTTTAAATCCACATAGAACCTTCTGTTTTCCTCCTAAGAATGTGTTCTAAATTTCTAATAAACTCGAAAGATAGAATTTTATTTTAAAGTCAGAAATCTACTTAACTGCTGTCCCCATCAGAAATTAACAAATTAACAAGCAACTTACAGGTTATTGCAGTTAAGGTCTATAAAATTCCCAAGTTATCTAATCTGTATACCACAGAACATACCAAGAAAAGCTCAAATGCAATGGCATGAGAATTCTATTCAATTCAGTGATCAATAGTGCCTTCAAAGAATTATTGGCAAAATACACCTTCCAACACTTGGCAGAGAGATGGCATACTACAGTCATGGAATGAAGTACACATTTTCAGACATGTCCAATGTGTTGTTTTATTTTGTTTAGCTCTACACACTTGTTATAATGGAGTGCTCTGTTGGAGGGAGAAGGAAGCCACTTGAAAATGACAGTGATGCTTTTTTTTCAATTATCAAAGATTTAAAAAAGATTAAAAGACCCTCGTCTATTTTTTTATTACTTGTATCATAAGAGTTTAACAGTGTCTAGCATGCAATAAATGTTTACTGGATTGTAAATGACAAGAATCATAAATTTCCATATTGACATGTCCTAAAATGCATCTTATTCCATAATTTAACTTATCACTTCATTGATTACAAAAATCAATAATTTTTTTTGAAAATAAATTGAATTGAATCATCTGAGTAGTCAGATCACAGAATGATCAGAGAAAAGATCAAAAATCAACATCAAATTAATGAAACGATAAAAACAGGAAGGGAGCAGTTAGGTAGTGCCATGGATAGAGAACCAAGTGTGACTCATCTTACTGTTCTCAAATCCTTACTCAGAAACTCACTATGTGATCCTGAGTAAGTCATTTAATACTGTTTGCCTCAGTTTCCTCATTTGTAAAATGAGCTAGAGGAAAAAAATGACAAATTACTCCAATATTTTAACCAAGAAAAACCTCAAATAGGGCTACAAAGAGTAGGTCATCACTGAAACAACTGAATAAAAAAAAAAGATAGGAAGAAAACATGTTATTATTATAAACTATTACTATAACCTCTTTAAATATGCTCAAATAAGAAGGAAATAGACAGAAGACATTGATCAATCATCATTTAAAAGAAAAATTTAACACATTAAAAAAAAGTCACCACAGAGAAATCTAATTCCTTAAGGGAAAAAACTAAGCAATCAAGGGCAATTCAAGTTTAAAGTTTTGAGTTATTGTGCCAATAGCACTGAGAAGAAGGATAACTGCCTTAGAATCAAAAAGAAAATGAACCTAAAGAATCAGATGACTAGACATCTTGAAAGCATCTTATAAAGAGGAAATTAAAAGGAAGATGAACATGAAATGGACCCGATCTGCAAACATTATTATGGTTATTTATTCACATTAGCAATAATAACAATCATCAAATTTGGACTTTTTTTTCTATAATCAATGTACCACTGGAATTTAAGAAAAGGCAATTAAGAAAAGCAGTTGGATTTTACAAAAATATAAAGAAGAAAATACACAGAAATAATTTTTTTTTAAAAATCTGTAAGTTAGAAAGGGGTACTTTCAGCCCCATCCAAAAATATATGTAGTAACAATTTTCTCATCTCCATAAAAATATTTTTTTTAATTATCTGTTCTCATCAAGACATTTTTTTTGAAAAAACTATGGAAACAAAGAGGATAGTTTTCTAAAGCAAATCACAGCTTTATTTTCTCACAATTAAGAGAATGGAAGATTATGATATGTTTATCTTCTGTTGATTTTAAAATAGCATTTAATTTTATAAAAACAATCACAAGTTTCTCCTCAAAGTATCTTCCATATTCATATTAAAATCACACAAGATTCTATGACAGATATGACCATAGAGATTACTTGTTCAGTGAGGCATAAAACAAACAAGGAGATATATGTTTACCTATGGATAGTCATCAGAAACATGGAAGGTATTACAGATATTACAAATGGAAGAATGATTCCTGTTAAGGCTTTTTAAATGCTGATGTTTGCAAAAACATCACACATCAAGTTCCAGAACAACACAAAAGGGACTTAATGAGGTGAAAAAAATCACTTAGTCAACCAGCATTTATTAAGTGCCTACTATATGATAAACAATGGGGATGTCAAAAATGGGGAACAGTTCCTGCCCTCAAGAATTTAATAGAGATGATCATTTGAAAGAGATAATTTAGTCATACAAATTGGAAAAATAGTATATGATAAATACTAATTGCCTAGTTGTGGTTGTGGGTGGGCTGCCTATGAGTTATTCCCCTCCCTCTCTTTTTAATTATTGTGTGTGTATTGTTTCCCAATTTACTACATTTCTTTTCATCTTGGTTACAGTGGTTTTCTCTGTGCAAAAGCTTTTTAATTTAATGAAATCAAAATTATCCAGTGTCTTGAATGATATTTTTCATCTGTTACTTGGTCATAAACTGCTTCCCTTTCCATAGACCTGACAAGTGTAACTATTCCTTGATCTCCTAGTTTGCTTGTAATATTGTTTTTTAATGTCTAAAACCTGTATCCATTTTGATTTTATCTTGGTATAGGATGTGAGGTGTTGGTCTAATCCAAGTTGCTACCATACTAACTTACAATTTTCCCAACAGTTTTAATCAAAGAGAGAGTTTTTATCCCAATAGCTGAAGTCTTTGGGTTTATCAAACAGATTACTATAATCATTTCCTGTTATTGCACCTACTCTAGCCAATACAAGACAGTTTTGATGACTGATGCTTTATAATTTTTGATCAGGTAGGGCTAAGCCACATTCTTTTGCACTTTTTTTCATTAAATCTCTAGAAATTCTTGACTTTTTATTTCTCCATATGAATTTACTTACAATTTTCTGTAACTCATTAAAGTAATTTTTTGTAATTTTGATTGCTAGGGCACTAAACAAGTAGTTTAATTTAGGTAGAATTGTCTTTTTTATTGCATTTGCTTGCCTATCCATGAGCAGTTGATGTTTGTTCAGTTATTTAAATCTGATTTTATTTGTGTGAAAAGTGTTTTACAATTGTTTTCAAAAAGTTTCTGAGGGGTGGCTAGGTGGCATAGTGGATAAAGCACCAACCCTAGAGTCAGGAGTACCTGGGTTCAAATCCAATCTCAGACACTTAATAATTACCTAGCTGTGTGGCCTTGGGCAAGCCACTTAACCCCATTTGCCTTGCAAAAACCTAAAAAAAAAAAAGTTTCTGAGTAGATTCCCAGGTATTTTATATTGTCTGAAGTTACTTTGAATGGGATTTCTCTTTCTAGCTCTTCCTGCTGCATCTTGCTAGTCTTGCTCCAGATAAATTTTGTTATAAGTTCTTCTAACTGCAAAATAATTTTTTGGTAGTTTGATGGTATAGCATTAAATAAGTGATTTAATTTAGTTAGAATTGTCATTTTTATTATATTAGCTCAGTCTAATCATGAGCAATTGACATTTTTCCAATTGTTTAGATCTGACTTTGTGTGAACACACCTCAGCAAGAAAAGGGACTCTTGAAACCCTAGGTATCTTCTCTGCTTCCTTCTGTACAAAGACATGTTTTCCGACAAATTGCAGCCTTTCAGTTGACAATTTTCCATGATTATACGCACATTCTCTCATTCATATTTTAGTTCTATTCATCTCTTCCCATGTATCTCTCTTCTCTGCTTGCCTCTGGGGTGTATTTAAATTTTCTGTACAGTGACAAGGCTAAGTAAGTTCTCCATGCAAAGTAGCTACTCAACAGAGTTTATTCTTATTTTAACAGATATATGCTCTTTGTCTCTGATGTAGAATTTTTCCCAATCAATTTGCATTTTTAATTTTGTGATTAATCAGTTTCTACTCCTATTTTAAACAAATAACTTACGGAAGAATGAGTCATAAGTTACACTCTGCCAAGATGATCTGCTGCCAAAACCAAATGATTCTTTGAAACATAAAAGAAGCCAAAGTTTATATCAGAGGGTATGGATTTCTGATAGAGAATATAATTTAAAATTAACAAATACTAAATAAGTATCCAAAAGCATGAAATTTGCTCACTCAGATAAAAGATCAAAGATGAGACCAGTCTCAGAAAATTTTCACTCTACCAAAGGATGAGATATAGATAACCTTTAAGTTATTGTTTGAATGTAAGTTGTACATAAGAGAGAAGAAATTGGTGATACTGGATCATTTCTAGATGGAGGTTTAAGTAAGATTTTATGAAGGAAATAACCTCTGAACTGGACCAAAGAGGAAGATACAAATGAGTGGAAATACATTCTAGATACAGAGGAAAACAGGGTTTTTAACTCTTTTTTTTGTATTACACACAGCTTTAGCAGTCAGGTTAAGTCTAACAATCCAGGTACCTTCTTAGAATGACATGTTTAGAGTTCTCCTACTCAAGGTAACCTGGAAAAGAGGAAAAAGACTCTGCTCCCGCAGGTTGGAGGGGTGGCCAGCCAGAGGCAGCCTCAAGGCACTGGGAGACATGGCTCACAGCAGCAGAGGAGTTTCCTGATCTACGCCCCAGGGAGCACCAGCCACAACTGGGGGGAAAGGGGGGTAGACGTCTGCAAAAGCGGGCAAGTGAAGCCCAACCCCCAGCAATCAGTGATCAGCTTGGCCAAAGCAGTCCAGATCCAGGAAACAGAAAAAGGCTGAGCTGGTAAGCAGGAGCCTGCAGGGCATGAACCCATTGAACCTAGGGGGGGAAGTGAAGAGAGAGACTGCAGAGCTCTGTCCTCTGACCCTGGAACAGAACTCTGGGGTTCTGACCACATTCAGATCCTGATCGCAGTCTAGGCCCCCCCACAAAACAGCAGGATCCCCCCCCACCTCAGCCCCATAGCAGGGGGTGGGGCGGACACTTATGGTCATTCACAGACCAGGAGGGAAGACAAAGCCTCACACACTGAGATCCTTGTGGGGGTGTCCCAAAAGCTCAGGAAGCAGCCCAAAACAGGCTCAGGCTGGGAAAATAAGCAAGCAGAGAAAAAAAGAGGAACACCATGAGAAATATTTTACCTGTGAGCCCAAGAAGGATCAAAACACTCAGTCTGAAGCAGTCTGAAGATGAGAAAGCACAAACTCCTGCATCTAAAGACTCCAAGAAAAACAGAAATTGGGCTTAGGCTTTCAGAGCTCAAAAAAGACTTTGAAAATCAAATGAGGGAGTTAGAAGAAAAACTGGGAAAAGAAATGAGAGATGCAGGAAAAACATGAAAATGAAGTCAGCAGCTTAGTCAAGGAAATCAAAAAAATGCTGAAGAAAATAGCATGCTAAAAACCAGCTTAGGTCAAATGGATAAAAAGTTATTGAGGAGAAGAATGCTTTAAAAAGTAGAATTGGCCAGATGCAAAAGAGATAAGAAAGCTCTCTGAGGAAAACAAATCCTTCAGACAAAGAATAGAACTCAGGGAGATTGCTGAATTTATAAGAAATCAGGACTCAATACTTCAAAACCAAAAGAATGAAAAATTAGAAGAAAATGTAAAACATATCATTGAAAAAAACAATTGATATGGAAAACAGACTTAGGAAAGATAATTTAAAAATTATTGGAATCCCTGAAAGTCATGATCAGGAAAAGAACCTTGACATCATTTTCAAAGAATTACTACAGGAAAATTGCCCTGATATCCTAGAAGCAGAGGGCAAAATAGAAATGGAGAGAATCCACCGATCCCGCAGAGAAGGAGATCCCAAAAAACCAATCCCCAGGAATATTATAGCCAAGTTCCAGAACTCCCAAGTCAAAGAGAAAATATTACAAACAGCCAGAAGGACACAATTCAAATACCGTGGAGCTACACTCAGGATCTCACAGGTCTTAGCAGCAACTACATTAAAAGCTCATAGGTCTTGGAATATAATATACAGAAAGGCAAAAGAGCTTAGAATGCAACTGAGAATCAACTACCCGGCAAAACTGAATGTCATCTTCCAGGGAAAAAGATGGACTTTCAAAGAACCAGGGGAATTTCAAATGTTCCTGTTGGAATGGCCAGAGCTGAACAGAAGGTTTGATCTTCAAATACAGGATTCAGGTGAAGCATAGAGAGTGGAGGAGATGGGGAAAATATGAGGGACTTGATGAGGAACTGCATGTATTCCTGCATAGTAAAAAGACACTGATAATACTCATGAACCTTCTCAATTAACAGAGCAGGTAGAAGGAGCTTTTATAGATGAAGCACAGGAGAAAGCTGAATTTGAAATGTAATGAGAGAAAGAAAAAGGAGAGGGGGAATAGGCCAAGATATTTCATATAATAAGATTTTTCTTTATTACAATGAACTATTGCAATGATATGGAAGGGGGTAAGGCAAGGGGGAATGAGGGAATCTTTGCTCTCATCAGAGGTGGCTAGCAGAGGAAACAGCATATATACTCAATGGGGTATAGACATCTGGAATAAGAAGGGGGGGGGGACAGGGGGAAGGGGTGGGGATGTGAATGAAGGAGGAGAAGATGGACCATGGGGGGAGAGTAGTCAGATATGACACATTTTCTTTTTTACTTCTTGCAAGGGGCTGGGATTGGATGGCCTGTCTGGGACCATAGGGGCCAGGTGGATGCTGGACTTAAGGGGTGGTAGAGGGGCTCGGGGCCTCTTGGCCCCTGGGCCAGGGATCTCTCTGCTGTGCCACTCAGCTACCCTACAGCAGAGTCAGACTGAAAGGAGAGAGAAAATATAGTACATGGTAGTGAAGAAATACGAAAGGAGGGAGTTGCAATCAGTAATGGCAATGGTGGAAAAATATGGATGTGATGGACTTATCATAAAGAATGTGATCGGGGGGCAGCTAGGTGGCGCAGTGGATGAAGCACCAGCCCTGGATTCAGGAGTACCTGGGTTCAAATACGGTCTCAGACACTTAATAATTACCAAGCTGTGTGGCCTTGGGCAAGCCACTTAACCCCATTTGCCTTGCAAAAACCTAAAAACAAACAAAAAAAAAATCCAAAAAGAATGTGATCCACCCCCCACAGAGTTGGTGGTGTTGTAACACAGACTAAAGCACATTTTTTATAATTATTATTATTTGGGGGGGGGGAGGTGCAGGGCAAATGGGGCTGGGTGGCCTGCCTGGGGTCACATAGCAGGGTAATCTTTGGGTGTCTGAGGCCAGATTTGGACCCAGGTGCTCTTGGCTCAAGGGCCAGTGCTCTGTCTGGCACCCAGCCGCCCCTACTATTTATTACTATTTTATTTTGGTCTTTTTTTTTCTTTTTTTGGTTTTTGCAAGGCAGTGGGGTTAGGGTGGCTTGCATGTCACACAGCTGGGTGATTGCTGGGTTTACGGGGCCAGATATGGGCTTGGGTGCTCCTGGCTCCAAGGCTGGTGCTCCGTCCACTGCACCACCTGGCCATACCCACAATTATTACTCTTATTTTAATTTTAACTTTTATTTTTTCTCTCCCCCCTTTACTTTATCGCTCAAACGAATCTATATTTTTTGGGGGGAGGGGGTATTTTGTTTACTCTTAAACAAGAATATTTTATTAATATATAAAAAAATCATTTGTACAAAATGAGAATAAATATTAAATTAAAAAAAAGAATGACATTTTTAAATAAAATATGCAGGATTACAAAAGAAACCCATTATTTTGAAAGTTACCAAAATACTTTAAAAAACAAGTTAAAAGATCCTAAGTTAAACTGTATGGATGTATAGACTATGTCCACTATCTCTATTTTGTTATTTCAAAAAAGAGAAAAACTTTATATATAAAATGTATTTTACTATTATGAAAAGTATCTGATTTTTTAAAAAAAATTACACTTGTGATTTCATCAACATAAGCTCTAGTGAGGAGGATTTTCCTTTATACTGCAATCCCAGACAGTTCTACAACCTACAAAGAGCTGCCTGGGACACAGAGGGGATAGATAACTTTCCCAGGTATGAATTAAGAGGCAGGCCCTTCCAGCTTTGAGATCATCCTTCAACTACATTTTTGCTGCCTTTCATTTCCTTTTTTATAGAACTGGTGGATGCAACATCTATGAAATAATTACGAAAAAGGAATAAGACTTCAAAATAAAGAAATGGCCATAAAATATTCTTGTCATTCTTTAAATGATATGTCATTTTGCTCAAGTGTTCTGACTAGCAGAACTCATAGGTGGGACAAATGTCAGAAAGTGCACAAGATGATTTTAATGTTTCTTCATAATTTGTACCTTAGGTTTTAAGGACTTCTTCTCTTTTCCCTTGGGTATGAAAGTTATAAAAGATTTCTCTTCTTCATCTTTCAAGGAAGAGGACTGAAAGAAAATTGCAATAAGCATGTTAGTTAGGATCTGGAGTATCTGTCAGGCCGTGATCAATTCATACTATTTGACTTTTTATTTATTGTGATGGAGGTTGGAGGGGAGGCAAGGTCTAGACCTGTAATTTCATTAGTATAAGGAGTTCCTTGTAAGGAAACTGTCCTCACCAGCGCAGATCACTAAGTCTTTTACAACTTAGGAAGCTTAGAGTTCCCTAGAATGGTGAACATACTACTCCATAGTATCATATAGGCAGAATGTGTCAGAGGCAACACTGGAATTTGGGTCTCCCTGACTCCAAATCTGTTTCTCACTTCCTATTTATGTAGCACTTTAAAATCTTTAAAGAAGATACAGAAAAGGGTAATTAATAAGGTGAAGAACTTAAAGTAAATGCTTCATTATGTTCAGTTGAACCTATTCAGTTCTAATCTTTTCATGAAAAATGTTGGAAAGTTCTGTTTCATTGAATGTACATTTTTTCCACTTAAAGGTTATCCTCAGTTCTTGCTGAGTAGGTAATTCTTCATTGTAATCCTAACTTCTTTGCCCTCTGGATTATCATATTCCAAGTCTGTTGACCTTTCAATGTAGAAAGTTCTAAATCAGGGGCAGCTAGGTGGTGCAGTGGATAAAGCACCAGCCCTGGAGTCAGGAGTACCTGGGTCCAAATCCGGTCTCAGACACTTAATTATTACCTAGTTGTGTGGCCTTGGGTAAGCCACTTAACCCCATTTGCCTTGCAAAAAAAAAAACCCTAAAAAAAGTTCTAAATCTTGTGTTATCTATCTAGACCAGGTGACTTCATGATATGTGAATTTTCTTATAGCTGCTAAGAGCTTTCTTTTGGGGAATTTCATTTAGGAAATGATTGATGGATTCTTTCAATTATTAGTTAATCTCTGATTTAAGAAGATCAGGGCAGTTTTCCTTGAAAATTTCTCAAAATATAATTTCTAGATTCTTTTTCTGAACATGACTTTCTGATAGACCAATAATTCTTAAATTATCTCCCTTGAATCAATCTATTTTCCAGGTCAGTTGATTTTCCAATGAGATAGTTAACATTTTCTTCTATTTTTCATTCTTTTGATTTTATTTTATTGCTTCTTGCTGTCTCAAGGAATTATTAGCTTCCACTTAGTCAATTCGAATTTTTAAAGCATTATTTTCTACACTGAATTTTTATAACTCCTTTTCCATTTGGTCATTTCTCCTTTTAAGGAATTCCTTTCCTTCAGAGAATTTTTGTACATCTGATCAATTCTCATTTTTTTTTTTTTTTGCAAGGCAAATGGGGTTAAGTGGCTTGCCCAAGGCCACACAGCTAGGTAATTATTAAGTGTCTGAGACCGGATTTGAACCCAGGTACTCCTGACTCCAAGGCCGGTGCTTTATCCACTATGCCACCTAGCCACCCTGGACTTATTTTTCCATATGTCTTTTTTTAGATTTTTTTTTTAATTTTAGAAAGGTTTTATTTAGAGTTTTACAATTTTCCCCCCAATCTTGCTTCTCCCCCCCCCCCCACAGAAGGCAGTTTGTTAGTCTTTACATCATTCCCATATATGCATTGATCTAAGTTGAATGTGATGAGAGAGAAATCATATCCTTAAGGAAGAAACATATAATGTGTGATATAGCAGAATTACATAATAAGATGACATTGTTTTAATTGAAGGTAATAGTCTTTGGTCTTTGTTCAAACTCCACAATTTTTTCTCAGTATACAGATGGCATTCTCCATTGCAGATATACCAAGATTGTGCCTGATTGTTGACCTGTTGGTATGAGCATGTCCATTAAGGTTGATCATCACTCCAATGTATACCACTGCACCACCTAGCCGCCCCCTCAGTTCTCATTTTTAAGGAACTATCTTCACCATTTTTTTGGTATATCTTTTTTCATTTGACCAATTCTGTATGTTAAGAGTTCATCTCTTCATTGGATTTTTGTGCCTCTTTTATCATTTGACCTAGTCTGTTTTTTTAAGGTGCTATTTCCTTCAGTATTGTTTGTGTCTTCTTTACCATGTTGTTTTCATGATTTTCTTGCAAGTCCTTTTTTTTCCTATCTCTACCTATCTCTCTCCCTATCCCTATCCCTTTTCCCTATCTCTTATTTGATTTTTTAAATCCTTTTAGAATTCTTTCAGAAACTCTTCTGGGGCAGTTTTAACTTTGTTGTCTTCTACAATATTTGTGTTTTGATTTTGCATGTCACTACAATAACTTTCAATGGTCAGGATATTTTTTTGTTCATTTTTCTAGATTATTAGCTTTATATTAAAGTTGGACTCTGCTCCCAGAGAGGGCTGCCCCAAACTTTAAGTTTTCTGTGTATTCAAAGTTATTTCTGGGGGATCTGGAAGCTTTCAGTTCTTCCAAGGTGGTATGATCTAAGGAAAGATGGGTTTATTCCTCTCCTGATCTGTAAGCAACTCTTTTTTTTGCCCCTGGAACTGTGACCAGAGTGCCCATTCCCATTTTTGACAGCAAGTTCTGGCATATTAGTGCTCCTCCTTATCCTGGGACTGCAACCCAGATCCAATTATGCTCAATACAACAGAGCCCTACACTCAGTGCCAGCAAGACCCCTGTATTATCCTTCTGACTAGTTGTCTGACCCCTTACCTTTTGTGGGCTGAGAGTTCCAGAAGAATCTGCTGCCACAGATGATTCTGTCATCCCCAAGGTCAGCTGAACCTATGGTTCAGTATGTCCTGGAAGAGCCTAAACTTGACTCTTACTCCTATCTGACAGAGCTTTCCTCCCCAACTTCTAAGATGTCTTGTGCTGGAAAGTTGCTTTACCCAGCCTTTTTTGGGGTTTTGTCACTCTAGACTTTGTTTTAAGGTATTAAAGTTGTTTGGAAGAGAAGTTTGGAGAGCTCAGTTATGTCCTTGTCTTGGTTCTCCCTCTCTCCCCTCAAAGATTATGTTGAAAAAAAGGTATTAGCTGGAAGATGCTTTTACAAACTCTTATTGGAGAGCCTAGCATTTAAATTTCAATCACTGTCATACCCTTGAATGGAGTAGGGAAAATAAGATAAAATTTCCCTTTAAAAAGTTACAAGATCACTTCAGTTCTATACCAGATATATATCTCTAAGCATTGTTTTCAGTGACACCATATCTCAAGATCACTTTATTGAGTACAGCGGTACCTTGATACTTACTGACTTGATTACTGCATTTGGATGAGAAAGAAATGTTTCAGCATTTTGTATCCCCAACAAGAGAAAATGTTTCAAATGCTTCATCAATTGTTGCTTGTGGAACCTTAGACCAAGTCCACTTGGCTCATTGCTTGGGCTTTGAATGTTTCAAGTGAATTTAAATAGCAACTACTTCTGTTTTGTCTAGAAATGCTGAGGGGCCTCCTCTTTCAAATTATTATTTTTTAATATGAAAAAGAGACTATTCTTTGCTTCCTTTCTTACAAAACAACTTCATTACTTGATATTAGCCCAATTAAATGTGAAAGTTCTAAGGATGAATTATTTCTAATTACATATTGCTTATAAAATAGATTCATTCCTTACTCATTGGTTTCATCCAGCAAGAGACCTAGAATGAATTAATGATGAGTTTCAGGGTATCAGAGTATATAAAATCATATTTAAAAATCAAGGCTCTTCATTTTAACATGAAAAATATAATCAAGCCCAATAGCAACTTTACTGACAAGGCATTTGTAACATGACATCTAAATTGATGAAAAAAGAAATAAATCAGAAATAGCATGCAATATTTGCAAAAAAGAAACCAAAAACTTTATTTCAAATCTAAGCTATTCCTGAATTTGAATGTATAGCTTTTGGCTAAATTATAATTTGAACGATGACTCACCTGCAATGATCCAAATGATCCGTTAGGTACTACAAAAATCTCATCTTGGTTTTCTTGAAGTACCTTATACATAATCCAAAAAACATATTTTGAAAAATTGCAATTTGATTTACATCCTAATATAAAAGTACAGGAATTATCAAATACAGGCAAATCACATTAAAAAAAAATTTTAAAGGACACATTTTTTAAAACTTTAAAATATATGAATAAAAAACATGTAGAAAAAGATATAAATATCTTGAAGTTTTCATTTAGGAATATAAACGGAGGGAAAGAGGATACAATGACAAATGTAGATGATACAAAAACAAACTTAATAAAAGTTTTAAAAATAAAAGACAACACTAAATCCCTACTTATTGGTGAAATGCAAATTAATTCAATTCTGGGCTACCTACTAGAAATAACAAAGGTTTGAAGGAAGGAGAGAAAATAGGTACACTAATGAACTATGTATATTTATGAACTATTCTGATCATTTTGGAGAACAATTTAGAACTATGCCACCTATGCATAAAATTATGAATACTTTCTGATCCAGAGATACAATGGTTGGCTCTGTATTCCAAAGAGAATGTGAAAGAAGAAAAATAACAGATATGCGCAATAATATTTATAGCAACTTTTCTTTTGTGGGGGACAAAGGATTGTAAATATATGGGATGCAATAACAAAAAAATTAAGATAGTGAAATAATACGAAAATTCAGACAAACTGATTCAATTATATTTGCAGAAAATAAACTGGAAACTGAAATAATATGAAGAACATCAATGAAAATTTTTTCATCAATGAATATTTTTAAAATATATAAAATACTGAAAGCAGCATAGTTTGGTAAAAAATATAATGACCCCAGTTCTAAATATTCCACTAAACAAACTTGGCAAGATACATATGTCACTATTCACTGATAAAATTAATTAAAAAAAAATTTTATTGTCTTCTATGTTTAAAGCACCTGGTAATAAGGAATATAACCTATCTACTATGTGCAAGATATTATGATACATGCCCAGAATATAAAGTCAAATATAACACAGATCATCAAAGAGGGTATAGATTCAGATAAGATAGCACCTGAATTTGCCTTAAAGGAAAAGTGAGACTTCAAGATGCAGAGATGAGGATGAAGAAAGAGAATCCATTCCAAGATGGGAAACTCATTTACAAAATATAGCTAGACAGATGGATAGACAGATAATTAATATAAAGAGATGGTATATATAATATTATATAATATCTTACATTACATATTATATAAGATCATAATATATTACAATATATGATACACATATTTTATATTACATAATATTATTACATGTTAATATATTTTAAAATGTTTTCTGTTAATGGTTTTTCATCTGTCTTTGCTCTTATTGTCCTCCATTCCTGAAATGGATTTCTTTGTTCCCTCATACATATACACATGCACACAGACCCCTATACATGTATATATATGTCTACGTATACAAATATAAAAATCTATAGACACATATACACACATACAGCTATACATCTCTACATATATATCTACAAAAGTTACACTGATATATGTGTATATATATTTATACAAATACACACACTGATTTTATATATATATACATATATAATATATATATATATATATTTTCATATATATATATATATATATAAAGTAAATATACATGAAAAGGGAAAGTCTGAGAAGAAAAACTGTGACACACTAAAAAGATTACTGATTTAGCCTCAGAAGGAATGAATTCAAATCATGGTATCTCACTCCTTATCTATCTGACCTTTGGTAAATGCCTTAAAATCTTTGTGGCTTAATTTCCCCAGCTGTAAAATGGGGGTGAGGGAGTATTCTTTCCATCTCTAATCTGAGTCTATGACAGTTCTGCTACTAATGACCTAGATGACCTTGGCTTTAGCAACTAAGCTGTTTCCCTAACTGTAGATTTAAGGGGGTCAAACCATATGGTTTTATAAATTCTCTATTAGCTCTAATTGTAGTAATGAGGTAAGCTTCAGACATTGGCTGGAGAGTTGGCAGAGGCATCATTATTAAGGTATTTGTACATCCCAGATCTTTTTAGAGAAAAAATGGGCACATTAATAAGATAACTCATCTTTTAAATTTTTTCATTCAAATAAGAGGAGGGCAGCTAGGTGGCACAATAGATAGAGCACTGGCCCTGGAGTCAGAAGGATCTGAGATCAAAGCCAGCCTAGCTGTATGATCTTGGGCAAGTCACTTAATCCCACTGCCTTAAATAAAATTTTTTAAAAAGATCAAATGGTCAAATGAGAAAACTGTACTATATAATCTTTAACTTTATTTTTAGGTTTTTGCAAGGCAAATGAGATTAAGTGGTTTGCCCAAGGCCACACAGCTAGCTAATTATTAAGTGTCTGAGGCCAGATTTGAACTCAGGTACTGATCTCTAACTTTATATCCAACACTATGATAATTCAGTGATAAACTAGAATGTTGAATTTATCTTACTCAGAATCCTCTCCCTCACCCCCAACAATTCCTAGGAAAGTGCCCTTGCCTACTAATACTGTTTAATGACTATGTGCTGTAATGGTTTACGCAAATGGACTATGTTCAAATTAAAATGGGCAATAGACAAACTAAATCTAGATTCATAAAAGAGCATACTGATAAAAATATATTACCTGTTTAGTAGAATTTTGATATAGATTAGGTCGCTCTGAAATATCTGATGAGTAGCATATTTCTGTAAATTGTTTCTTGGCTACAATGGAAAAAGTATACCTTTTAGATTATCTGTACTCTGCTAAAATGCAAATAAAAACATATACCTAAAACTGAAAGTGATGGGTAAAATGTTATTTGAAAATTATTTTATGATTACAAGTTATAATGATTACATTTTAAGTTTTAACGGGAAGGGTTTTTACAAACTCATTGAAAATGAAATAAACACTAAAATAAGAATTGGTAATCCAATACAAACCAAAAAAAAAAAAAAGAAGGTATAGAATCTTATTTTCAGTGATATCTGGGCCAATTGTTACTGCTGCAGTCTCTTCCTTGACCACTGGTACTCTGCTGCTAAGATACTGCTAATCACTAACCTCTTTTTTAATTGGTAAATCCATTAGCATCCTTATAGGTACCAGCAATAAATTATTTTTATAAATTGCAATAAGCAGAAAAATGATAAAAGGATGCTCTGATATTATAAAAATATACACACATACATATACATTTATATTCATTAACATTAAAAGTAGAAATCGACTAATTTTTCATCCTTAGTCACATAGGTATATATTCTTTATAAATTATTTTGTCAAGCATATCAATAATCACACTTTAAAAATCATTATAGTCTCTAGATAGGATGCATCATATTGTCAACTAAGTTACTCATCCCCCTGAGACTTATTCTATGTCATGCTTATTTTATGTCATGTTGTATTTGCAAATAGGAAAAGTATTCCTCTAAAAATAATAGCTGTTAAAAAATGTAAATATGTATGTCCATATCTATTTATCCAAGTATCATCAAGAGAAATAATGAAAAGGATGGAAAGGCAAGAGAATATCACTTCCAGAGGTTAAATTATGTTATAAAGGAGCAATTATCAGAGTTATCTGGTATTGGTTAAAAAATGAAGTAGAAGAGATCAAATAAGAAACAGAAACAATGGAGTTCAATAATTTGATATTCAATAAACCAGAAAATATGAAGCACTTAGGAAAGAATTTCCTATTTGACAAAAACTGCTAGGAATACTGTAGAGATTTAGGCTTGGACCAACTTCTAGTGCTATATTCCACAAAATTCCAAATGGTTGTGTCCTGAATATTAATCATACTATATAAGCAAAATAAAAAATAGTAGATTACATAACTTTCACAGCTTTGAATAGAAGATGTATTTTTAACCAAACAAGGGATAAAGACAATTTCAAAATAAAAAAGAGGTAACTTTGATTACCTCTTAAAAGTATCCCCATAAACAGAATTACTGCACCTAGGATAAGAAGGGAAACAGTAGGATTGGGAGTGGAGGTAGGAGGAATTTGTTCTATTTTTCTGATAATAATTTGTTATCCAAAATATACAGACAACTAAGCTATTCCCTGATAAGGAGTCAAAAAAAAATGTGAATTCTTCAAAGAATTACAAACTATTAACAATCATATGGATGAACTCTCCAAATCACCAAAAATGAGAAATAAAACAAACCATGTATTTCACACAACCATAAGCTTTCACCTCACAGCCAAAAAAATCTAACAAAGATGACCCAGGAATACTCAATTTTGGAAGGGTTCTGGGAAGACAGGCACAATAACACATTTTTTTTTAATTTTTGCTAGGCAATGGGGTTAAGTGACTTGTCCAAGGCCATACAGCTAGGTAATTATTAAATGTCTGAGGCTGGATTTGAACTCAGGTACTCCTGACTCCAGGGCCAGTGATCTATCCACTGTGCCACCTAGCTGCCCTGCAATAGGGCATTCTTGGTGGAGCTGTGAATCAGTACAACCATTTTAATAAATAATATGGAATTAAGCAAAGTGATTAAAATATCTATATTCTTTGACCCAGGGATGCCAGTACTATGTTTAAAGGAGATCTATTGAAGAATGGTTTTTGTTCTTTTAAGAAAGCCCACATATAACAAAATATTTATAGCAGCACTCTTTGTGGTAGCAAAGAATTGGAAATGAAGTAGATGCCCATAAACTGAGAAAATTATGGTACATGAATGTAATAGGATATATTTCTGCCATAAGAAAAGATGTGCATGAATAATATAGAGAAGCATGGAAAATAATCTATATGAATCGATATGAACTGATACAAAGTGAAGTAAGCACAAAAATGTAAATGAAAAGAACTACATACTATTAAAAATCAAAAGAGTTACAAAGAGTAAGCAGGACTCAAAATGAAGATATGAGAAGATACTTTCCAAAACAACCTTTCACAGAATAAGAGATCTAAAGATGTTATTGCACAAACTTTGGAGCTTTTTTAAAGTATTTATCATCAATGTTGTGATATTTTTTCCTTTTCTAAAAAATACTGTCTGTTATATAGTATGGCTTTCTGTGAAGAAAAGGGATACTAAGGATAACCATAACGTTGTAAGACAGAAAACATGAATAAAAACTTATTTAAAAAAGTAAAGAAAATAAGTTCAAATCCACCAATGTTTCTATTTGTAACCTTGGAAAAATATCTCTCAGTGCCTCAGTTTCTTCATGGAAAAGAGGTGTGCCTAGATTATTTCTATCATCTTTTCTAACTCTGAAATTATGATTCTATGAAGATTGAGGTAAATGGAATACATATTCATTTGAGGAAAAATTCAAGTTTAAATTAGTATTAATTTGCCACTGAATTTAATTTCTAGTTTTACTGTATGAGTAATAGAACCAAGCAGTAAAAATTTAAATATACAAATTATTTTGGAAGAGTAAACAATTCTTTCCACAGGAATTTACTTCCAAACAAACTTACTGCAAAAAACTATAATTTTTCCCCTTTACCTTAGTGACCTCAGGTATAGAAGTTTAGTTTTTACTATAATCACAGTAAAACTAAACTTAGAAAATGATTATTATCATAGTCATGACAAAAAGCTAACAGTTATACTGGCATCAAACTTCAATATTTAAGACTTATTTCTGATTTCAAATTTTTCTTGTTAAATTCCAGAAAGATAGCAAAAATGAAATAAATTGACTTTAGTGATTGGAATTTCTATGGGATACCCCACCACTAACAAAAAAATTACATGAAAGCAATGCTTTTTATCTATAATTACAGTGAAATTAAATTCTAAATTAACATTATCTCAGCTATTGTATAAATATTTAGTGGGATTATTATAATGAAAAAAATGTAAGACATTCCAAATGTATTATAAAATGAATTCTCTCTTAATTTACAAAAGTTTTAAATTATTCATTAGTGCTATTTTTAAAAAATTAAATTCAAATATTCTAAATTGCTTCAGAAAAGTCTGTTCTTTTCAAAGAAATGTATTTAAAGCATAGGGGAAAATATCTTTCTCTACCAGTCAAAAGATGACATCAATTTTAGAATTTTTCCAAAAATAAAAACTTAATTTCTAGTCATCCTGAAATTCCTTGAAAGCATGTCATTATGATTTTATATTATTTCTCTAGTTGTACTTAGTTTGTCAGGCATGTTTTTACCATATTTTTCTCATTTTAATTTTGAAAATTGTAAATATTTCCAAATTACAAAATAGTAATCTTCCAGTAAATTATGACCAAAATTAATAGTTCATAATTGAACATTTTTAATAACTATTATTTTAATGTAGTTATCCTTCACCACACAATTAATATTTATCTTACAGAAAAACATATTGTTATGTCCCCTAGATCTGTTAAAATTGTGTTTAGGTTATGACATTTAATATCCCACAGTTGAATAAGCATCAATCATGTGATCAACAAGTTGGCTAATCTATTATTTCCAAATTACAGGTTTGCTTATTTGCTACATTATTGGAGTACTGGCAAATCAAAATGAAAAGCCTATAAAAGTGAATCACTGCATTTATGTTTATTCTTTCCTTAGAATGTGCGGGATTCTTCTAAAAAAATAATA
Source organism: Macrotis lagotis (assembly GCF_037893015.1). Classification (NCBI taxonomy): domain Eukaryota; kingdom Metazoa; phylum Chordata; class Mammalia; order Peramelemorphia; family Peramelidae; genus Macrotis; species Macrotis lagotis. The sequence goes on along the minus strand of NC_133660.1, from coordinate 52,055,298 downwards.
TCACTGATGTAAAAAATAATAATATTACTGATATATGAGTCTAATTTAACAAACCAGTGTTCAGTTTAGGAAGGGCCAACATAACTGTAACAAACAGCTATTACCCATAAAGATCACTGGTTTACTAATTGAAGCTCTTCAGAGAAAATTCCAGAATCATCCTATCATGATGTTAAATTTCTACTAGTTCTACTTTATCCAATTATTTGTTGTTAACACTGAACCAAAATTCAAATCCAGATTTTTTGGGGGGGAATTATAATACCATAGTTAATACTATAGATAGGAAAATAAAATAAAGAAAATCTAAATTAGCATCCACAATAACCTATCACCATCTGTTAACAGTAAGTTCGTGTGTGTGTATATATATATACACTTTCATTATATCAAATTTTTGTGTTAACAATTTAATGATTTTTAATCTGCTTCTTAATCAAACTGACTTTATTAAAAGTATTCTAGCCTTTATTCTTCATAAAAATTCTGATTAACAAGTATAATTAAAAAAATTCAAATCTAATATTTTTCCCCTTGGATTTCAAAGCAACAAATCAAGATGGAGATTTTAAAATGATTTTATATCACTACAATGCTCTACAATTCTAAAAATCATCTCATTTTCTAAAGGACAGATGTGGCCATAAACACTTTCATTACCTACATCTTAATTAACCAATAAAATGTTAATTTTCTAGCTAACATATTGCCCAGATCTCAATATTAGATTCATTCCCAACTAAGTTAAATTTTAAAATATACTTGCCACTGTAAACACTTCTTTTAATTTTACTCCTTCAAAACATTGATCATCGTTTTGCTACATATACTTCCTCTAACCAGCATGGCCTGTAAGCTACCCAAACTAAAGAAAACATCTTTGTGAGGAACTATGGCCAAAAAAATACATCATCTGATGATCAACTTTCTATTGGTGAAGCTCTCAAATTGACCCGAGCTACTTATCCTTAACGTTACCAAACTTGTGTTCAGACATTGAGTTTTCAAGTTTTACTAACATAATAGGAAATAAATATCTTAGAATTGTTTATTCTTGGATATTTTTGACAAGTTATTTTGATGATTTGGGGATAGTTATTCCTAAATTGTACTTTTTATGTTAATCATACAGATTATGGAAAGAGAAGTAATTTAAGTTCCCAGTTGGGTTTAGAATTTTAACCTGACATACAAGGAAGCAGGAAGGGAAAGGGAAAAGAAAAAGGGGGAGGGGAAGGATACATGTGATAGGGAAGGGTATACGTGATAGAAGATGGAAGATTTAAGGAGTGGGTGGTCGAAAGGAAAGCAATAGTGAGCAGGGATAAGGGGAAAGGAGAGAGAAAGGTATAAATGAGGGGAAAAAAACGGAGGGTAAAGAGTTAGTAATTATAACTGAATGGGATAGTTATATATGTATAACCAATATTAGATTGCTTTTTGTCAGAGGTAGGGTGGAGGGAAAGGAGGAAGAAAAATGTGAAAATCAAAACTTTATACAATGATTGTTGAAAACTACCATTGCATGTAGTTGGGAAAAAATGCATATTTTTTTTAAAATTAACTTTGTACTTCCACCCAGTGCTGAAAACAGCACCTTTATTATAATAGGTAATTAATAACTTCTTTGTCCTTCGTTCTAGAAGAAGAGCATGATATCAGGAAAGTGATGCCATGACAAACACATAAATTAGATTTCAGCAAGCAAGGGCTGCACTAAATCACCAGCCTCACTTTCTAATCCACAACCATCTGGATCTAGTGGTCAGATCAGAATCACGATGATGGACCTGGATGTGAGGCAATCAGTGTTAAATGACTTGCCCAAGGTCACACAGTTAATTATCAAGTGTCTTAGCCCAGATTTGAACTCCTGTCCACCTGACTTTAAGACTAGTGCTCTATCCACTGTGCTATCTGGTTGCTCCTAATGAGTAATTAATATATAAGAACTGAAATACTGGAAAAAAAAACTGGATGTGAATAGGATGGACTCTTCCATAAAACAGAAGTAGAAAACAGAGATAACTAAATACCAGAATCTTGCAATATGTTGTTTACAAGAAACAGATCTGAAACAGAGAGATTCACAGAGAATAAAGATATAGAGCACCAGCTCTGGAGTCAAGAGGACCTGAGTTCAAATGTGACATCGGACACTTAATAATTACCTAGCTGTGTGACCTTGGGCAAGTCACTTAACCCCCTGCCCAGCAAAAAAAAAAAGAGTGAAAGATAAGAAAGGAAACCACATCTTGCTAAAAGTTATCACAGATGATGAAGTAATATCAATTCTAAACTTATATGCTCCAAGTGGTATAGTATCCAAATTCTTAGAGAAGTTGAGGAACTTGCAGGAAGAAGTAGATAGCAAAATTATACTACTGGGGACCACAGCTTCACTGTCTCAGAATTCAATAAATCTAACCATACATACACACATATACAAAAATTCTAAGAAGGAGGCAAAATAGAATTTTTGAAAAGTTAGATATGACTGACCTCTGGAGGAAATTGAATGGAAATAGGAAGGAATATGCCTTTTGCTCAGTGGTACAAGGCATCCACACATTCGCCATGTTTTGGGGCATAAAAATCTCACAATCAAATGCAAAAAAGGCAGAAATATTAAATGTATCATTTTCAGATCATGATGCAATAAAAATTACATGTAATAAAGAGTCTTAGAAAGACAGACTAAAACTTAATTGGAAACCAAACCTAATCCTAAAGAACAAGTTGGTAAAATAACAAATCATAGAAACAATCAATAATTTGATCAAAGAGAATGACAGACAACAAGCCAAAGCAATTTTTAGGAAAAATTTTATATCTCTAAATGTTTACATGAATAAAAAAGAAAAAGAGCAATGGGCTTGTAAGTAAAAAAGCTAGAAAAAAAATTAAAAATCCTCAATTAAATACCAAATTAGAAACCCTAAAAATCAAAGGAGAGGCTAATAAAACTGAAAGAACGTATATAACATTAATAAATAAAAGTGCTGGTTTTATGGGGAAAATAGATAAACCTTAGGTTAATTTGATTTTAAATAAGAAAATCAAATTGCCAGTATCAAAAATGAAAAGGGTAAAATTTAGGGGAGGCTAGGTGGTGCAATGGATAGAGCACCGGCCCTGGAGTCAGGAGTACCCAAGTTCAAATCCAGCCTCAGACACTTAATAATTACCTAGCCATGGGGCCTTAGGCAAGCCACCTTGCAAAAAACCTAAAAAACAAAACAAAACGAAAAGGGTAAAATTTATGACCACTGAAGAGGAAATTAAAGCAATAATTCAAAGCTGTTTTGCCCAATTGTATACCAATAAACATGACAATCTAAGTGAAATCGATGAACATTAATTGCCCAGATTAACAGAAGAGGAAATTAAATAATCAATTAATTGCATTTTAGAAAAAAGAAACTGAACAAGCCATAAAAGAACTCCCAATGAAAAAATCTTCAGATGGATTTACAAATGAATTCTACCATATATTTTAAAAACAATTGATTCCTATACTATATAAATTATTTAGAAAAACAGCCAAAGGGGTTCTGTCAAATTCCTTTTATGTTACAAACATGGTGCTAAAGAAGGAAGAGCAAAAAATCAAGAAAAAAATGATAGACCAATTTCCCTAATGAATATTATATAAAAATGTCAAATAAAATATTGGCAAAATATGGAAGGATTTGAATGAACTGATGCTGAGTGACATAAGCAGAACCAGAAGAACACTGTAACAGCAACACAGGGTTGATGATCAACCTTAATGGCCTGCTCATTCCAACCAGACACAAGTTGGGATATATCTGTGATGGAGAAAGACTTGTGAAGCTTGAACAAAGACCAAAAACTATTACCTTTAATTTTAAAAAAGTTATCTTATTATGTAATTTTGCTATCTCTTATACTATATTTTTTTTCCCTTAAGGATATGATTTCTGGGGCAGTTAGCGCAGTGGATAGAGCACCAGCCCTGGAGTCAGGAGTACCTGAGTTCAAATCCAGCCTCAGACACATCATAATTATCTAGCTGTGTGGCCTTGGGCAAGCCAACTTAACCCCATTTGCCTTGCAAAAAAAAAAAAAAACACCAAAAAAAATTTTTAAAAAAAGGTTATGATTTCTCTCTCATCATGTTCAAGTTGGATCAATGTATACCATGGAAATAATGAAAAGACTAACAGACTGCCTTCTGTGGAGGTGGGGGAAGGGAAGCAAGATTAGGGGAAAAATTGGTAAAATTCAAAACAAATTAATAAATTTTTAAGAAAGAAAAAAGAAATAGCATCTGCAAAAAAAAAAATCATCGGGATGGACACTATAACCAGCTGAGATTTATACCAGGAATGTAGGGCTGGTTAAATATTAGGAAAATAATCAACATAATTGACCACATCATGATTATTTCAATAGCTGACAAAAAAAGCATTCGAAAAATAATTATTACATTAAAAACACTAGAAAACAGCATCTATCTAACACTATTGGCAAGCATTATATGCAATAAGCAGTCCCAATAAGATCCAGGGGAGAAACAAGGATGACCATTATCATAACTATTATTCAATATTGTCCTAGGAATGTCAGCTTTAGCAATAAGAGGAAAGGAAATTCAAGAAATTAGAAATGAGGAAACAAAACTCTCACTCTGCAAATGGTAGTTATAGAATCCTAGATAACCTGCTTAAAAACACCACTTGAAACAATAACTTTAGCAAAGTTGTATACTATAAAATAAACCTACATAAAAATCATCAGTATTTCTATATATTACCAACAAAGCCCAGCAACAAAAGATAGAAAAGGAGATTCCATTCAAACAACTGTAGACAAAATAAAAGGATTTGGGAGTCTACCTGCCAAGATAAACCCAAGAACTATATGAATACAATTATAAAACATCACACAGTCAGATCTAAACAACTGGAAAAAGATTGTTTATTCCTAGGCCCAACTAATAAAAATGACATTTGAACCTAATAAATCTACTTATTCAGTACCATACTAATCAAACTACCAAAAATTATTTTATACAGCCAGAAAAAATATTAACAAAATTTATCCAGAAAAAATAAAAGATCAAGAATATCAAGGAAATTAATGGAAAAAATGCAAAGGACCTAGCCATATTGGATAAAAGACTATTATAAAGTGGCAATCATCAAAACTGATTTCTATTGGCTAAGAAAAAGATGTAGATTAGTGGAATAGTTAGGTACAAAAAGAGTAGCAAAGAATTGGAAATTGAGTGAAAGTCCATCAACTAGGGAATGGCTAAACAAATTGTGGTATATGTATGTTATGGAACATACTGTCTATTAGAAAGGAGGGATGGGAATGCAGAGAAGGCTGGAAAGACTTGCATGAACTGATGCCGCATGAGATAAGCAGAACCAGAGAAACACTGTACACTATAACAGCGACAAGGGGTTAATGATCAACCTTAATGGATATGCTCATTTCATCAGTGCAATGATCAGGGACACTTTTAGAGTATCTGCAATGGAGAATATCATCTATATCCAGAGAAGGAATTGTGGAGTTTCAACGAAGACCAAAGACACACTTTTAATTAAAAAAAAAAAGTTCTTAACCCCATTGCCTTGCAAAAAAAAAAAGAGTATTGGAAAAAAAAGTTATCCCATCTGTATCCAGAGGAAAGAATTGAGGAGTTTGAACAAAGACCAAAGACTATTACTTTTAATTTAAAAAAAAAAGTTATCCATCTGTATCCAGAGGAAAGAATTGTAGAGTTTCAACAAAGACCAAAAACTATTACCTTTAACTTAAAAAATATTATCTTATTATGTAATTTTGCCATCTCTTATATATTTCTTCATTATGGAAGGAATTTCTCACTCATCACATTTAACTTACATTAATGTATACCATGGAAACAATGTAAAGATTTAACAGACTGCCTTCTGTGAGGGGTGGGCGAGGGAAGCAAGATTTGGGGGAAAATTGTAAAATTCAAAGTAAAATAAAATCTTTTTTAATAAGTTATCTTATGGGGGTAGCTAGGTGGCGTAATGGATAGAGCACCGGCCCTGGAGTCAGGAGTGTTTGAGTTCAAATCCGGCCTCAGACACTTAATAAATTACCTAGCTGTGTGGCCTTGGGCAGGACACTTAACCCCATCTGCCTCGCAAAAAAACTAAAAGAAAATAAAATAAAAAATAAAAATAAAATAAAGTTATCTTATGTATTATATAATTTTGCTATCTCTTATATTTTATTTTTTCCTTAAAGATAAGATTTCAACACATTCAATTTTATAGCATGGAAACAATGTAAAGACTATCAGACTGACTTCTGTGGGAGGTGGGGGGGAAGCTAGGTTGAGGGAAAAATTGTAAAATTAAAAAAATAGATTAAGGACAAAAGAAATATAACAAATAACTATAGTATTCTACAGTTTAATAAATCCAAAGTTCTTGGATAAGAACCCCTATTTGACAAAAACTGCTGGGAAAACTGAAAAAATAGCATGACAAAAACTTAGGCATAGATCAATATCTCATATCTTAGAGGATGTGGTATACCAAGATAAGGTCCAAATGGGTTCATGATTACATAAAGGATAATACCATAAGCCAATTAGTAAAGAAACAATTATCTGTTAACTTTTTGGAGAATTTATAATCAAACAAGAAATAATGAACATGAAATACAAAATGGTTAATTTTGATTACATTAGAAGTTTTTGCAGAAACAAATCCAATGCAAGCAACCAAGAGCAGAAGGAACGCAGAAAACTGGGAAAACAATTTTTATGGTTAGTGCTTTTGATAAAGGCATCATTCTTAAAATATATAGAGAACTGAGTTAAAATTTAAGAATACATAACATTTCCCAATTGAAAAATAGTGTGAAAGGGCAATTAGGTGGCATAGTGGAGAGAGCATCAGCCCTGGAGTCAGAAGGATCTGAGTTCAAATGAAGCCTCAGTGTGACCTTGGGCAAACCCCACTGCCTTGCATAAAACTAACAAAAAAAAGTGTGAAAATTATACTTACCTCTTCCCACAATAGTGATGAAAGACAACTTTAAAAAACTTGTGACTGAAAATCTGAATGCAAAACAAAATATACTTCACTTTTTAAAATTTATTTTCATGATTTTTCTTCCTTTTGTTCTGGTTCTTATTTCACAGCATAACTAATATGAAAATATGCATAACATGATTATGCATATATAACCTATATCAAATTACTTGCTGTCTTAAGGAGGGGGGGGGATAAGGGGAGGAAGGAGAAAATTTTTCAAAAATGAATGTTGAAAAATATCCTTATACATAATTGGAAAAAATAAATAAATCAAAAACTAAGTTACCTTTAGGTCACAAGGAATTATTCAAATATGACTCCACTAGTTTACTTTGATCTAACAACTAATAAATGCATATTATTCAGTCACAATCCATTTGCTATTCCTTGAATTGCCATGGCTGAGGTACAATATCTAGTGATCCAGAAATTAGCCATGTAGAAAGAAAATAAATTATTTATTTAAGACACATTCTCCTGAAGGAATTTCAATTTAAAATGAAATTTATTCTTAGAAAGGACAGTCATTAAAATGAAAAATATCTACGCAAACATCTTTTTTTTTTTTTTACTTTTTGTGTCTATTTTAATAGGGAATATCCCCAAATATAAAGAAATCATTCTAACCTGTGCTTTTAACTGGCTCACTTGTCAGCTGAATTCTATGATGTTTCGAATCAGGATTTCTCTCTTTCAACTTTTCTAAGCTTTCAAAAGCTGAACTATATTCAGTCAGGGACCTTAAAAGGGAAATGCTGTTACCTAAATCAGAAAGTTCAAAGGAATTTCCAGCATCGTCACAATATTTCTTGTATTCATTGTTCGTTTCTACTTTACTTTGTAAATTCTCCATTCTTTCTGTATCCTGAAATTCATATACACCTATTTCTTTGGAAATAGGATGTTTTTTTCCCCCAAAAGGAGTGTCAGAAATTGGAGTACTTGATCTATCAAATATGTCACATTTGGAATCAGAATCACAATTCTGATCAGTATTTAAAAATGGCATCCTATCATTTTTAACTGGTAATGGTCCATCCTGTATATAATTTCCTAAAATACAATCATGTCTACTATCTTTAGTGAATAGTGAAGTATCATCTTCATTAGTCTGAGTCATGCTTATGCTTGATGGAGAAGGTAAATAGAAACTGTTTTCAATATCTTTGGACTTACTTTGAGAGGGTACAATTTCACAATCAGTAAAGTTTGGGTGAACAGATCCATTACATTGGTCATTACCAAATATTAAGACATCATCAGTCTGCTTTGCGGATGAATCCCATTTGGTTCCTCTGCTTAATGTTTCACAATCTGATGAATCCACTGTCATTTCTTCAACATTTTCAACTTCAGGAAGATTTGAGTTAAACAGGAAAGATGCTTCATTACCTTTTCCAAACCTGTCAAAATCTACTGAATTTTCTGTACAAATTTGTGATGACAGAGGTTTTTTATTGCAAAATTTTGCTGGAGAACTAGAATTAATTGTAATCAAAGTAGACAAATATTCATTGTCATCTTCTTGACTGGTATCCTCAATGCTGACTGTTCTTTTAGCACACATTTTGTCCTCAGTTTTCTTTAGCCATTGTTCAGAAACAAGAGGAAAGATGTTACTGTTTTGTGATTCTTCCTCAGTGTCACTGGTATCAAAATTATCCAGATTGAAAGTAACCTCCAAAAACGTTTCTGGTTTACTATCCAAATCTGTACTAGTATCAATATTTTCATTTTCCACTCTACTTTTAGAAACAAATGTGTCCAAATTATCAGATATGGCCAAATTATTACTTATACAAGAATCTTTTTGTGGATATTTCCCTTCCGGCTGAGAAGAAAGCTTTAGGTGGCTCTCCCTTTCTGGCATTCCAGGTTTATTAAGTTCCTGCACATTTTCTTCAGTGAAAACAGGTTCTTTTGTGAACTTTGGATAAACATCATTGAATAGCATTTCACTCTTGAATTTTGATAATAAGTAATGGTGTTCATTATTGCTATAAACATCTGGTAAGTTTGCTTCTAACTCATTTTGACAGGATGAAGATACTTGAAAATTTATTTTTTGATTACAAGGGGTTTGGTCATCATTATCCATTTGACCATCTATCTTAAACCCAATCCTTTTTTCAGAATCAGTTGCAAAGAGATCCATCTTCTTTTGTTCAAAAGGGACCATCAAATCTATATCCAAATTGTCATCCTGATCCTTAGATTTTCCTTCAGTATCACTTACATCAGAAGAACTTATGGATAAACTCTTTGGTAAATAAATATCCCATCGACTTCTTCTGCTTACATTATTTTCTAAATGACATTGATGAGTCATATTTTTTGTGCTATTCATTTCAGTGATCTCTTCCTCTTTTTCTGTTATGCACTGTGGTTTAGGGAAGCCTTTTATTTCTTCTGTTAACTGTTTGGGAGGAAAATGTTCTGTAACTTCCAAAGTTGGAGCTGATTTGGACTTTAGAAGTGCTAAAATCTGTTCTTTGCTCCTGATATTTTGTGAAGTGGCTGAGCCTCTGGTTGTCAGACAATCTTCTTTTATGTACTCAGTATCCAATGAAGAATCTGATTTCTTAGTTATAGAATTGAGAAAAGAATAATCATCTTCATCACAGAACCCTTTCTGGTTAGAAGGGATGGATGTAGTTGAAAGAAGTAAGGAGATTGACATATCATTAGTGTTGCTATTCTTGTAATCAATGACATCATTACAGTCAGAAGGCATAACAGTGTCTCTATTTTTCTTTCCAGGAGTAGAAAACAAGGGAGGTGTGCAGGAGAATAGAGAAGAAAAAGTAGGATAATAGGACTCCTTCGATAGAAGCAATGTAGCTGATTCACTATTTTCTATGGCTGCCATCTTCTTTGGTACTTGACGTGGTGCTTGGAATCCCTAAATATATAAAAATACATTAACTGCATCACAGTTTCACAAAGGATTTTAAATGATTTAACAATGGAAAAGGAATGCTTTCATTTTGTTAAAAAATAATATAGCCAGCATAAAATATTGTAAAATTTACAAAGTCCTTTCCATAAGGTGTCAGGAGGATCTGAGCCACATCTCTTGATATAAATTAGCTAAGTAAGTGACTTTAGGCAAGTCACTTAACTTCCAACTATCCCAGACAAATATCTAATTCTATAGATTACAAAACAATTTTTTATCTGCATTGACTTAGAAAAGTTCTCGATGCAAACTCCCTATACCAATAAAAAAATTTCATCAAATGAATGATAAATTGTGGTAGTCTCAAGGACTGTTGATCATTTACAAGATTTTACACAAATATTCTATTTTTTTATTTCAAGTAGAAAAACTTACAGTAAATTTTCTTTTTAAACCAGTGGGTAGACATGGCTTTGCCTTGTTAGAAGGTTTCAATCCTTGTACATTTAATTTGGGCACTTCCACTTTAACTTCTAAATTGCTAGAGATGTTTTCAGCATTTTTTATGTCTTCAACTGTGATTAAATATCGATCACTTTCCAAATCATCTCCAGGTTTCACCTATATTTTAAAGACAAAAAGCCCCAAACATACAAATTTGTTTTCAATGCAAACAAAAGGGTAGCTTCTCCTAAAAGACATAAAAATATAAATTTGTATGTGAACAGGAATAATACATTGATTATATCTTTTACTAGAAAAATAAACATTACCTGTGTGTTCAAAATTACATAAAATGATATATAAAATGATATAAATCACTCCACTAATTAAAAATCTGACATAAGCATGTAAGTTCACTATGGGCAAGGATTATTTTTTTGCTTCTTTTTGTATCACTGGCACTTAACGCAGAGCCTGGCATATAGAAAGTACTTTATAAATGCTTACCGATTGACTGACTTGGTTAAGTTGTTATTGACTGACTTGGACAAGTAAGTTATTAAAATGGTTTTAAAATGTATTATTATTTCAACTGATGAATAATAAATTTGTTATGATCTTTAAAAGTTAGACAGTGCCCAGCCCTCAGCATAGTAACTGGAATATGGTAGGTATTTAATGTTAGTCTGATTGAAAGATAAAATAAATGTTATTTAAATAACTAAACAGTTTCAGATTGAACAGAAATAAGATGCAATAGCCAGGAGGCCAGTGTCATCGGATCAAAGAAAACCTGGAGGGAAATAGGGTATAAGAAGTCTAGAAAGATAGGAGGGGGGCTAGGTAATGAACAGTGTTGAATACCAAATAGAACATGTTGTATTTGATCCTGGCAGCAACTGGAAGTCACTGGAATTAACTCAGTGAGGGGGTGGGTAGGTATGTGTGTAACATGATCAATACTGTGTTTTAGAAAAATCACTAGTGGATTAGAGGATAGATTGGAAAAGGGAGAGATCTGTGGCAGGTATCTGAACCAGCAGGCATTACTGGCAGTAATCCAGGTGTGAAGCAAAGGGGACCTACACAAGAGTGGTAGCAGTATCATAGGAGAAGAAGGGCTACAGTCAAGAAATACACAAGCAAAAGTCACTGAACTTGGCAACAGACTGGATGGAGAGAGAGAGAGAGAGAGAGAGAGAGAGAGAAAGTAAAGAGTTGAAGATGACTCTTAGGTTGCAAACCTAAGGAACTAGGAAGATGGTTTTGCCATCTACAATAATAGGAAAGGGGATAGGATACAGAAGAAAGACAAAGGGTTAGGAGGAAATAGAATGAGTTCTGTTTTGGATGTATTGAATTTAAGATGTCTACTGGATATCCACTTGTAGACGTCTGAAAGGCAATTGGCAATTTCAGAATTAAAAGTGAGCAGAGAGCTAGAAAGATATGAAAAGCAACAAAGAGATGCTAATTAAATTTATGGGAATGATGAGATCATTAAGCAAAGTAGTACAAAAGGAGAAGGGGGTGCAGGAGAGAATGCTGAGGACATGGAAGGTATAGTCAAATAAGTAGGAGAACCAAGAGAGAAAATCCAAGAGGAGAATGATTAACAATGTAAAAGATGAATGAGGAAAAGGTTACTGGATTTGGCAAGTAAAATAATCTCTGGTAACTGTTGATACAGCAGTTTTGGTGGAATGATAATATCTCAAGCCAGATTGTATGGGGTTAAGAAGATAATGGGAGAAGAGAAAATGAAGTTTTGCTATCAGGGTGACCTTGGGCAAATCACTTTAATCTCTGGGCCTCAGTTTCCTTGTCTATAAAATAAGAGGATAGGAAAAGATGAACACTATGATTACTTCTAGTTCTACATCTATGACCCTATCTTAGAGCCACTAAGACAGAAAAAATAAGCAGAGTATTAAAGCAATGAAATATTATGGTATTACCAAGGAAAAAAAAAACAAACTCAGCAAATATTGAGCATTCAAAGAAACATGAAAAGGCCCAAACAAGGAAAATCACAAGAATCAGAACTGTAGTCATGATAACAATTATATAAAGAAAACAAAGAAAGAAAAATACCTATAAACACCTCTGAAAAAGAATAGAGAACAAAAGCAATTTTGCTTACTTATTATTTATTGTCATTTGGTGCTAATCTTGCTAAATTCTAGTTTTACATCAGTTTTATTTCTTATTTTGTATGCTATTCTGTAAAAACATTAAAAAGAAAATATGCTTTTTAGTAACTACTTTCATAAAATGATTATTCCAAAATGATTTCTAAAATATTTTAAAAATTAAGAAAAAATATTAAAATACCTCACACTGTTTAAGAAATAAACTCTCCAGGCACTGTCCTTTGTCATCATATAAAGTTGCCTATATTAAAAAAAATAACATTTACAAAATAAAGTTAACATGAAAACAATTTAAAATATTTTCTAAAACAAAGAACACTTTTTAGATAAATCATATGAAATGTATTATTTGACTTAGTCATAGTTCAAATCTCACCTATCATATCAGTTTATATTAATTTATTTATTCATGGTAGAATTTATTGATTATTTATTCTAGCACTATGTTAAAGCCTGAGGGAGATATAAAAGTCCAAAGTATTGTCCTTTTAAAATCTTATACTTAAGTTAGTTGAGAAGATAAGAAATAAACATTTTTCAAATAAGTTTACATGGTATTAGCATTGGTGTGAGAGGTAATGTTTTAGAAAGTAAAAACAGTGGGATCTGGATATATGTAATGTCAGAGTGCTAGGAAAGAAAAGGAGATAAAAATCAGGTGTGGAGTATTTGGTGGACAGTGAAGAAACTGTCCTATCAGTATCAGAAGATTTATGTCAGAGAATAGTAGATGAAAAAGTTCCATAGGTAAGATGAGAGCAAGATGAAGAACTGTATAGCAATATATCTTATATGTCCTATAGTGTCTCAGTTAGTATACTAATTCACTTTTTAAAACTGTTAAACGTTAATGTTCTATTTCTTTTTCCTTGAAAATTATCATAAGACATTAACAGGCAATATTGTGAATTCACTCAAAAGCACAATTAATAAAGAATTAGTTACTACTACTCCAAATAAAAAATTAAATCAAATACTCACTGAGATTATTACGAAACTATTTCTACTTCTCAACTCTCCACTGTAATGCTTGGATTTTAAAATCTAAGTGAGAGCCTGTACATTACAATTTATGTAATTTTCTTAATGTTCATATATGAATTTAAATTGAACTTTTAGACTCATTAATAGATTAGCCCAAACTTACTTTATTTGCTGAGAAACTGATCTTCAGTATTCCATCTTGCCATACTTTTGATTTCTTCATCTTTTGATGAGTATATAGTACCTTATTTATTAAAGCACAGAAATAAAGACAGTTTCCAATAATTCTATACTCACATTTGAGAAATACATGAATCAAATATTGAAATAGTAAAATCAACAAATTAAAGACTTACAATAAACTCTTGACTTGCCATTGTCGATGCTGGAAATAAAATCCACCTGACACAGTAAATCTTCAATAACTATGAGAGCTCATTTTGTCCTGGGCAGACATAGGATTCAGTTCATCACTGATGAGAAATATAAATAAGAATTTAAATTTGTAATGCATAACCTTATTTATAATCTGCTCCAGGTACCTAAAGAGATATATTAAATGTTATCTTTTCTTTGTTAGAATTAAATTCAACTGGAAATGTATGAGAAAATAAATTTCTTTATTCAATTTTAAAATGGAATATGTTCAAGCCTGGGCAAGGAAGTTGTGGAAACAGGCCTGGCCTTGGGGTCAAGAAACCCAAGTTTGAACCCCAGTTCTGTTATTTATTGCTTCTAAACAAATTACTTAATCCTTTTATTCCTCAATTTTTTTCAGCTGTAAAAGTACTCTTCCAAACTGTAAACTCTTAACCATCCTTGAACATCAAGCTTAAGTTTTCTGAATTGCTTCAGAACCACCACAAGGTGGCTCCCTAGTGTTCTGAATATAAGCTTCCGGTTTCAATCTGTTAATATTTGGCTACTAAAAGGATTGCAATTATATATCTGAAAATAAAGTAGCAGAAAACACTCTTGCAAAGAGACTATTTCTTGACAGATTAAATAGGTCTCTATGTTCTGGGACAAGGCAGAAATCATAAATTACAGACTCCATTCATTTCTAGGGTTTTTCTTGTTTAAAGAAATTGGGTTAGTGTTCAAATTCTAAAATTCTAAGACTTTTTGCAAAAAAAGGCAATAGAAGATTTTAGTATAAAGATTCAAAAAGGGAATATTTAAAGGACTGTCACAATCAAAGAATTTAAAGCCAAGTGCCCAATTTACTGATTCGAGCCTCTAAATTTTTCTTTAAATATAGACTGGTCCTCTATAAATAGTTTGTTGTTGAGTCTGATGAGAGGTATTTCATTCCCTTACATCAAAACTGATTCAAAATAAAGTCAGCCATAAAGAGTTTAAATAAGATTCTATATTTAAGGAAGAATTTTCTGGATTGAAAACTGCTCATCTTTTTGTGATCATTTAAGTATAAGTGAATATGAAGAGAGAGACTAGATTACATATGGACCAGATTTCTCCTGTTGAATAAGTTATTTTCAATCAATCAATGACTGTGTGAGAAACACTGTACCTAAGAAATGTAAATAAAAATATGAGGAACGAAAGAACTCCTACTTGCAACACATCTACATTCTGACAAATATTTACAAATATGTGGTCAAAGACTCTACTAGGCATCAATTTGTTGGCTCTTGTAAACACAATTGCTAATCAGCTGCTAGGTTCTGCAGTGGACAGAGCACCAAGCATAAGAATCAGGAAGACTTTTAAAAGTTCTAATATAATCTCAGGTATTTACTAAGCCATGAAACTTTGGGAAAGTCATTTAACCCTATTTGCCTTGGTTTCCTCCTATCTAAAATGAGCTGGAGAAGGAAAAGGCAAATCACTTCAGTATCTTTGCTAAGAAAATCTCAAATGGGTTCTCAAAAAATAAGAAATGATTGAACAACAACTTTTCTACATATTTTGGAGGTTGGCTTTTTAGACTTTTTTTTTTTGCATCTTGCCCTATAGCAAGAATTCTTCACCTGGATGTGCTAACTTGTTTTGTTTTGCTTTGGAATGCTGATAATTGTATTTAAATCTAACTTTTCTTTGTAATCCTATGGATTTGATTTTGTGCATTTAAAGTTCAATATTCTAAGAAAAAGTTCTTGGGTTTTGATCTAATAGGGGTTTGTGGGAAGAAAACTAGAGTTTTATTTTCACTAACCTCTAAATGAAATTTAACATTGCCTTCCATATGAATGGAGGTAACAAATCACTCACCTGAAAAATGCTCTATCACACCAGACTACCAAAGAGGACCATGATCCAAAAAAAGGTAAGAGAACCCCTCTCTATAGGCTCTTTTGTTGTTGTTCAATCATGTCCCACTCCTTGTGACCCTATTTAGGGTATTCTTGGCAAAGAGACCAGAGTAAAAAATACATTTCCCTCTCCAATAGATTAAGGCAAACAGAGGTTAAGTGATTTTCCCAATGTCTCACAGCTGGTAGTATCTGAGGCCCAGGTCTTCCTGATTCCAGGCTCAGAGCTCTATTGTCTGAACCAGGTTTACCCAAATTGAGTTAAATCCTAGAAATAAACATATTTCAAGAACCACAGGTCCAGATGAAGTCTTAAGATTCCTCCTGACTCAACATTGTCAACACAAAGACACATTAAAGTTTCTGTAAGTTCTGCAGGACTGTGCTCTGCCTTTGTCCCTCAGGATCTCAAAGTACAGAGGTGGACAGAAGGACTTAAGGCATCAAAATAGTCTAAAATACCCTAATTATACAGATGAGAAAACGACATCAGAATGGTGATCATAAGCAGAACTGAGATGCTCAGAGGGTTGCCCCCCCCATGCTTCCTGCTCTCCATCTCCTCCTCTCTGGTTTTCAAGTATCAGCTAAAGGTAGTAACATTAAATTGTAAGCTCCTTGAGGGAAGGACTATCTTTTTGACTTAGGACGATGCCTGGAACTTAGTCTTTAATAAGGTTTTTTGAGATTGCCTCCCAATTTATAGCAGCCACCATTTACAGATATTTATTTATAGAGCACTTATAAAATTTGCAAAGTCCTCAACTCCTTTTATTCTCACTTATAGAGCAGCTATGGGGCACATGGATTGGAAGTTGGGTCAGGTGTCAGAAGACTCATCTTCCTGAGACTTCCTTGGAGAGGGCGACCCTGGACAAGTCACTGAACTCTCTTTACTTCGATTTCCTCGTCTGCAAAACGAGCTGGAGAAGGAAATGGTAAACCTCTCCAATACATGTGCCAAGAACACCCCAAATGGGGTCACGAAGAGCCAGGCACAACTGATCCACGACATTTTCAAGAAACACGGGTGCCGTCGTTATCCCCATTTTACGATGAGGAAACTGAGGCAGATGGCTCATCTTCTGGGGCCAGATTCGAATTCCTCCCTGCCCCGGGTCCTCCGCTCTGTCCACCCGCTATCTCAACTTACTTTTTGGGGAGAAGTTTGCATTTGGTCTCCTCCAACAGGCTCCATCGACTCCTTGAGGTGGGGCTGAGCTGTTGCTCGGTGGGTTTCTCGGCCTTTAATTGAATCCCGTCCACAAGGGCCGACCTCACCCGCCTCTGCCCCGCCCCGAGTCTACGCGGCCGGCCCGCGGCCCCGGCCTTCACCCCGGAGTGCCCGCGCCACGACGCCACACGCTCGCCGGGCACAAGCACGCGCAGATGCGGACAGTATGCGCCACACCGCGGAGGGCACGCACGAGCCGCGCACGCGCGGGACTGGTCCCGGGGGCTCACCCGCCTCAGTCGCGAGTCGCGATTTTCGAATCTTTCCCGCGGAACCTGATGACGCCGCTGCTCCGCGACGAAGCCCCGCCCCCGCCCGCCCAAATCACCAATCGTGCGGCTTCTTCCGGGTCCTCGCTCACGCGAGAGGGGCGTCGGCTCCGCTCCCGGAGTGGGTGACGCGTGGGCCCCGGCATCGGGAAACCCGGGGAGGAGGAGGTCGGATCGGCCACGCGCGGAGTCGGGGCCCGTTGCCCGAGGGGGACCGAACGGGTAAGAGCGAGTAAGCCGGCGCGTGGGGTGCCCCGCGGGGGCCAGGCCCACTCCCCCTCCCTTTTATTCCGCTCCGCTCCACTTCCGGCACCTTCCAGGCCGCAGCCGGGCCCCTCGCCCCGCTCTCGCCCCTCTACCTCCCCTCCCGCCCTTTGTGCCAGGGCGCAAGCGCAGCCTCCGCGGCTGTCCCCGCCCCTCCCCCGCCCGCGCTGCTGCGGGAGGCTGGAGCCGGGGGCGGGAGGAGGGCCGCGCCCATCGCGCTAGGCCGGCCCGGCTGCGGTCCCGAGGCCCGGACCTGGGGGGCGGGGCGGGGGGGCGCGGAGGGGCGGGGGCGGGGGCGCGGAGGGGCGGGGCGGGGCGCGGCGGGGCGGGGCGCGGCGGGGCGGGGCGCGGCGGGGGCGGGGCGCGGCGGGGCGGGGCGCGGCGGGGGCGGGGCGCGGCGGGGCGGGGCGCGGCGGGGCGGGGCGCGGCGGGGCGGGGCGCGGCGGGGCGGGGCGGCACACCTCAGCTTATCAGTCCACTAGCTTCTATGCCGCTCCATCCCCCACCTCCTCCATCCCCCCACCTCCTCCATCCCCCACCCCCCCCTCCATCCCCCACCCCCCTCCATCCCCTACCTACCTCCTCCATCCCCGCCTCCCCTCCATCCCCTACCTCCTCATCCCCTACTTCCTCCATCCCTGCCTCCCCTCCATCCCCTACCTCCTCCATCCCCGCCTCCCCTCCATCCCCTACCCCCTCCATCCCCGCCTCCCCCTCCATCCCCTACCTCCTCCATCCCCGCCTCCCCCTCCATCCCCTACCCCCTCCATCCCCGCCTCCCCCTCCATCCCCTACTTCCTCCATCCCCACCTCCCCCTCCATCCCCTACCTCCTCCATCCCCGCCTCCCCCTCCATCCCCTACCCCCTCCATCCCCGCCTCCCCCTCCATCCCCTACCTCCTCCCATCCCCGCCTCCCCTCCATCCCCTACCTCTTCCATCCCCTACCTCCTCCATCCCCGCCTCCCCTCCATCCCCTACCTCCTCCATCCCTGCCTCCCCCTCCATGCCTTACCTCCTCCCCCTCCATCCCTGCATCCCCCTCCAACCCTGGCTTAGCAATCCCCCCCTTCAGCCTCATTTGTCCTCTGCTTGGCAGGCAGGGACTGTTTGTTCCTCTCCTTCCCCCCCCCCCCATTGATGCTGGTAGACTGGACCTGGAGTCAGGACCTGGACTCAAATTTGGACTCAGACACTTAATCTTGACTTAGCTGTGTGTCTTTGCCTTGCAAAAGCAAGATTTCTCTCCCTTTAATCAGTCAACACGATTTTATGACACATGTCACTGACTTCCATAGGTTTAATCAGCAAACATTTAGTTGATGTAATGGATTGTCATAAAAGTATTGGACTTGTAGTCAGGAGACTTAAGCAGCTGGATAGCACCAGGTAGGAAGACCTGTATTCAAATGTGACCCTAACCCCAGGATCTTGAGCCGGGCACCTTTTGCCTCGGTTTTCACCTCTGGAAAATAAGGATAATAGTAACTATCTCCCAGGATTATTGTGAGGATTAATGAAATAAAATATGTAAAGTGCTTGATCCATTTTAAGGACTAATTAGTATTGATATGATAGTAATTTCCAGTCTAATTACTTTTTGCCTCTGGGCCCAGTGGCAAGTTTTTTTTTTTAATCATGTCTTAGTCGTCTTTATTAAAGATTTTTTTGAGTTTTACAATTTTTTCCCCCCAATCTTACTTCCCTCCCCCACACCACCCCCACAGAAAGCAATTTGTTGGTCTCTCTTTACTTTGTTTCCATGTTGTACATTGATCTGTTGATCCAAATTGAGTGTAATGAGAAATCATATCGATGTCTTCTTCATGATCTGGACAAGAATACTGTAGTGATATGCCTTTTCCTGTTCCTCATTTTAAAGAAAGGCAAAAAAAAAAAAGAAACCTGAACTCAGTCTTCCTGACTTCATTCAGGCTTGGCACCTAACTGTTCCGACTTAAGGCAATTACTAGCCATGTGACATTAGGCAAAGTACTCACTTTCCTCATCTGTAGCATCTATTTACCAGAATTGTTTTGAGAAAGGAAATATTTGTAAGATGCTTAGTACATGTTAAGCATTATATATATTAATCCTGTCTATTGCTTACCTTGCTGTCGTGTGAGATGAATCTACCCACTTAAATAAAATGGAGATTTCTCAAGGTATCAGAATTCTTGAGAATTGGACCCCCACTCTGCCTTAAAACAAGGAGAGAGAGGGGTACCAGAGCAAGGAATCCAAAATTTATCCTAAAGAAATCCCCCCCCCCATTTCTCATTAGTGAGGAAAGTGGTCTTCACAATCTAGATGGGTAAATAAAGAAAAAAGCATATAATTCAGAGACAGGTTTTCCCCCTCCAGGACAATGAATGTAGAAACATCTGGACTCAGATCAGACAGGGTCTCTTTACATTTTGGTCAAGGTAGCAACTGAGTTGCTTGTCAGGGGAGGAGAGGCAGAAGAGTCATAACACACAACCCAACTATTTCTAATCCATAATATTCTACTGAAGAAATCTCAGACTTTATTCCATTCATTATGGTCAAACAACTTAAGACTCAATTGTTTTTGCCTTCCAAGCTAGCAAAACTTTTAAGTATGGGGTTGTTGATAGATCCTGTTTCTTGCCTGATCAGATTCAGAGACTCAAGTTGACTCAAGTTGACTGCAGAATGAAGTCTTAAGAAAAAAGGTCATATTATGCATTAATGAAAGGAGTACCCATGCAGTTAATTACAGATCCTTGATAGAATAAATCAAGCTTTGCCCTATAGCTGATGAGAAATGGAAATCACTAAAATTCTATTTCTCTTTCTGAAAAGTAAAATAGTTTAAAGTTATTGATAAAAAAAAAAGATGTCACTGTGATAGCCTGAGTAAATTGGTGTTAACATAATAAAAATAAAATAAAAATCATCCACCTCTATAAAATAGATGAGTTGTGAGGGAAACTTAATCATTAATTTCCTAAGTGGAAATTATAAATATATTGTCAAAAACAATACTTTTGCCCTTCAAATTCAAATTTCAAGTTGAAAGAATAAGAACTTGAGGCTCCTAACCATAAGGGAATGTAATAATGCCAAATAAAGGCTACTCTCAGTGATATTTTTTTCCCCAATCACATGAAAAAAACAATTTTTGACAGTTTTTTAATTTTGAGTTCCAGATTCTCTCCCTCTTACTCTCCTTTCCCCTCTCCCTGGGACTATAGGCAATTCAATATAGATTATATGTGCAATTGTTGAAAACTTATTTTCATATCAATGTGTTTTAAGAGAACACATGTCTCTGTGCTTAATTGTAAGATTATTGAACATCTTTGTTGTCCTACAGACACTTAATAATTACCTAGCTTTAGGCAGCTAGGTGGCGTAGTGGACAAAGCACCGGCCTTGGAGTCAGGAGTACCTGGGTTCAAATCCATTCTCAAACACTTAATAATTACCTCGATGTGTGGCCTTGGGCAAGCCACTTAACCCCATTTGCCTTGCAAAAAGCCTAAAAAAAACAAAACAAAAAGATAATAATTACCTAGCTTTGTGACCTTAACCCCCTTTGCCTTGCAAAAACCAAACCAAAAAAAAAAAATCACATAACCTCTCTGAAGGTTTTTCATTGATAAACTAGAATGATTATTCAATTTTCTTAGTTAATTACATCCAACAGAATGATGTGCTAAATGAAAAATAGCAGGAGAAATTCTTGGATACTCTCCTTAAATGGTAGAGAATCAGGGATGAACTCTAAGCAAAAGGAAGCAGGGACCCCAGGGACAGGGGCTACTGAGAAATGTGAGTTGGGAAGTTGCTTTCAAGTTGAAGAATTTGCCGTCAATATGCTAGCATATTATCTGGAAAGGGTGGGATTTCAAATTCCAATTTCTGCATGAGCCTTAAAGCTGGGTGACTTCTGCTCAGCCTTGAGAATATCACCTCCCTATTCCTTTCCAAATCTTTGATGACTTGCTGTCTTTTATGATTTTGAGTAGTTTGTTTAAAAAATAGCTCATAAACATTTATTATTTTGTCAGCTTGATACATGACAGTGTTGCTGCTAAGGTGATGCTAGCTCTAAGGGGAGAGGTAGGAACCTTACATTTTTTAAGCTCATATTTACATGTCCAAACACTGTGCTGGGGGTACAAAAATCAAAATAGTCACTGCTTTCAATGAACTTAAATCTTGTTAAAGAAAACAAGAAGTAATTAAGAATTTCATACTGAAAATATTCAAAGCAATGCAAAGTTGTTTTGTAGGAGATACCCTTTTTTAGTTGATGGCCTTTGAGAGTCTTAAAAGGTATCAGGGATTCTAACAAATGCAGATGAGCAGTGACATTATAGGCATGAGGGACTAAATATAGGCTGCTAAATGAAGCAAAACCCTGTTTGCCTCAGTTTCCTCAACTAAAATGAGCTAAAGAAAATGGGAGACATCAAAGGAAAGTTTCATGCAGAAATAGACATGATAAAAGCCAAAAAATGGTTTAAAAAAGATAAACAGAAGAGATGGCAAAAATACACAAAAGAACTATACAAGAAAGCTCTTAACATCACTGGTAATCACACTGGTTCTGACAATATATAGGAAATGGAATTCCAGCTGAACTATTTAAAATTCTAAAAAATGATGCTGTTAAAAGTGCTATATCCAATGTCTGTCCCAGTCCAAAATGGCAATGCCAAGGAATGCTCAAATTACCAAACAGTCGCACTCATTTCACATGGCAGCAAGGATAAAGATTCTCAAAGCCAGGTTTTAGCAACACGTGAACCAAAAATTACAAGGGCAAGTTGCTTTTCTAAGCCAAGGAATTAAGAGTCCAAATTGCAAACATTTGCTGAATTATGGAGAAAGCAAGGGAGTTCCAGAAAAATCAAGATGGAAGTTTTAGATCATTTTATTTGTCTTCCTAGAAGCCTGTAGGTGAATCAGGAAGCAACCATTAGAACCAAACATGGAACCATTGGTTTAAAATTCAAGAAGGTATATATAGCAAGACTATGTATTTCTTATTTAACATATTTAGTGCATATTATGAAATGCCAGGTTAGAGAATCAAAAACTGCAATTAAAGTTGCTGAAATGTCAACAATCTTAGATATGCAGATGATACCACTCTCATGGTAAGAAAGTGAAGAGGAATTAAAATCTCTTGAAGGCTAATTATTAAAAAAAACTAAAATCTTAGCAATTGATCCCATCAATTCTTGGCAAGAGGAAACAAATTTAAGCAGTGTCGGATTTCTTGCCCTCAAAGATCACTGCAGATGCTGACTATGGCCATGAAATTAAAAGACATTTATTCCTTGGAAGTAAAGACATAGCCAATCTGGATAGCATAACCAAAACCAGACATTGCCTTGCCACCAAAAGTCTTCTGTCTGTCTCAGTCTCAGTCTCCCTCTACCCCTCCCTCTCTGTCTGTCTCCCCCCCCACTACCACTGTACTCCTGACTCCAGGGCCAGTGCTCTCTATCCACTGTTCCCACCTAGTTGCCCCTAAAATATTTTTAAAAAAATACTTAATGGGGGACAGCTAGGTGGCGTAGTGGATAACGCACCGGCCCTGGAGTCAGGAGTACCTGGGTTCAAATCCTGTCTCAGACACTTAATAATTACCTAGCTGTGTGGCCTTGGGCAAGCCACTTAACTCGGTTTGCCTTGCAAAAACCTAAAAAAAAAAATACTTAAAAAAATTACCATAGTTTAATTATAGCTAATATGAAAAGAAATTTAAATGCTTTTTAAAATTCATTTTCTAAGCTTTACAATAATGGAAACAGAAAGTGGCAGTCAAGACAAATCAATGGAAGAGGAAAGCACTGAGCAGAAAAAAGAGGGAGAAAAAAAGAAGCGGTCAAGAGTGAAACAGGTGCTTTCAGATATTGCTAAGCAAGTAGATTTCTGGTTTGGAGATGCCAATCTGCACAAGGATAGATTTCTTCGAGAGCAAATAGAGAAGTCTAGAGATGGATGTAAGTGATTTTCTACAAATTTACATGGCATAAGTCACTTAAAATATTTTATATTTGTTGGTCTTGCATTCTCTATACTTGATTGTACCTTTAATCAGAATGTAATCTTCCATCTCTAATTGTATCTTGACATTTTATTTTGATATTCTATTATATTTCTGTCTCATTTGTTAACCATTTAATTCTCATCATACTTATGATTTATACTATGCTGTTGCAAATTTCAAGCACTTTTTGTTCTTAAGAACTATATATACCTCATTTGTGTCATGTTAACAAATAGGAATTAGTCACAAAAATGGGCTGCAACATAAAAGTCAAAGAAAAATTATAAGCAAAGGATGTCAGATATCTAACAGGACTGATGACCAGCCTGTGTGTGCAATACAGTCATCAGTATCCCCCAGCAGATCAAAAAAGGAAAAACTATAGGCAAAGATATAAAGAAACTTGAGTTTAAGATTTCATGCCTCTATTTAAATTGTTTTATTAGCTAGATTTTATTTCATATTTGGAGTGTCCATAGTTTTATAATATTTTTCAATTTTTTTTTAATTGCAGCTGGTAGCTTCGAGAAGTGAGCATTAACTCCACACAGTAATCCATTTCTACAGAGGGATGCAATATTTGATATTGCTCATACAGAGAGATCTTTCATAAATCAGAAAAATTCTATCCTTACATTGCATTTTTCACGTTTCTATAGTTAGTTTAATTTGCTTTTAGGTTTTACATTTATACTTATATTCCTAGTCTTCAGTGTTTATCCAAGATTTCTTAAGTATTTCCAATAAAAATTTTATGTGATGTCAAGCTACATTTTCTTGATTAAAAAAATTGGGTAGCACTTTGTATAGGAATCCAGCAGGGATATGTGCTTTTCACATGCCAGCAAGGATAAAGATTCTACAAGCCAGGTTTAGCAACATGTGATTGTTTCAGTTAATTGGTCTTTTTCACAAACACCAAAATTTCAATATCCACCAGGTCTCAAATTTCTTCCTAGTCTGCCTCCCCATCCACTGTCCCAGCTCAGAAACCATTGCCAAACAGGCCCAGAAAGAATGTCTCCAGAAGCAGAGGCTTCCAATTATATTTTTCTGTCATCAAGCCCATGTTAGCCACATCATATTCAGGCATATTTTATTGCTTTTTCCCACCCTGGAATATCCCTATTGAGTCTTTTCTTCTCTAGGCTCAATGAGGCACTTATCTAATTCTGGTTACCTGCCTCCAGCTTATAACTCAATACAATTGAGATTGTGAGCTGATTAGGTCAGAGTGGTAGGAACTAGACTGTATACCCTCTTCTAATGCCAGGAATTGTCTCTGTACCACTATAATTGCCTTTTGCCTGGGAAATTAAAAATGACCAAGAGCATCTTTGAAGCAGCTGTGAGATGCAGCTTCTGCTTTACTTCATGTTGCAGTTTTCACTTCTTGACAGTTGACCAATAGTTACCCAGCTTAGTGGAAATGAGGGAGTCTTTTTTTATATTCAAAGATATTAATACGGGTTACCAGTGTTCCTGTATAGCCTCTCTACTACCAAACTGTTTTTAATTCTTGTTTCTTTGGACTGTTAACAATAGCCCTTAATATCAGAATGGCAACATTGTGGCATAGTGCCACCTGAAGGCCAAATCCTGAAATAACTAAACTAGCAACTTAAAAGTCTTAGATAAGAATCTGACCAGATAAGTATGTTACCTAAATTCTACTAGTCAGAAGTAACCAGAAATTGCTTTGGGAATTTCAACCCAAGTTTAATTTTAATAAGCAATTTATATTTGTGCCATTTCTTGGCACATTTCTCAAGTGTTTTAGTAAGAAATGGTAATTAGGTTAACCTAACATATGTATTTAAGATCACATTTTATGTGGCCAAAAGGCAAATTTTACCCTAATTATCAGCATTATCTGCTAATAGAAATTTTAAACCCTTAAAATTCCCATTTTTGGAATCTTTACAACTCATGTTTGCAATTATGCTTATGGTAATTGGAATCCTTTATTATACATTGAACTGGGATAAAGGGTAAGAAAATAGCAAATGTTTGTTTCCTTAATACAAATATACCTTTATTTTCATGAATTTTTACCCCTTAGATGTCGATATATCTCTTCTTGTATCATTTAACAAAATGAAAAAATTGACAACTGATGGAAAATTAATAGCCAGAGCCTTGAAAAGTTCATCCGTGGTAGAAGTGAGTAACTTTTGACTTCCATAAAATTTCCATAGACCTGTGTATGAGCATTTTTAACAGACTTCTTTTCGTTCCCCCCAAGTTGGATTTGGAAGGTACCAGAGTAAGGAGACGCCAGCCACTGGGTGAAAAGCCTAAAGATGTGGATGACCGGACTGTATATGTGGTATGGTTTATATAATTCTAGGAAACTATGTGAAGACAAGGGGTTCACTTATTGGGTCAAGAAAACTTTTAATAGTTGTAACTGCAAATCTTGTCCCTCTTCCACCAGTCATCATCTGCTAACAGCTCCAGCAGTGAGGTGGGAGAAGTGGTTTCTCCTGTCAACAGAAACATTAAAAATTTTTCCTGAATGTGTTTTAGGAATTGCTTCCCAAGAATGTTAATCACAGTTGGATTGAAAGAGTATTTGGAAAATGTGGGAATGTTGTTTATATCAGCATCCCTCATTACAAGTCCACTGGAGACCCAAAGGGATTTGCATTTGTTGAATTTGAAACAAAAGAACAAGCTGACAAAGCTATAGAAGTAAGTAGCCAATATTGGTATGAACAGCCCCTGCCCCATATACTGAGGGAGATGGGGTAGGGGGCACGAGTCATTTTAGAATTTAGTTGAATCAAACTTAACATCTAACTTGATTAATTTCTTACTTATGTTTAAGTTTTTAAATAATCCACCAGAGGAGGCACCAAGAAAACCTGGAATGTTTCCAAAGACAGTGAAAAATAAACCTATACCTGCCCTTAATCCTAATATCAGTAGAGCTGCTGGTAGGTCTTAGATTTTTCTATTTGCATTTGTATTTTAAAGTAAAAACATGACAAATAATGATGTGATTTTTGTATGCAGAGGAAAAAAAGAAAAAAAAGAAAAAGAAATCACGAATTAAAAAGGAAGGTGTTCAGGCAATAGTAGAGACCAAGGAAACAAATACAGACACCCCTGATGAACATTTAAACAAGCTTAAAAGGCACAGGACACCATCTGAGGGCTCAGAAGTCGGTAGTTCAGATATCCAAAGGCCACCATCTAAGAAGGAGAAGAAAAAAAAGGAACGATCCGAAGTGTTGGGCTTACCTGAAGAAAGCAGAGGTGGGAAGAGGAAGAGAAATAGTTCTGGAGATGTGGATTCATTGATACCAAGTTCAAAAGTTAAGAAAGGTTCTTTTAAGGAAGAAAATACTAAAGATGAGCATCCAAAAACTGAATTACCAAAGGACTGTAAAGGTAAAAGAGAAAGTGCATTTTAAGTGCTATTAAGAGGAAAAGGAAAGAATTGTAATTAATCTAGTCTTTTTGCTTAGACCTAGAAGTCTCTACTGAAGAGGAAAAAGATTCTGGAGATATGAAAGATGGATCCCTTTTAAAATCAAAAAGAAAGCATAAGAAAAAGCATAAAGAAAGACACAAAATGGGAGAGGAGGTCATACCATTGAGAGTACTATCCAAGTATGTTACTAAAATAACAGCTCCTTTTGATCTTGATTTAATTATGGTTATTTTATTAAAAGACATTTAGCTAGAAGTACATAGGTAAAACATTCTCATTTGGACAGAAATAAGTCTTTTATTGGGGAAAACTTTAATGTCTTCCAGGCCATCACCATTGCTAAAGTGCAATTCCCGTTTACATATAACAGAGTTGCATGTTAGCAACAGTAATGGCCTGGAGCCAAAGTTTTGTAGCCCAGATGGAAAAATCCAAAAATTTGACTGGTAAAACAGCTCCTTTATAAGCCATCAGTAGAATTCACCACAACTCAAACATGGAAGCACTTAATTTTAAAATCATAGCAATCACTTCCATATTAAAGCTGAGGAGGTCTTGATGTCTTATTTGTATTAAAATAGGTCAGTATTTAAATTACCGAATAGGAAAAAGTAAGACTCACCATCACTAAAACATGGAAGCACTTACTTTTCTTATAAACAAAGCAAGTAAATCCACGTTTAAGTGGTGGGGAGTCCCAAGAAGCCCAGTAGGAATTCTCTCCAATACCTTTTCCTGCAAAGTGAGAATATCAGAGTAAATAACTCATACAAAATCAGCATTAGCTTTACCGTGCCAATTTGAAATCCCCTCCACTGAAACATGGAAGCACTTACTTTTATATTATGTAGCAGGTACCCCCATGTTAAAGCAGAGAGAATTCCTTGCAAAAATTGTTATCGCAAGTACATTTAAAACAACCAAGGAATCAAATCATTCATAATTGAGTCAATGAGAACAGGATTCACTCCTACCAAAACATGGAAGCACTTACTTTTTTTTAAATCACAGAAAGTACCTCCATGTTAAAGTAGAAGGGGTCCTATAAGTTCTTTTAACTTCTTTAAAAGGCGGAGTACATTGGTGAGGTTTCCCGTACCTTTAAAGGAGTAAGTTTTCTTTACCTTCCTTGACTTTCTCTTTCTCTTCCTCTTCAGTGTGTGTCAAAGACTCTAGCTCCCCCTACTTCTCTATTTATACCATTCTTAACTCCAGAGTTCCTTTTGCCTTTTTATCTCAAAGAATCATTACTTGAGTCTTTTGTTATTATAATGTATCTCCTCTCTGGGAATGTCTGATCCTGGGTGGATCTGGATGCTTCTTTTCTTTCTTCCTTTTTTTTTTTTTTGAAGTATACAGTTGTCAATGTTAACTGCTAAAACCATTACCACAAGATATCCTCCTCTTTAAAAATCCCCTATCTACTTGTTTGATGGCACAGATTAGGGTAACAATGAGTGTTCTCACAGTGGCCAAATAGTCATTGTGTTTCTATCTAGCAAAACTGGAGCTGTTTGTAGAAACATCTACATGTTAAATGTATGTAAATATATAAATTGCTTCCATTGGGTGGTTTTTTTCTTTTTTTAGAAATTCCTTTTGATAGTAATGTTTTTTCTTAAATTTGTGGGGGAGGGTTTTTTCCTTAGCAAAAAGTTACTTATTTCTCTAATTAATGAAATTATTCTGGAACTTATTTCCAAAAAATACATATTTGAGAAGCAAACCTAAGAGGTTCCTGATAAACTAAAAAAGACTCTTATCTTTTTGATTATTTTATTGCTTCAAACTTCAGAAGTCATTTAAGCCTATGCAATGTTCTTTTGCCATTAGCTGACATTTCATTCCTTTTTCTTCCTTTACAGGAATGAATGGATGGAATTGAAAAAAGAATATTTGGCTTTACAAAAAGCCAGTATGGCTTCTTTAAAAAAAACAATATCCCAAATAAAATCTGAGAATTTAGGACAGATGGACACAGATACTGGAATAAAAAATGACCATGGTAAAGATGCGATAATATTTATCTCCCTTTTATGTAAATATTATTAACTTATTTGTAGATATGCCATCTAAAAACCAAGTCCTCTATGTTTGCAGGCTTTTTCTAAAACTTGTTAGTTGTATAATTTAACCTTTCAAAATGTGACTCTTTACAGACCTTTAATTTCTGACCCCTTAACTCCTCCTCTATTTTTCATTTTTCAATCTCAGATTCACTGTATATTGTGAGGTTTTAATGTAACTACTCATTTGAACCAAATCATCACCTACCTACACAATTTGGGACCCATATCCTCAATACTTCGTGAAGTTATTGTGCTGGGTGCTCCATACATTGGTGTGCACAGTTAAGTGCATAAAAGGCCTAAATATGCTAAACATTAACATCATCTTTCTGTAACCCAAAAACCAAAGCCGTATCAGAGGTTTTGAGAATAATTGGGGGTCTCTTGAAATATCTGCCAAAGAGAAGCTACAATTTCATCTGTAATTTTATCTTTATTTAAGTAAGGGAAGAGCACTTTGTAACCAAGCTTTAGGGAATTCTGCCATTTAGGGATTCCATAGATAACAATTTTGTTTTAAATAATTAACTTAATGCAGATGAATGAGAATTTTTTATCTTACAATAATGAGTATATATGACTACCACTATAAAATACTTGTTTTATTTAACTTGATTTTTAAAAAAAGCATTATTGCTTAATAACTCTTAAGTAATTTAAAAAAACTAAATCTACTTGGTTTTATATTTTCTCTGAAATCTTTAAAAGTTATCTCCCTTTTCTAATCTTAAAAATTAACACATGGATTTTTTTGTTTTGGTTTTTTTTTTTCAGATTTTTTTTTTCTCACTCTAACTGTCCAAATAGGTCTTGGCTTTAGGGATTATAAAATTCTGGAGCAAAATTCATTAAGAAATGAATAGGGATAAATATAATCATTATGTAACCAACAAAAGGAATCCTAGTATAAGCTTTGGTAATTTTGCAATACATTTTTACTCTATCAGACTTGTTACATGAAAATTGTCTTTCCTTTTCAAATTAACAGCAAACAGTGAAGACTGCCAGCCCCCTGAGAAGGTTAACACAATGGGACCCCAGTTTGTAAGTGGAGTAATTGTGAAGATCATTAGCACAGAGCCCTTGCCTAGCAGGAAACATCTCCGGGTAAGACTTTGAGCTTTCTGGTTAACTGTCACCTTTCCCTGGAATAACTTGTACTAGCCAGGGAAGAGATTTTGAATATGCAAAACTGTTTAAGACTAAACAGATTGAAATTTCTCCTTTGGTGTAGAAACTGTGCTTAAGTTTGTTAATAAATGGTAAACTTAGTCCAAAGCCTTTAAAAGGTCCTTTCTGTTGCATAATAAACCTTTTTTTTAAAACTTTTTTAATCCTTTGAGTTCTAAAGCTTTAAGTAGTTTATTGACTGATTTAAAAATCAGCTTCCAATTTCAAACTTTTACTATTTGAAATTAAAAAAAATTGTGGGAAGGTTTATAAAGGCATTAAATTTATCCATATTTAATTTTAGTTGGAAGTAAAAGTTCCTAACTCCCTTGTAGTGGAATGATTTTATGCTTAACTAATAACTTAACAATTGCTAAATTAAATTATTTTATTAAAATTCACAAAACTACAAAAATGTTTTAGATTTTATTAACATAAGATTTTTTCCCAATGAAAACATTTTTCAGAAAAATTTACATAAAGTTTTTAAGCTTGAACAGAATTTTATTAATCTGAAACTTAAGTAATGTGAAATTTTCTTAATGTTTACAGTTTCAATGGATATTTAGAAGAAACTTTATATTTGTTAAACTTCAAAACATTTTTCATTCATTTTCAAGTTTATTTTCAAGTAGATAAAGCTGTTTGCTGAAGAAAAGAAAACATTTTAAATGTTTTTGACAGCTAGATTGTAAATTAAGATGTGATAGTTGAGACTGTAAGGCTAACACTTTTCTGCTGACTCAACTCTTACAATTCTGTGATTCTGAGATTTTTTTTCTAGTAATGATCATGGATTTTACTAATCTAATCCAATTAGGCACTACTTTTGTCTAACTTTTTTCATTAATGTCTATTTACAGAGTAATATTTTCAAGGGATGAATATTTAAGTACTCTGCACAATTTTTGTAAATAAGGACCCAATAAATGTTGAATTAAATTGATTAAACCCTCCCCCCACTTGGGGCTGTTGACCCAGGGACAACCTTGATCTCATTAGCACAAAGTTCTGATTTGGTTTGGCTAGACTGAAACTGTGACTAGTCAACAAATATTTATTAAGTATCTACCATGTGCCAGACACTTGAAATTTTTCAGGACTAATAAGAAACTAATTCAAAGAAAATGTGTCAAGTTAAAAAAATTTTATAAATGAAAACTGATTTTTCAAGTATTTAAAAACCCTTAGTTAGGCTTTAGAAATTGGAAACTTGAATCCTGGTAATAGTTCCATTATATTTATCATCAAAAAGATGATAAAATCTTAATGTTATGAATTTGCCATCACCTGATTTACAAAAGTGGATAGCATATTACCTCCTGTGGCTAAAAATTTGACTATTTGTTTTTTAATCCAAAAGGAAGTACTGTAATGTATTACTTCAATAACATTGAAATAATTTAAAAATACATTATCCAATTTCTAAAATGTATTTTAAAAAAAAAGAACTACATATCCTGATTTGGTACTTTGTTTTAAAAATTATTAACCAGAAAAAAAGTTTGGGTTTTTTTGCCCCTTGTTTTAATATCAGCCAAGTCTCTTTGTATATTTTTGGTAACCTACATTTATAGCCAAAAGTTACCTTGAAGTTAAAGAGGGAGGGGAATTAAAGGAAGATTCCTTTTTCTATTGAGTAGTTTCAATTATTTTCTTTTAATTTTATGGATGGGACTTGGAGAATTAAGAGTAGTGTCACATTCCTGCATAAGAGGATTGGCTTTGTAGAACCTGCTGTGACCAAAATCAATTAGAAATACAGGATCCTAGTTAATTTCCCCTCACAGCAGGTTTTTACAGGTAAATGTTTCAATGTTTGTGACTACTATTGGTCTCAATTGTTTAGAAGAATTTATTTAGGATTTTGATAGAAACTACTGAGAGACTATGGATCATGTGTCTATCAGAGCATTATATTTCAAGAGATTTGAAAAGTCCTTTTCTTTATAGTTATAATGCAAACCAAAATACCTTTAAAAACATTAAATTTACTTAAAGTGATTTGTGTTTTTGAAAAAGTATATGAAGGCAAATTACCTTCCTAGTGTATTTTGTGCTTTTTTTTTAATGATGGATAGGGGATTATCTGTAAAAGTTTGTTTGCTGTTATTTAAAACTACCTCTGGGTATAATAAAGCATTAGTATACTGTCTCTTTACGTCTCTCTTCTGCAATTGTGGGAGTATGGCTGTGAATGGAAAACAAATGAAACCAGTATATTAAAGATTTCTTTTTCCTTATAAACATTTTTTTCCTACTTGAGAAGAAATATTTAGTATAAGGAATATTTGATTCCTGTCTTAAGCTTTATACTGAATCATCTTTTGTGGAAGTATTCTTTTTTGTGTGTTTAATTTTTGGTAAAAACTTATTTTTCATTTCTCTTTCTCCTGAGCTCTACAGGAAACCTTAGCAGTGATATCTGAAGTTGTTTATGTTGATGTACTGGAAGGAGATACTGAGTGCCATGTTAGATTTAAAACTCCAGAGGATGCTCAAGCAGTAATGAAAGCACATGCAGAAATTAAAAAGAAGTATAATTGGAAATTTGAAATCCTTTCTGGTAAGGTTTTCAGTAACAAGAAATGTTAACTTGCTAAATGGTTCTTAAAATTGGACAAATTTCACAAGGGATAGAGCTGGCTTCAAGTTTTTCTGCATGGCATACAATCTTTGTCTGGCTGTGTTAATTAAAATTAGATATACCAGATCATGATTACTTTTTGTGTTTGCACATTTCTCATTCTTGTTCTCTTGCTTTTTGTTGGTGGTGGTGGAGCCAGTGCAGACACAAATGTTTGTTAACATTTTTAAAGACTTAGAATACATTGCAGGAGAGGGAATTACAGATATAATAATCACCATTTCTGTGTTCAAATTTCACTAATTCTGGGAAATTTGATATTTTGGATTCAAAATTGTACAGTGAACTTACTTTTACAGGTAAAAGATTGACTTTTTTGTCCCATAATTTGAATACTTAAAAATTGTTTTTAAATTCTGATTTGTTTTCTTTATATGTAACTAGTCAGTTGTCCATATTTCTTTTTTTTACAGGTGACCATGAACAGAGATACTGGCAGAAGATTTTAGTAGATAGGCAGGCTAAACTTAATCAACCCCGTGAAAAGAAAAGAGGAACAGAGAAGGTAAAAAGACTAACATCCACATGTCTAAGAGTATTCCTTTTAGACAGATTTTCTTTCTTCTCAATTTTATATAACTTTAAGAACCATATTTTACCAGAGTCCTTGTAATTGTACTGTTTTAAGTCAGCAAGCATTTATTAAGAACCTACACTGTACTAAGCATTGGCCATTCAAGGAAAGAGAAAAAAAACCCTGCCCTCAAGGAGCTCACAGTCTAATGGGGAAGGCAACTTGTAAACAGCTATGTACAAAGGATATATGTTTTCAAAACAAAACTCTCCAGGGATCTTATATAAAACTTGACTTAACACTAGTTTGCCCCTCACTAAAGTAAACCTTTGATATTTCTTTGTTTCTAATGTACTTTGTATTCTGAGTTAAGCAGTCTTGATTTCTGGCTCCTTGTATGTTAAAGTTTAATGAAAAACTATTATTTGAAGGATGTCTTAAAGGTAAAATCACAATGTATTTAGAATAGTTTATAAAGATATGAGGTTTCACAGATAAGATTGAGAAACCTTAGGCATACTATGCTTCTTAGTGATGTTTTTAGTAAAGTTAGTAAAGTTTTATCACTTTGGAGAGGATTATTGTTTTGAACTTAGATCTTCAAGATCTTCAAAAAAATTAAATGACTTAAAAATAACTGCATTTTTTTTCTTAACCTTTGAGTGGTATGAGTTAATTTAGAAGGAAAATCATTATTGTCAAGTACTTATGCTTAATTTTGCTTGACTAACTAAAGTAATAAGACAGTGTTTTTTGATGCTCATGTTTTCCATTTGGGGAAAAAATAGTTCTCATCACAGGTTTGTAATACACACATTCCAATTATTGAGTGCCTAGACTATATGTAAGGATGGGTGATTAGGATACGAAGACTCTTCCACCCAATGCCCCTGCCCAAACCCCCAAATATTTGTTTACATAGAAATAAATTTTAAGGAAACTAGGTATTCAAAATAATGGAGTTAGAGGGAGCATGTTCCAGTTCCACTTAAATTAAAATTTGAGTGAAAAGGGAGTTTTCAGAGTATAATCTTTTTCCTCTGGCTCATCTGAAAGAATCATCCTGTCTTATAGAAATTATAGAGTCTTAATTCTTAAGGATTAGAAGCAAGGAAGACAATCTGCATTTATTTGTCCTTAAGTTTTGAGAGAGTCTTGATGAGTGACTAATTTGTCCACTTATTTAACAGAGTAAATAGAGCACAAGGACCAACCAGTCTCCTGCTGTAGTGGAATTTAGAGTTAAGACAAAGACATCAAGGCTCTTTAACATAATTAAATAGAGATTTGGCATACATATTTGCTCTCAGTTTGAGTAGCATGTGAGAAATAAGACTAGTTGCTATTCCATGCTACCTTTGTACAATAATTGTTGATTTTTCTGACTTAAAAAAACAACTACATTTAATCAGGACGGCTCAGATGCTGTAAAGAGTTTCTGATTGTGATAGTAGAAGAATTTGGGTTAATTAATTATCTCCCTTAATGGAAACCTCTGTAGTCTAAGTGTGAAGAAATTCAGTCCTGAGAGGTGTTAATTTCAAAGCCTATTTGATACTATTTAAATTAATCCAAGCATATTTCACTGACTGGAAGTATTTGTTTAATCCTTGCTTCATTTGTAAATTCAAGAGTAAACACAGGAAATTAAATGTTCAGAAAATGTCTTAAGAGCAATAGTTTGCCTTTAAGAACAGGGGAGTGAGTTGGAGGAGATTCAAAGATGTTATTAAATAGATTTGGATAAAGGCCAGAGTGAGAAATGCCATGAATGTCCCTTAAGTTAATCACCGCCAAAAATTTACCCTAATTAGCTGATTTAACTCCTTTCTGCTCTTGGTACATTCCTAACCAGAGGGAGAACTAAAGCATTTATAAAAATGAAGTGTGGTTTAAATTAAGATCATTTTTCAGTATGTAAAAAAAAAATCATAGTATAAGATTTGGACATATCTTTTCAATCTAATTTTCATGACAACCCATAAAAAATAATGAGGATGACTTGATTTTTTTTGTATACATTAAAATTTCAAAGAAATTTTCCACAACAGCTCAACAGTGAAGTTTAGAATTCCCATTGTACTGGTGGCTGAGACCAAAATATTCAAATTTGATCTTGATTCCAAAATTTCTAAGTAAGTTCAGTTCTTTTAACTCTATAATCCACCAATATAATCACTTAATTTTAGCAAAAAATATTAACTTGTAATGATAAAATGTGCTAAATTTGTGGAAGTTTTTTAGTATATTTGGCATAGACCTTTTGCAATATGCATGCATCCTCCAAACAGGTGTAAGTTACTGTAACATCCTCTAAATGATCAAATCCTATGTGGCAAATCCAGTGAATAACATTAGAAAAGTATGCCCTAGTGAAGCAAGAGTTTGAGCATGGGTTTGAGCCCTGCCTGTGATATCTACTACTTTGAAATCTGAACCTCTCCTACCCAGCAACTCTCCTAAGACTATTGGAGATGAATTACTATCTGAATCAATTTTGAAGGAGTTTCCAAAATCTTAACTTTCTATACTAACAAAATCATAGATCCAGGTCTTATCCTTTCTCTCTATACATATTAAGGATCAGTGATAATAATAAAGAAAAGAATCAGCAGTGATGATTTTGTGCAAATAATTATATTTTGGTTATATTTATTATAACTACAATATTATCTGACTTATCTGCTTTATATATATGAATTGCTCAAAGTAGGTACATAAATGTTGAATCTGTCTTTAGAGAATAAAAGGACTATAAAAATTAATTAGTGGGAAGTAACATAATTTTGTAAGAGAAATATAATTATTTCACAAATATTGTATAAAATCCAATATTTAGAGCTGGAGCAGACCTTAGAGATTATCTAGTCTTATTTTATTAATTAAGAAACCAAACACAGAAACTTGTATACATAAAATTTGAATGTTATAGTCAATTTTCTTCACAGTTGTGGCATCTATTGAAATATTCTCTGAGAGTATTTTATTTAGTTATGTTATGCAAATGAATTTGAGAGGTAGTACAATGAAAATTCTGAATTCAAATGCCTCTTTACTATTAGCAGTGTTGTGACCCCAGGCAAGTCAATTAATCTCTCTCTATGCTGAGGATGGGATGGGATCAACCATATATACCCTTCCAGGGTTGTGAGATAATATTTGTAAAGAACTTAAACACAATGCCAGAGCACAGTTGGCACTTCATAAATGCTTTTTCCTTTCTTCAGAAATAAATTCAGTTTAAAAAAATGTTTTTCTTAAAGGTAGGCAAGCTAAAATGATGATGCCCCAGTACTCTTGTCTGTATTTTTAACATTACAAATTACATAGTCATATATTTCTTAGTTGAAGAGCCCAAATTTAAATCTTAAAGAAAAGAATGCTCTTCATGAGTCATTCTTGATTTATTCAATTAATTTAAATGATGGCTTTAGAAAGTGGAAAGTCAGAGTAGACAAGTGCTGTGAAATGTTTAAGAACTGTCTGGGGGTAGGTTCATTCTGAAACCAGCAGTAACCTTTAATATTGTACATTATAGCGAGCAATTTTTTTTTTATCTCCAAGTTGTAGTGTCTCTCGAAGTTATCTTCTTTTTAAAATTTTTTTTTATTTATTTAAGGCAGTGGGGTTGAGTGACTTGCCTAGGGTCACACAGCTAGACAATTATTATTGTCTGAGTTCCGATTTGAACTCAGGTCCTCTTGACTCTAGGGCCAGTGCTCTATCTGCTGCTCTTCTCCCATGTTACCTTCTAAAACATTCTGTGAAGCTCTATCTTGGAACCAGTGGTTTCATACCGACTTCCTAGGCCTTAGTTCTCTCATTTATAAAAAGGGCTGAATTGTAGGGAACAAGCAGCAAGATGTGTACATAGGGAGAAAACACTAGTTTTGGAGAGTCAAGGGCAGATTTACAGAGGGCTGGACTGAGGTGATGGGCACAGTTATATCAAACAGAGAATACACATAAATAACATGGAGAAGGGCAAAATTGAAAAAGTAATCTGGGCAACTAGTTAGCATAGTGGATAGAACACTGGCCCTGGAGTCCTGAGGACACTCAATAATTATCTAAGTGTGTGACCTTAGGCAAGTCACTTAACCCCGTTGTCTTGCAAAAAAACAAAAAACAACAAAGTAATGATTTTAACCTGATTATTATGCTCAAAGGGTCCTGGCTAAAGGTCTATTAAATATTCCTTTGGATAGATTACCTCTGCCCCCTTTAGCTGCATGACTTTAGGAAATCCAACCTCTCTGGGTCTATGTTTTTCTCACCTGTTTGTTTTTTTTTTTTAAAGGAGTGTGGTGAATTAGATGGTCTTTTAAGGTTCCTTCCAGTTCTAGATCAATCCCTATGATATTTTTAATTCATCATTTGTAGATTGTTTTTGATTCTATTTTCTCAAGTAAAATTTTATTTTGATGCATGTACATAAAATAATCTTAATTACTACTAGTGCAGAAGAGTTGATTAGCTATCCTTCCATACAGATCCTCTGGCATTTGGATATTTGGGGTGCTTATTTAGGAATTATCTCTTGGGGGTCAAATTTTACAAACCTACATCTTAAGAATTACTGTAGATAAATGGAATCAAATAATGATGTTAAAAGATTTACTAGATGAAATTAATGAGTTATCCCTTGACTTGAATTTAGCTGATCAAAGAATCTTTATATCTGTATAGTATATTTGAACATTATTTTCATTTTGGAACATACTCAAATTTCCACCTTCTCTCCTAGTTGATCAACAAAGCTGAAAAAATTAGACTGGCCAAGACCCAACAAGCAAGTAAACATATTAGATTTTCAGAATGATTGAAAGCATTTGAATTTTGTTCTACCTTGAGGACTTATAAATTCACTGAATACTTTTATTACCATTGTTAAGAAATGTTTCTTTCTGTTTTCTTTTCATCACAGTACTACAGAATGTTTTAAGACTTCTTTTAATTGAATTAAATTTAACTACTTTGAGCCTGTATTAAGAGCTTTTTTGTTTAGCATTTTTGGATAATTTATGTAAATCTACCGAACAAATGTAAAATTCACAATAAAATGTGTTTTGTGGACTTTGGGATTTATTTTTCTAAAGGAGTTGTATCTAAACTGAGTTGAGTATTTCTCCAAAAAAATTACTTATGAAAAGAGAAGATTCCTATCAAGGAAAAAAAAGTCAGCCATATCTGGGGAGCCTAGTATGATTCCCTCTCTGAGCACTGGAATTTGTTAAAGATCTGATCTCTTTGGGGAGGTATTTATTCCAAGACTGTGCCTGCAGGGCTGGGCATGGCATTATATTTCTTATCCTCAGATTGAGTACGATGATTATTTCAAGGAGACTGAAGGGCTGAGCATTGAGTAATAAGATTAATTACAATTGGTTAATTCAGATTAATATCTCTAACCAAAAAGAAAAAAAAAGATAGGGGAAAAATTCTTTAGTTCACTCCTTAGTTGGATGGAAAGGCTTGATTTTCTGGAGTATGCCATCCAGCCTAAATCCTTGTTACTAGACAGACCTATACTAGAGCCTTTGAAATTCCTAGCAGATGGTTGACAAAAGGCATTGTTTCTGTTTCCTGTGGATTCAACAAACCTTAAATTGCCTTCTAGTTGTAGTCTAGGCTACCTGGGGTACAAAGATGAAAAAAAATGGTTTATAAAGAAGAGTAATGATAAGAAAAGTAAACTGCAAAGGGTGTGTTCTGTGGCTGCCACCACATTCCAAAAGTAGATAAGCAGCTTAAAAATAAGAAAGTTGGAGGCCACTTTCTTCTGATCAGAGTTGAAGTTTAAATCCTTGACTTACTTAATTAGCAAAAGTTAACTTGTCTATAAGAATCTTGAGTTCATATACAAGCCCATTTGTATATACAGCACACCTTTGTGTTCCGTAAGAATTCCTTACTGTTTGCAAGGAGTTTGATGGTCAGGGCTAAGAATATGATACTCTTAAAAGTATCTTGAAAGGTACAAAAGACTTTGTGAAATTAAGAAAGTCTTATTCTTCAACAAATAGAGAACTACTTTCTGCAGAGATGGGCCTTTCTAATAGCCCTTAAAACAAATGAGGGTGGAGCTTGCTTGCTTACTAAGGTAATCTATGCCAGGGGTGATACATGGATTTAAAATTCAACCAAACCATCACCAGACACTACTGAAAATAAGTGCCTAGCTCTAAGATAATTTTCCTTGTATTTGGGAAATCTGACAAATTAGAAGCGAATCTAAGACCACTAGAGAAGTTCAAAAGTTTCATCTCCCAGTGAATTTTAGGGGAGAAGGCTACACTTAAGTCCTGGGACTTGAACTAGACTAAAAAGAGATAGGCAACTAAGGTAGAGAAAATTCCAGACCTCTATGTAAAAAAATCAACTTATGTCATTCTATGTAGCAAAAGACAAATCTTGAAATATAGGTGGGACCCTGAATCCCTAACTCCAAGACAATAGAAAATTACACTAGGGCACACTAGCCACCTATAAATATCAAGTTGGGAACTAGGTATCTACTTAAAAAGGAGCTCCAAGGGTTCATAAATGCCAAATGATTTACTTGAAAGGCCAGAGCTTCTCTCAGGGCTAGAATAGTTAAAATGCTGAGAAAAATAAAACCTTTTGCATTTTTGAAGGAAGTACAGAATAAATGGAGAGCCACAGCTTGCTTTTCAGGAAGGGGAATGGAGATTTGATGAGAGGGCTTCAGATGACTCTTTGACCTATTCAGCCACTTTGAAGCAAGAGTCAAGTCCTTGAAAGACAAATTTGGGGTGAAGTAACCAAAATCTTGATGGCCCAGGTTGAATAATTTAAATTCTTCTCTGTGTAGTAGTAAGCCACTTCGGAATCAGGGCTAGGGAGGGGGACTGAAATAATCCCTCCTTGCAAGACCTTGCCTTCTAATGGAGGAGCCAAGTACCTATACAGTTTATGTACAGGATAAATATAGTGTGAATGCCATATTGGGAAGGAAGTGAGTAAAAGAGGAATCACAAAATGTTAGGATGAGAGAAACTTTGAGGCAATGATAAGGAAACAGAACCTTCCTGACCTGTGGGTCAATGAAGAGCCACACAGTGGCAGGAAAAAATGTTGCTAAGACTCACTTGCTCTTAGAGGTAATGAGAACTAGACCAAGTGATGACAATGAGAATAGAAATAAAAGGTCAAGTGACCTCAAATTAACTTAGTGGTCCTATATAGAACACCTAGAAGAGAGAAGATTCAAAAGTATTTTGTCTATATTAAACCTACAGAAAAAAAAAGTCAAGGTGTTTAGGGAAAGCTCACTTGGGGGAAAAATCTGAAAGTCCCTTCAAGGATTCTCATTATTTGGGAGGTTCCAGGTGCTGAGGATACAGCTTATATTCTATAGGAAAAACAGCACTAATAAAAAGTCTGCATACATACAGAATTGGTGCAAAATAAGTAAATAGGGCTTTAATAATTGGGATCAAGGTCTTCAGAAACAGGTGTCTCTGTAGGAGTTGTTCATAAATAGGATATTAAGAAGTGGAGGAACTCCCTGCATTGTTGTGTCCTGATTGTGAAAAATTAACCTTTCATCCAAACCTTGCATTCCCCCTTGCATATAATTGCAATAGCTCATTGTAATAAAGAAAAACCTTATTATATGAAATATCTTGGCCTATTCCCCCTCTCCTTTTTCTTTCTCCCATTACATTTCCCTTTTTTCTATTGACTCCATTTTTACACCGTATTTTATCTTCAAATTCAGCTTTCTCCTATACTTCAACTATAAAAGTTCCCTCTACCTGCTCTATGAACTGAGAAGGTTCATATGAGTATTATCAGTGTCATTTTTCTATACAGGAATACATGCAGTTCATCATTAAGTCCCTCATATTTTCCCCTTCTCCACTCTCTATGCTTCACCTGAGTCCTGTATCTGAAGATCAAACCTTCTGTTCAGCTCTGGCCATTCCAACAGGAACATTTGAAATTCCCCTGGTTCATTGAAAGTCCATCTTTTTCCCTGGAAGAGGACATTCAGCCTTGCATTCCAAGCTCTTTTGCCTTCCGGTATATTATATTCCACAGTAAATTCTTTTTTCAAAAGTTTTTATTTTTTTAATTGGAAGGTAGAAAGTGACAGGAAACCAGAGTTTGAGTATCAGCCCTGTCCCTGAATAATTGAGTGACCTTGGGTGAATCACTAAAATTCTCCACTTCTCAATTTCATCCTATAGGGGTAGAATTTCAAAGGTCTCTTAAGTAATTCAAATTTTCAGTAATTCTGCATCCATACCAACATAAGTACCCACTATTGTCTCCTCAAGTACCTTGTTTGTGCTTTTTGGTGCCTAAAATGGAGACCTAGCATTAAGATAAGTGGTCAAGATTTGTATCTCCCTAAGGGAATAAGTTAACTGTAAGAGGGAAAATATTATCATTTAAAGATATATATATCTCCTGAAATGTAGTGAGATGAAAATGTGACTTAAGCCTAAATTCAAGTATAACAGGAGGACTCAAGTTAACTGAGGCTGAGAGATTCCCTAGTATCTGCCATCTAAACTTCATTAAGACTATCAACTTGGGGCTGCTAGGTGGCATTTATAATTTAGGACTAAGAATTTGATGGGGGCAGCTAGGTGGTGCAGTGGATAGAGCACCTGCCCTGGAGTCAGGAGGACCTGAGTTCAAATCCATCCTCAGACAATATTTACCTAGCTGTGTGACCTTGGGCAAGTCACTTAACCCCACTGCCTTGCAAAACAAAAAAAATTTGATAATTTTTTGGGGAATTAATAATAATAAAATCTATAGTTGTTTACATTTATGATTCACAAAGCCCTTTATATTATGCCATTTGATCTTCACAACCTTACCAGGTATATGTTATTCCAGATGAGGAAACTAAGGCTGACAGTGATTGAAGACTGAATAATCTCCCACAGTTCATAAGTGTCTGAGGCAGGATTCAAACTCAAATCTTCCTGAGTCCAAGCCTAACACTGTATCCCCCTGTGCCACCTATTCACAAGAGTACCTTTCAACGCCTCTTAAGTGATAGAAATAAAGCAAATCTCTTGTTCTCACTTTCCACAAATAATGTATTCATAAATTGCCTTCAGCAGAGTTTTAATAATGGGAAAAAAACAAAGAAATTTTCTTTGTTCACAAATTAGTTTAAGATTAGTTATGCATCTTGAAAAATGAATTGAGATATATATCTACTTAAAAGGTTTTTTGTTGTTTTTATTCTGTTTTGTGTTTCATTTTTTGGTGTGATACTGAAATTCAACAGACCAGGGAGAAAAATTATAAAGTAAAACACCAAGTAGAAAAATTTCCTTTGTAAGTATGGACCCTATGTTTTCATACTTCTCTACATTGGAAGTTTCAAGCATTGTAGAATAGAGGAGAGTGATGGATTTTAAGTCAGAGGACATTGCTCAGATAGAGTTCTGGTTCTGGGACTTCTACATGTATGACCTTGGACAATTCACTAAAACTCTTTGGATCTTGTTTCTTCATCTGTAAAATGAAAGAGTCAGGCAAGGGGAGCTTGGAAAGCCCTTTCCAGCTCTAAATCCAGGATACTATGGTGTCTAGGTTGTTCTATGTATCTTCTTCATTAACAGTGTGGGTCATTCAATTTTAGGGTATCTACAATGGAGAATACCATCTGGATCCAAAGAGAGAATTGCGGAGTTTAAGCAAAGCATTGGAGGGATAAGACCTTTAATTTAAAAAAAAAAAGCTATCATATGTAATTTTGCTATCTCTTATATTTTATTTTTTTCTTAGGGATATAGTTTTTCTCTCTCAACACATTCAGTTTTGATCAGTGTATAGCATGGAAACAATGTAAAGACTATCAGACTGTCTTCAGGGGGTGGGGGTGTTGAGGGAAGCAAGATTGGGGGAAAAATTGTAAAATTCAAAAAAAAATTTTTTTTAATTGTATGGGTCATTAAACCATTCAATAGAGTTGATGCACGAGTCACAAGGGACTGTAAAAATTCTACAGAGGCCTCTGCACCAAACTTCTCTTTACCTTGCACAAATAGTCATTTAATAGGGTAATGAATTAGTTTGGGTTCA
The DNA here is from genome assembly GCF_037893015.1 of Macrotis lagotis. Taxonomy (NCBI): domain Eukaryota; kingdom Metazoa; phylum Chordata; class Mammalia; order Peramelemorphia; family Peramelidae; genus Macrotis; species Macrotis lagotis. The sequence continues at coordinate 52,011,774 of NC_133660.1, read as the reverse complement.
TTCCTGCCAAGGCTCTAGACATTTCACAATCATCCCCTAATGACATTTCTAGCTTTGCCCGCATTGTAGCTGAAACCTAATTCTGTTTAAAACCAGAACAAGGGAAAGACAGAATTTTGACCAAGAAGATCAAATCAACCGGTTTCCAGCCAGAACCCACAGTGTGGTAGAAATGTGGAAATTAGGGGGAAGATGAGAATGGGAGAAAGATCATAGAAGCCCAGATGGTACCTGTAAGCAAACTTAGAGGTCAACTAGTCAAAGAAAGAGGTTTAAAAAGGGGGAGGATGAAGACAGAGAGAACGACTATACCTTAGATTAGTGATTTTCAAACATTTTGGTATAAGGAATCCTTTATACACCCAAAAATTATTGAGGACCCCAAAGAGTTTTTTTTTATTTGCTTGGGCTATATACATAATATCTCAGCATTATAATGAAAAAAGTTTGATTTTGTAAATCCCCAGGAAACTGTGCACACTTTGAGATCAGTTACCTTGGAGGAAAACTATGGAAATACATAATTACATGATTTCTTTTTCCTTCCTAAGACTAATGTATAACCTCTTGCTTTTTATCTAGATAAACTCCAGGATCAAAAACTTTTAAAAAAAATTTTAGATTATAGAGATTCCCCTTATATGTCTTGCTACTTAAAGTTTCAGACTATGAATTAATCCTTTACTTACTTAATCCTGGTTGGTTTAGAAATAGAACTTTCAAAATTTGGACCTACTATATCATCAGATGGTAACTGCTAGCTGTTAATTGGAAGGATTCTATTAAGGACTAAAATTAGAACCCCTTTCCTTCCTCTTTTTCCTTCTGTCTAATAAAAACAGATTATTTCATCTCCATATAAAAGTAGGATGCATAGCTACATCTGTCAGCTGGATTATGCCAGAAATATGACATGGGATCTGTCACCATCATGAACTACATTGAATTCATCTTCCTGTCTTTTAGCATCCTCTTCAAATTTAGAAAAAGGGAATTTGCCAATCAGATAAGTATCTCTAATTTGGTTAAGCCATTCAAATAAAGCAAATATTGTTAAGTACAACCTCAAACTATTCTCTTTTTTTTATTTTTTTATTTATTTGGGTTTTTTTAGGTTTTTGCAAGGCAAATGGGGTTAAGTGGCTTGCCCAAGGCCACACAGCTAGGTAATTATTAAGTGTCTGAGATCAGATTTGAACCCAGGTACTCCTGAACTCCAAGGCCAGTGCTTTATCTACTATGCCACCTAGCCGCCCCCAAACTATTCTTTAAATAAAGATTCACTGAGGCCCTACTTCTAGATGATAAGATCTCTGTTTCAGGGGGCTTATTTCATAGGGATAAGACATGAAAAAAATAATAAAAGATACTAGAAATTATAATTGGTAGACCTGGGCATTTTTTCATGGGTCCTCATGACACCACTGGTGAGATCTTTGTTCTCATCTGTGCAGTTTCCTAGATCAAAGGCGAACTTAATATTGTCTGAGCTACTTGATATTTTGATATCATACTGATGATAATTGGCTGATTTTTGATAGTTTGTGCTCAATTCATTATTCTTAGTTATACCACAGTCTGATCTTTAAAGGGGAGTAAGGGGAGAACCAACTTAGACTCAAGATTGGATACAGAGAATCACAGGGAGGAGAAGAATTATATAGAAATGTTTGCTCAGTTCCCAGGGGGGAGACCTGATATTCCTCTATGTGATCAAAAGAGTCAGCATCAAATAAAGAACAGAAAAATTCCCATACTCAGCAAGAACTATCACCAAGAGCAACAAGGGAACATAAAGAAGTAGTGGATAAAACACTGGGCTTGGAACCAAGACTTGAATTCAAATCTGGACCTTACTGGAAACTTACTAATTATGTTACCTTACACAAGTCAACCTCAGTTTGTTTCAGTGTTTTCAACTATAAAATGGAATATCAACTTCTTTCTACCTTCCAAAGTTGTTGTGAGAATCAAATGAGATAATATTTCTAAAGTGCTCATGATTCCTAGCCATAGCAAGCAAATGCTTCTTTCCTTCCTTTCTTTGTTCCTTCCTTCTTCCCCTTCCTTTCTTCCTAGCCCTTGTTCTTTACTGATACCATGAGTATATGGATTGTTCAGGTCTGGGAGCTAGTTCATGCCTCCATTGGAACCTCACCAAGGATAAGACTATAAGTCTGAAGTCTCTGGGAAGTGAACTTTACCTGAGAGTAGGATTGATTGACTGAATGACTAGCAAATTTTAGTCCTTTGCCTTCTTTGGGCTTGGAGGGATAAGACTGACCCAAGTTAGCACTATGAACTGAATAGCACCCTGTGATACTGAAGCCAATGAAAAGGAAATGGAAGTTGAATTGTCTGTTAATGGACTCAGGAGCAAGTCCCATGTCATTTTGTCAAGGTCAAATAAAGCCTGACCTATAGCCCATCTTATTAACCTGAGTACTTGATGTTTGTCCTTCAATTTATGAAAAAGTCCATGACATCAGGGAGTTGCTACATGACATGCACGAGAGTTGATTTTCAATGATATGGGTGCCATACTAAGTCACCAGCTTGAGTACTTACATGGGAACTGGGAACTCTTTTCCTTTTGGGGACCCAGATTCTGATATTCCTTTTTTTCCCCCCAGAGTGAATAAAATGATTTTTATTAAGACATCTTAATAAATGGCACACCTCTCTCAAGTGGGGAGGGGCAAGGAATCCCAGAAATGTTATATTTTCTATGCAGGTTGAAAGGCTTTGTTCCTGCCCCTTCATGCCAATGATTGGCTGGAGTCACAATGTAATTGATACATTGGTCCCCATACATTTTTCCCCTTTCTGCTCATTATACCAATGAGCAAAAATAGCTACCTCCTTGAGCATGGGCAAAGGAGAAGGTTGAAGACCCTAGGTTAATTTAGAACCAGGTGGGGCAGACCTGGCCTAATTTCAGTTTTTGATCAGATCTTTTGTCTTAACTCAGTACCTGCCCATAAGCAACAATATAGGCAAACCCCAGTCTTTGTAATGTAAACTAACAATTTTACCTTCACATTCTCTTGGAACCAAAACACCCCCATATTCTTCACAAATTCCCCCTTTTCTTTCTTAAAAAGAATTTGTTCCAAAGCTTATTAGTGATTTCTTTCTTAAATCACAATCCTTGTTATTGACATAACTACTGACTTACTCTTCTATCAAGATTTTTACTTCCTCCTCATTATCAGAGACATGGACCTGTCCTATTTGTCATATTTCTGATGATCCTGCTTATCTTTTTTACTTGCCTATTGTCATCTTTCTTTAGACAGCAACTTGATAGATTCAATTTACCACAAACTCCTCCTTTTCCAATCAACAAATTGTCTAGTACAACTCTTGTTTACATGGCTTAGCCGATCAGCAAGTCCAGGGTCCTTGCTATCTAATTGGTAATTTTTCAACCACAACTTAGAATCTAATTAGGATATAAATTGGGGTTCCATAGCCCCAACTCCCATCCTGTGCTCAGGTAGCAAGCCCATATAACTCCTTGACCAATCCTTCACAGATGGATATATGCAGTAGTAATCACAATTTTCTTTACCATAGTGGATCCTGACAGGGGATCCAGGTACCATCATTACATCTCACATGAGTCTCAGTCCACCAATCTCTGTAAATTGTACAGTCCAGAATATGTAGATCCTGCTTCTGAACATAAATCCACAGACATTTCTATTCCCCAGAAAAATATCCTGGCCACACTGGTATAAACAACAGTCATCCTGAACTGACTCAGCCATGCCACTGGTGTTTCTATTCTCTGGATCAGAATCTTATGCCACAGTGCACCTCTGACCAGGAACTGAGCCAGATTCTAATATTCCTAAGGGAAATTCTAGAACAGGCATGAACCAATGAAAGATAACTATGGAGACATCCCAAAGATTAAACCCCCTTAATCTTACCCTAGAATTTCAAATCTCTGAGTTATAGAATCATGAAATTTTAGAACTAGAAAGTATCTTTAAGATCACTTGTCTTAAAGTTGAAACAAATCCTGAAAAATTGGGACATTGTCAATATCAAATAATAGCTATAATATCTTATATCTACTTTCGTAGTTTGTGAAATACTTCCACTCTGAGGTAAACAATATAGATGTTACATTATCAGTTTTGCAGATGAGGAGGCAGAAACTCAGAGATGCTAAACCCATAACCCAAAGTCTTGGGGCTAAAAAGTATGACATTCAGGGGAAAAAAAGCGACTGTCTTAACTGTGTAATACTTTTTCTACTAGTCTTTACTACCTTAAAGAACACTGACTTTCTAGACAAAAGATTTGGGTTCAAATTCTATCTCTGAAGAGTACTACATATGTGACTATGTGCAAATCACTAACCTCCCTGGCCTTTAGTTCCCTCATCTGTAAAGATAATAGAGTTTTACAACATGGCCCCTACTAAGTCACTTCCCACATTTCTCCATGCCATGCCACCTGCTATCCATCCTCTACTTCTGATCCAGATTCAAGATCCCACCCCATAAGACCTGGGCTCTGACTGGTGAGCAATTATCTAATCTTACCCCTTCCTCTACCACACTTCCTCTCCAACTCCCATCTTCAACCTAGAGTCAAAGTCTAATTCCCTCCCACCTTTTCTAGTTCTAGTTCCAAGACTTTGATTACTCAAAGCAATACTCTTTTTTTTTTTTTTGGTTTTTGCAAGGCAATGAAGCTAAATGGCTTCCCCAAGACCACACAGCTAAGTAATTATTAAGAGCCTGAGGCCGAATTTGAACTCAGGTACTCCTGACTCCAGGGCCAGTGCTCTAACCACTGCACTACCTAGCTGCCCAAAGCGATACTCTTAGTTCTGGGAAAGGGCATGACAACCATTTATCTCATGGCCTCAATCATCATTCCCTTTGACTTTCAAAATACTCTTCCCCAGGGAATTCAATTTGGATCAATGTATACCATGGAAACAATATAAAGACTGGCAAATTGCTTTCTGTGGAGGTTGGGGGGGGGTAAAATTAGGGGGGAATTGTAAAACTCAAAATAAATAAAATATTTAATGAATGAATGAATGAATGAATAAATAAAGAGACCCTTGTAAACCAAATTCAAGCAAGAAGAATTACTTAAGTTTTGAATGGAATAATAAAATAAAAGCTATTTTTAAGAAATAGCAGGGAGATCAATTAGGAGTTATTGCAATTTCCAGGTATGAGTAATAAGGGGCTGAACTAACCAAAGTGACTAATTGTAATACATGTGAAAGGAAGGAATGAATTCCAAAGAAACAACAGAGGAAAAATGAACAGGATTTGTCAACTCATTGGCTATGAAGATTTAAGGAATCAAAGAAGTTAAACATGGCTTCAAATTCTAGGTGACAAGGGAAAACATGGGGCTGCCATCACATAATGATTCTTTTGGAACTTTGATAATTCTGGGATCTCTCTGAAGAGGTAATCACAGCTGTGGTACAGATAGCAACTCATTCAAGTATCCTGTGCAACTCTTTGTTTATGTTTTTATAAAAAAAAATTATTCAGGGGTGGCTAGGTGGTGCAGTGGATAGAGCATTGGCCCTGGAATCTGGAGTACCTGAGTTCAAATCCAGCCTCAGACACTTAATAATTACCTAGCTGTGCGGCCTTTGGGCAAGCCACTTAACTCCATTGCCTTGCAAAAGCTAAAAAAAAAATTACTCTCTAATCACCCTTTATGGAATTGTTCCTTGTAACAATGATGTAGAGTTAATCAGAACAAACCAGAACATCAAACATGTCTGAGAATGTATACCTCATTCCTGTATGGTTCTCAGCTCAGTTGTCTCATAAACAAACCCTCTACAGTAGTCTATTCATTGGGTTATGGACCTTTCTCTAGGTCTCTTGCTCTTCAGCTTCTCCCTTATCCACCACCCAGTATCCCAATCTTGCCATTTCTTTCTCTATAACATCTCTCACATGTAACTTCTTCTCTCCACTCACATTCAGCACCCTAGTTCAGGGCCTCATCACCTCTTGTATGTACTGGAATAGTATCCTTCCTCCATCAAGTCTCTCTCTAGTCCACATGCACATGGTTCTAATGTTCAAGTCTAACCATGTCAATCTCCTACTCAATAAACTCCACTGGAATTCAAACCCTTTCCTACCTTTCTAATCTTCCTACACCTTACACCCCTCCCCATACTTTATGGTCCTGACTTGTTTGCTATTCTTCATAAACAATGCTCCATTTCTTGTTTTTTTCCCCCTTTGAACTGACTGCCCCCAATGCTTGGAATGTTCCACCCCCCTACCTTGCCTCTCTGTCTCTTGATATCAAATGAAGTAATATTTTTAAAGGACCTGGCAAATAGTAGGTACTATATAAATGCATATTCCTTTTCCTCTCATAGAATCCATAGCTTTCCTCAAGGTTCAAGTGCTATCCTCTATAACAGGTCTTTCTTAATTCCTCCAGCTACTGGTGTCTTTCCCTAAAAGGTTATCTTGTATGTATTATTTACATATATTTACACACATATGTCAAGGATATTTGTAACACTTAGTTTCCTAAATGAGATCCATAATTACTTATAATTTTTGTGAGTGACCTAATCATCCACAGAGAAAAACAAAATGGATGAACATTGACTGTCATCCCTATATACCATGAAATTTAATTGGATGGATAATCCATATAACTCCTCTATCAGGACATTTATTTTGGCATATAATATAGATACGTGTGTGTGTGTGTATGTGTGTGTGTGTGTGTGTGTGTGTATTTGCATACCTATATAAAAATCTGTTACTAAAATATAAATTACTTGAGGACTTGGACTCTTCTATCTTTCCTTTTAGAATTTGCAGCACTTAGCATTGTGCTGATCCATTGGTATTTACCCAGTGTCATATAGGTCCTTACTCTATGTCTATCCCACCTTCTTTTTCAATCAGATATCTCTCAATGCTTCTTCTATATAGTTCTTCATGGTAATATGTTATACCTTACACCCATTGTGTACCATTGTGTGACCAACAACTTTAACTTTTAAGGGAAAATTTAATTTTTTAAGAAGTTCTGATGTTCTGTGACTTGAAACCAAATAACTGGACTAGAAGAATATTGATGTTTAAAAAAATGGATCTCTGTTTTAGAAAGAAAGATGAGGATATTAAAAGCCCTCCCCAATTTTCCTCCTGTCCAAATCTGGGCCTCATTCCCTTTCTTTCAACAGTGCCAGGTCATCCATCTAATTGGATTTAATAGTTTGGATTAAAATCATTGTTCATCCATTTTTTTTTTATTTATTTGGATAGTTGGATCACTCAGAAAAGTTGTAAATGATTATGGATTTCATTTAGAAAACTAAATGTAACACCATGGAGCTTGATGTATTTAGCACAATGTTATTCACATATAGGAGCATCTGGAAGCTCTTACCACTTATGAGAAATCATTCCATTTGAAAATTGTACCAGACATCCTCTGTGAAGTGGCAAATACCTGTGGCAAGTACATGTCTTTGGTTTTAGCTGTCTTTTGATGTTAATAATCAGAGATTCAAAGAAAAATATCTAATGTTATTCCTTTTAAAAAGTTTTTTGATTTTGACATACATCGGTAACATCTAGAAGACACATTATTTCAAAGCAAATGACAAAATTCAATTCATATGCATAGTAACCATGCCACAAGTAGAATAAGGGATATGAGCAGGCAACACACCTGGAGGAGACAGAAAATTCTCAAGCACACCTAAGGCTACTCATGCTCCCCTACAGCTATGCTGCTGTTTGTTTCCTTAAAGAACAACTTAAATACTCTGATGATATCACCAGGTTACTAACTGCTTTCTCTTAAGATCTGAGGTCATATGATCATAGCTCCAGAGCCAGAAGGGATCCTAGAGGCCAAGTCAACAAGTATTTATTAAGCTGATTGTGTAAAGCAGTGGGTTTCCAAGTGATAAAAGTTTCTGCTCTTGAGCTCACAGTCTAATAGAGGAGACATTATGCAGACATCTATGTCCAAATATGATAGGGAGAGGATAAAATGGAAATCATCTCAAAGGAAGGCATAACAAAGGGGTTATCAGGAATGTTTTCTTGCAGAAGATGAACTTTTAGCTGGGATTTGAAAGAATACAGGGAAGGAACAAGAGTCAGAGATAAAAAGATAGAGCATTCCAAGTGTGAGAAACAGCTAGTGAAAAATGCAGAGTTGGGAGATGGAGAACAAGGAACAACAAGGAAGCTGAATCACATAGTACAAGGTGAGAAATAAAGATGATGGACTTGAAAAGTCAAATAGAATTTTATCTTTGATTCTGGAGATACTCAGAAGTCATTGAATTAATTGAATGGGGAGAGTGATATGGTAAGAAAAGTATTTTAGGAATATCAGTTGGACAGTTGAGTGGAGGGAATACTGTCCTAAGTCACCAGTCTCACTTTCTCCTCCAGAGTTATCTGAATTCAGTGGCCAGATATGAATGAGGATGACTGTAAATGGTCCTGGATACGAGGCAATCAGGATTGAATGACTTGCCCAAGGCCACACAGCTAGGTAATTATTAAGTTTCTAAGACTGGATTTGACAAGTTTTTTTTTCAAGGCAAATGGGGTTAAGTAGCTCGCCCAAGGCCACACATCTAGGTCATTATTAAGTGTCTGAGACTGGATTTGAACCCAGGTACTCCTGACTCCAGGGCCAGTGCTCTATTCACTGCGCAACCTAGCCGCCCCTAATTGACTACTCTTTATTGCACTCTGCTAGGTTACAGCTAGAAAACTAAGAAGTTTAGATGTTTTAGTTCAGTCTCATAGGGTCTATTTCAGCTCTTTGGTAATCACTAGCTAGAAAAATCTTCAGATATTTAAGTCATTCTTTTAAAATTCTTCCTGTCTCTTGAACTCTCCATATAATTTCTGGCTTAAGTTTTGGTCAAATAAGTTATCTTCTATCATATCTTAATGTCATACTTACAAATGATCCTGTGAATTTTTTGCAAAACTACCAAAATGGTAAGTAGAACTGTGATGAAAAGATTTCTTAAATTCCCTAATGCCTCTGTTCATAAGCCTAGGTCCATGGTGGAAATCACCGTGGGAGCAATGTGAAAAGGGACTCACCAGAGCCCATGGTCAATCTTTCTTCCACTTCCCCTAACAAATAAAATGTTTTGCTCCTTACTCTGAAAATAATTTTTTGGAGGAGGTTTTTATAGGTATTTTTAGATTATTATACAGTAAAAACTAAGTTGTGAAGAATCTTTTTTTTTTTAGGTTTTTGCAAGGTAAATGGGGTTAAGTGGCTTGCCCATGGCCTCACAGCTAGGTAATTATTAAGTGTCTGAGACCAGATTTGAACCCAGGTACTCCTGGGCCTGTGCTTTATCCACTGAACCACCTAGCCGCCCCAGTTATGAAGAATCTTCATGGAGAAATACATGATGGATCATTTAAACTTTTCATTTAGAATGCAAAACCAGGAACACAATATACCTCATGGTTATATAACAAAGGAGTCAAATCAAGACAAAAAGTTAAATGATATCAAATTAACTGCAAGGACTAATTTTATTTCTAAGCAATAAATGAAATACACTTCTAACTTTTCAGTAGAGAGGTGAGGGAGAGACTCATGTATGGAATGTTGCATAAAATAACATTCATAAACATTCAGAAGTCATATTCAGAAAAAAAAGCTGGAATCAAAAATTAAGAACTTTCATAAAATTTAAATCAAAAGAAATATATGATCCCTAATAGCTCACAGAATTGACTTAGAGATTGTTTTTCAGGGAAAAGGGAGTTTCATAAACTCCTAAACTAAAAATAAGGGAAGAGGGGAATCAGAGAAGACTTTGGAGAAGAAACTGAGACCTGAAAAGGTGTAATGATTTTCCAAGACCACACAATTTTGCAGAGTCAAGTCTTTGAGGGAATGAAAGAATTCAGAGGATCAATTGAAGTGGTGTAGGAAAAGTACTTTGCTCACATTTATACATATTTAAAGTGTTACAATAAAATCATTATAATTATTATTGATATTATATTATTATCACTGAGATGTGAAATGTTTATAGGTAGGAGCCAGAATTAATAAAGATGGAAAATGCAAAAAAAAAGCAGGGTAGTGGTAGGGAGATTAACATAATCCTTGAGGAAGCTAGATAACCTACAGTACATTCAAAGTCTATATAAATTGGCTTGAGATTCTAGCCCCCATTTAAACTTGAAATTATTAAAAATTCAGTCAAAGTGCAGTATTACATAGTTTATAAGCCAAACTCAGAAGTCTCACAGACTCTTATATTATCCTTCTTTTAATAGGAATGGAGAGAAACTATGAAATAGAATCATCACTGGCATGAAAATTTATGTGACAGCATTTTTCCCCTTTGAACTGTGAATACAAATCAATATTTCTGTAAATAAAGCAAAATGATTCCATTAGAAGATTAGAAATCTACAAATCCAAATGAAAGGAGAAAGGAATGAAATAATTTTCCGATGGTCCTATGACCCCATTGATTGTGTCAGAACCACCTGGCATGGTTTGTCTAGTGTGAGGTGGGAAGATGGTGGGATTTGGATAAACTTAAAGTCACTGTTAAGATTTATTTGCAGGGACCAGAGAGGATTACATTTTTTTGTGCAGGAGTAGCCAGCTACTAAAGGTGCTCCATGCCTGAAAGACTTTAACCACATTGTCTTGGCAACCAAGGACATGTCCGGAGGTTATAAATCTGCTGATAACTATTAACTGACCTGGATCTCTAACAGAGAAAGAGAAGGAATTTTTGAAAAGAATATTAAAGTCAGAATAATCTAGATCAGTTCAAATTCATTTCATTGGAACTTTGGAACTGAATGGGAAAAGTCAAACATTCTTAAATCCTTTTTCCCTTTTCTCCTCCTACTTGTCTGATAAATCTTTCTCATTCTCCTGTCCTCTTACTGTGGGTATCTATAGTCCTCTTTTCTCTGCACACTCCCTTTCTTGTGACTTCTTTTATCACTTCTATGCATATGTCTCATAGCTCTGTCTTTAGCCAAAATCTTTCCCCTAAATTCTAGTCCTTCAGTCCTCCATCATTAAATACTTCCTAGACATCTAATCATGGCATGTCTAGAACTAGAATTGGTTGGTTTTTCCCTCTAAGTCTACCACTTATATCGACTCTCTTATTTTTTCTGAGGACTTTATCATGCTCCAAGTAAACCAGATTTGTAAACTAGTAATCATCTTTAATGCTTTCTTAATCAACAAATATTTATTAAGTATCCACTATATAAGCTAGCTACTGGAGATACAAGTATCAAGAAAGAAACAATTGCCATGTGCAACAAGCTTAAATTCTAACTGGGAAGCAGAGGGAGGGATACTACAAGTCAACAACATTGCCTACTATGTCGAAGAACTATGTTGAGAATACAAAGAAAGGCAAAAAATAAATCTAAGCCCTACCCTTAAGGAGTTCATAATTTATTGGGATGAATCAAATGCAGACCACTATGTACAAATAAGATATATATAGAATAAATTGGAGATTATCTCAGAGAGAAGATGCCAAGATTAAGGAGGATGAAAGATCAGGAAAGGTTTCTTGTTGAAGTGGGACTTTAGCTAATACACAAAGGAAGACAAAGAAGTTGGGAGGCAAGAAATGAAAAGGAAGAGAACTCCAGGAGTGGGGAACAGCCAGTGAATTAAATATCTGTAGTTAGAAGGTGCAGTGTCTTCAAGGAATACCACAGAGGTTGATGTCATTGCACACATAAATATATAAGCAGCATAAATAGAAGATTAATAAGTCACATAAAACATATCTCTGTCTCTCTCTCTCTTGTTGTTCAGTCATTTCAGTAGTGTTCAATTCTTCATAACCTCATTTGAGGCTTATTGGGAAAGATATTGGAGTATTCTGCCACTTCCTCTTCCAGTTCATTTTATGGAGGAAACTGAGGCAAACAAGGTTGAGTGACTTGCCCAGGGTCACATAGCTGGTAAGAATTTGAGCCTGGATTTGAACTCAGGAATAGGGGTTTCCCAGACTAGGTCTGGTATTCTATTCACTCTTACACTTAGCTTATATCTTGTGGTATTTATGTGTATGCATAACATACATATTTATTTTTATGCATGTATGTATGTGCATATGTCACTATATTATTTTATTAAAGCTATCATGTATCCATGAAAGAAATAGGAAGAAGTATGTGTCAGGCAAATCAAATCACAACCATGACCTTGACCACCATCTCCCTTCAGACCTTATTGGAGATGGCCCAGAACTCTGAGTCCAAGTGCCTTGAGAATAGCAGTAGGGGAGCAATTTGAAACAATATCTAGAGGAGCTATAAAACTGTACATACTCTTTGACCCAGCAATACTACTACTGCTAGTAGATCTGTATCCCAAAGTGATCATGATTAAGGAAAGGAATCAAATATATAAAAATATTTATAGCAGCTCTTTTTGTGGTGACAAAGAATTGGCAATTGAGGGGATGCCCATCAATTGAGGAATGGTGGAAATGTTGTGGTATATGAATACTATTTTGTTATAAGAAATGATGAAAAGTTGTGGTAATGGAATACTATTCTTCTTTAAGAAATGATGAAAAGATGCTTTCAGGAAAACCTGAAAAGACTTGAACTGATGCAAAATGAAGTAAGCAGAACCAAGAGAACATTGCATACAATAACACCAACATTGTGTGTTGATCAACTATGTTGGATTTAGTTTTCTTAGCAATCCAGTGATCCAAGACAATTCCAAAAGACTCAAGTTGGAAAATCCCAAAGAACTCATGATATTATCCCCTTCCAGAGAAAGAATAGATTGTGTCTGAATGTAGACAAAAGCATGTTATTTTTCACTTTCTTTCCTTCCTTCAAGGGGCGGGGGGACTGAGTTTCTTCCTTTTTATTTGTATTCTAAAGCTTAGCATATTGCTCTGCAATTTGAGCTTTAAAAATACTTCATTCACTCATTCATTCATATACACAAAGTAGTACAAGGTAGACTTTAGAAGTTGGGGAAAGATCAGAAAAGGAATAAATAGAATTTTTTCTAGAAAGGTACATAATATTCTAAGTAGGTGAGGCAGAGGACAAATATTTATGTCCTCCACTACAAGATAAATGCCTAAAATGTAAAAGATTCATAAACATATATATGCCATATTGTATATTGATATGAAAGCATTGTTTAAATAACCTATCACTCTTATGATACTTTCATTAAAAAATCATACTTAAAAAATTAAAACATGAAATAATTGTGTGTAAATAAGCATTTTAATCTAAAGTGGCTAAAGTGATAGAAAGGGGAAAATGACAAATATTGGAGGGCATGTGGAAAAACTGGAGCATCCATCCATCAATAGTGTTACTGTGACCTGATACAACCATTTTGGAGAGCAATCTGGAATTATATCTAAAGAATTATTAAACTAACTATAACATTTGACCCAACAATATCACTATTAGGTCTTTTCCCCAGAGTAATCAAGGGAAAACAAGATAACCTATATGTTGCAAAATATTTACAACAATTTTCTTTGTGGTGGTGATAAACTGAAAATTGAGGGAATCCTCCATCAATTGGGCAATGGCTAACCAAGTAGTTACATATGATTGTGATGGAATACTACTGTAATGTAAGAAATGAGGAGGAGGTTACTTTTATAAAAACATGGAAAGATTTGCATGAAATAATGAAAAGTGAAATGATCAAAACCAAGAGAACATTGTATACAATAAGAGTAATATTATTTGAAAAATGATTGTGAAAGTCAAGTTATTCTGAGTATTCTAAATTCTCCAATCAACTACAAAGGACCTATGAAGGAAGATGCTTTCCACCTCCGGAGAAAGAACTGAAAAATAGAGATATGCATAATATGATTTTACATATATATATATATATATATATATATATATATATATATAAAATGCATATATATACACATTATATATATACATATATGTGTATATATATATATATGTATATATATATACACACACACACACACACACACACACACACACACATAAATACATATACACATGTGTTTTGTGCCAAATAGTGGTTTTTTCCTAGGGCAGGATTGGGAGGGAGGAAGAAGTTCAAGACTTGAAATGTAACAAAAATAAATTAGTCAAATTTAAAATAGATAAATAAAGGAGCATTTTGCTTTCATTTCAGATCTATACTGTCAGTGTAACTCACCCCAAATCCTCATCTTCTGGCTAATCTGACTATGAAAAATTGACCTCTGAGAAATTGTATGTTCAGGGAGCATCTCTTCTAGAGTACATGAAGTAAGCACTAGAGATGAAATACAAAGTAGAAGAAATCACAAGGGTCCTGAGATCATGTTTCATGCTCAAATGGAGAAGCATGTACTTTTGCTGCTGTGTGTAAACTGTCTGTGAATGGAAGAATCCTCTTCCCCTTTAATGAGAAGCCCAAGGGAAAGGTTCAGAGGTTCGTGAAACTCTCTAAAGAAAAGATGAAAGAGCTTAAGACATTAATCTCTCCAACTAAATAAAAAGCCAAACTAAAAGCAAAAAATAAAAAAATGATGTCAACTAAAGAAGTAGCGACTTTCTGATTCAGTGGTTAAATGTCTTTGTTGCAGTTGCTTCATTTCTCTCAGAATCAGGTTTTAAGTCTGACTCCACACTTCACCACCAGTCCTCAATAATTTTCTTATTTGGAAAGTTTTCTAAGCCCCTGTGACCTCATCTGAAATATTCCTGTGGCTCCCTTTTCCAACTGATGAGTTCTTCCTCTAATCAAGATTCTGAGAAAGGATCCAGTCCAGCCAAACTTTCATTTTCTTTTCTTTTCTAACTTTGAATAGTAAATTTTTAACCAAGTACATGTAAAGATAATTTTCTTTTTTTAATTTTTATTTATTTATTAAAGATTTTATTTGAGTTTTACAATTTTTCCCCATCTTACTTCCCTCCTCCCACCCTCACCCCCCACCCCACAGAAAGCAATCTGTCAGTCTTTTATTCTTATTTTGTACAAATAGTGCTTTTTTATATACATTACTAAAATATTTTTGTAAAAGAGTAAACATATGGGCAACTAGGTCACATAGTGGATAAAGCACTGGCCCTGGAGTCAGGAGTACCTGAGTTCAAATCTGGTCTCAGACACTTAATAATTACCTAGCTGTGTGGCCTTGGGCAAGCCACTTCACCCCGTTTGCCTTACGAAAACCTAAAAAAAAAAAAGAGTAAACATAATACCCCCTCCTCCCAAGAAAACATAGACCCACATAAGTGATAAAGTAAAGGGGAGAGAAAAAAATTAAAATAATCATAATAATAATCATAATAGGTATGGTCAGGTGGTGCAGGGGAAGGAGCACTGGTCCTGGAGCCAGGAGCACCCAAGCCCAAATCTGGCCCCAGACACCCAACAATCACACAGTTGTGTAACCCCATGGAAGCCACCCCAACCCCATTGCCCTACAAAAACCAAAAAAAGACCCAAAATAAATTAAAATAGTAGTAATAATAGTAGGGGTGGTTGGGTGGCAGACAGATCACTGGCCCTTGAGCCAGGAGCACCCAGGTCCAAATCTGGCCTCAGACACCCAACAATAACCCAGCTGTGTGGGCCCAGGCAGGCCACCCAGCCCCATTTGCCCTGCAACACTCCCCAGAAAATAATAATAATAATAATAAATGTGCTTCAGTCTGTGTTCCAACACCACCAGCTCTGTCTCAGGTGGATCACATTCTTTCGGATAAGTCCATCACAAAAGTTACTTCCATTATTTTTCCACTGTTGCCATTGCTGATCGCAGCTCCCTCCATTCATACATCTCTACTACCATGATCTATATTTTCTATTTCCTTTCACTCAGTCTCTGCTGTAGGGTAGTTGAGTGGCACAACAAACATATCCCCAGCCCTGGGTCCAAGAGGCCCCAAACCCACATACCACCCCTTACCCAGCATCCACCCGACCCTATGGTCCCGGACAGGCCATCCAATCCCAGCCCCTTGCAAGAAGTAAAAAAGAAAATGTGTTACATCTGACCACTCTCCCCCCATGGTCCATCCTCTCCTTCATCACTCACATTCACCCCTTCCCCCCTGTCCCCCTTCTCTCCTTCTTACTACAGGTGGCTATACCCACTGAGTATATATGCTGTTTCCTCTCCTAGCCAACTCTGATGAGAACAAAGCTTCCCTCACTCCCCCTTGCCTTCCCCCCTTTCATATCATTGCAATAGCTCATTGTAATAAAGAAAAATCTTATTATATGAAATATCTTAGCCTATTCCTCCTCTCCTTTTTCTTTCTCCCATTATATTTCCCTTTTATCTATTGACTCTATTTTTACACCACAATATATCTTTAAATTCAGTTTTCTCCTGTGCTTCATCTATAAAAGCTCCTTTGACCCGCTCTATTAAATGAGAAGGTTCATATGAGTATTATCAGTGTCATTTTTCTATGCAGGAATACATGTAGTTCATCATCATTAAGTCCCTCATATTTTCCTCTTCTCCTCCATGCCATGCTTCACTTGAGTCTTGTATTTGAAGATCAAACCTTCTGTTCAGCTCTGGACATTCCAACAGGAACATTTGAAATTCCCTTGGTTTATTGAAAGTCCATTTCTTTTCCCCTGGAAGAGGACATTCAGTTTTGCTGGGTAGTTGATTGTTGGCTGCATTCCAAGCTCTTTTCCCTTTTGGAATATTATATTCCAAGACTTATGAGCTTTTAATGTAGTTGCTGCTAAGTCCTGTGAGATCCTGATTGTAGCTCCACGATATTTGAATTGTGTCCTTCTGGCTGCTTGTAATATTTTCTCTTTGACTTGGGAGTTCTGGAACTTGGCTATAATATTCCTGGGGGTTGTTTTTTGTTGGATCTCTTTCTCAGGGAGATGGGTGGATTATCTCCATTTCTATTTTGCCCACTGCTTCTAGGATATCAAGGCAATTTTCCTGTAATAATTCTTTGAAAATGATGTCAAGACTCTTTTCCTGATCATGACTTTCAGGTATTCCAACAATTTTTAAATTATATTTCCTAACTCTGTTTTCCATATCAGTTGTTTTTTCAATGAGATGTTTCACATTTTCTTCTAATTTTTCATTCTTTTGGTTTTGAAGTATTGAGTCTTGATTTCTTGTAAAATCAGCAATCTCCCTGAGTTCTATTCTTTTCCTGAAGGATTTGTTTTCCTCAGAGAGCTTTCTTATCTCCTTTTCTATCTGGCCAATTCTGCTTTGTAAAGCATTCTTCTCCTCAATAACTTTTTGAACTGTATTATCCATTTGACCTATGCTGGTTTTTAACATGTTATTTTCTTCAGCATTTTTTTGGATCTCCTTGACTAAGTTGCTGACTTCATTTTCATGTTTTTCCTGCATCTCTCTCATTTCTTTTCCCAATTTTTCCTTTATCTCCCTCACTTGATTTGCAAAGTTGAGCTCTGTCATGGCCTGAGCCCAATTTCTGTTTTTCTTGGAGCCTTTAGATGCAGGAGCTTGTACCTCCTCATCTTCAGGTTAAGTATTTTGATTCTTCTTGGGATCATAGGAGAAGTATTTCTCAATAGTGTTCATCTTTTTTCTTTGTGTATTCATTTTACCAGCCTGAGCCTGGTTTTGGGGTACTTCCTGAGCTTTTTGGGACACCCCACCAAGGATCCCCATGTGTGGGGCTCTGTCCTCCCTCCTGGTCTGTGAATGACCATAAGTGACCCCTCTGCCACGGGGGGGGGGGGGGGGATGTCCATGCTTTTCTATGGGGGGCCTAGACTGCGATCAGGATCTGAATGTGGTCAGAACCCCAGAGTCCTGTTCCAGGGACAGCGGACAGAGCTGGGCGGTCTCTCTAATCTCCCTCCCTAGGCTCTGCACTTATGCCCTGGGGGCTCCTGTTTATGGCTCCACCTCCTTCTGGTTCTTGGATCAGGGATGCCTTGGCCAAGCTGCTCGCTGTGTGCCCTGAGGGCTGGACTTCTCATGCTTGTTCTGGCAGAGGTCCCCCCCCTTTCCCCCAAGTTGTGCTTGGTGCTCCCTGAGGTGTAGTTCAGGAAACTGCCCTTGCTGCTGTGAGCCGTGACTCCCAGTGCCCTGGGGCTGCCTCTGGGAGGCTGAAGTTCCTTCGCTCTGGTGGGTCACCCCTGTGGTGGGCCATCCCTCCAACCCCATGGAGCTGAGCCTTTCTGCTCTTTTCCAGGTTACCTTGGGTTGGAGAATTGCCTCACTGGATCGTTCTGTGGGTTCTGCCTCTTGAAAATGTAGTTAGAGTCCTTAGTTTATAAGTTTTGCTCCAGAGCAACTGAGAGAAGGTCCTCTCCTGATGCCATCTTGGCTCCTGTCCAAAAGATAATTTTCAACATTCATTTTTTGTAAAATTTTGATTTCTAAATTTTTCTCCCTCTCTACCTTTCCTCCCCCTCCCCAAGATAGCAAACAATCTGATATAGTTAAAAAGTACAATCATTTTAAACATATTTCCATATTAGAATCCAACCTTCATTTTTCTCAGAATTTTCTTCTAACTTTCCAGATTTTGACACCAAATCCCCCACCCCAAATCCTTATATGTTGTCTTATTCCATTCTAATGGAAGTTTTTTGGAGAAGCTATCTTCTTACTTGGATATGAACTTCCACCACTTAGCATAGGACTTGGCAAATTAGTAGACTTATTAAGGACTTATTTGTTGACCTTGATGCATTTCCCCAGTCCCTCTCAACTCTGTTCCCAGCTAGAGAACCAAAGGACTAATAATGGATTGCTATGTGATCCCAATGGGATAGTCTTCTAGCATCGAGCATGTGTCACCAGGATTGGTCATGGTTCAGGTGTATCCCCATAAATCCTCCATCACTTTGACAAATGGAAAGATTCAAATGAGGTAGAAATGAGAATTGAGTTTGGTAAAGTGAGTCCAGGTTACAGAAGGTTTTGAATGTAAAGCTGTTAAATTTTAATTTTACATTTGTAGAAGCTGAGGAGTTATTAGAAGTTTTCAAAGTAGGAAAAAATAACATGACTAACACAGTACATAGGAAACTTTTGGAACAGGGATGTATGTGCAAGGAAGGATTCAATTGCCCAAATCTGGAAGGAGGGAGATCAGTTTGGAAGTTGTTGCAATAGGGGTGGCTAGGTGGCTAGGTGGCGCAGTGGATAAAGCAACAGCCCTGGAGTCAAGAGTACCTGGGTTCAAATCTGGCCTCAAACACTTAATAATTACCTAGCTGTGTGGCCTTGGGCAAGCCACTTAACCCCATCTACCTTGCAAAAACCTAAAAAAAAAAGAATTTTGGAAGTTGTTGCAATGACTGAGATATGAGGAAATAAGGATAATATTTCAAATAAAAACTGAAGGAATTCATCTCAGTCTGACCCTTCTAAGGATTTAGCTTCTTTAGGGTTAATGAAACCCTGAAATTAAGAATAATAAACACTTATAACTAACATTTATATAGCACTTTAAGATTTACAAAATATTTTATAAATATTATTTCATTTTACTGTCATAAAAACACTGGAATTAGGTTTCACAGATGAAGTAATTGAGGTAGAAGGAGGTTAAATGACTTGCACAGAATCATACTTTCCAACAAGTGTGGTCTTATAATATTGTTTAATTGTGTCTGACTCTTTTTGTGATCCTATGGATCATAGTAACCTTGGGATTTTCTTGGCAAAGATACTGTAATGGTTTGCAATTTTCTTCTCCAGTAGATTAAAGCAAACAGAGGTTAAGTAAATTGTCCATAGACTCAAAACTTGTAGAAATTTCTGAGCCTGGATTTGAACTCAGATCTTTCTTATTGCAATCCCAGCATTCTATCCATCTAGCTGCCTTTGCCTAATAAAGAACTGCATAACCTAAAAGAAGAAAGAAAATTGATAGAATTTGGCAATTTGGAGCTGTGTGGTTATACCTTCCACACTGAGGGCCATAAGGGAGTCTGAAAAATCCACGTAAAAGTTTTGGCCCTCTCTTCATACCAAAGAAGTCTGAATTTTTTCTTTCTCTCTTATAGGGTGTTTACAGTACTGTACATGTTTTATGCGTTTCTGAGTTTCTAAACTTTTCATATGTTGTCTGCTGTCCTTTTGCATGTGGTCTGCTTCAAATCTGTGATGGGCAGATTGGCCAATATGACCAGAAAGGCCAATGATCAATGTTGGAAGGGATGTGGGAAATCTGAGACACTAATACATTGTTGGTGGAGCTGTGAACTCATCCAATCTTTCTGGAGAACAATTTCAAATTATGCCCATAGGGCAACAAAAATGGGCATACCCTTTGATCCAGCAATACCATTACTGGCTCCATATCCTGAAGAAATGATGAAAAAAGGTAAAAATATCACTTGTACAAAAATATTCATAGCAGCCCTGTTTGTGGTAACAAAGAATTGGAAATCAAGTGAATGTCCATCAATTGGGGAATGACTTAATAAATTGTGATATATATATATATATATATATATATATATATATATATATATATCTTACTTTATTTAATATTTATTCTCGTTTTTTACAAATAATGTTTTTTTATACATTAATAAATATTCTTGTTTAAGAGTAAACAAAATACCCCCTCCCCACCATAAATATAGACTCACTTGAGTGATAAAGTAAAGGGGAGAGAAAAAAATTAAAATTAAAAAAATAGTAGTAATAATTGTAGGTAGGGCCAGGTGGAACAATGGATGGAGCACCAGCCCTGGAGCCAGGAGCACCTGAGCCCATATCCATTCCCATATACCCAACAATCACCCAGCCGTGTGACATGCAAGCCACCTGAATCCCACTGCCCTGCAAAAACCAAAAAAAAAAGAAAAAAAAGACCCAAAATAAAATAAAATAAAATAGTAATAATAGTAGGGGTGGCTGGGTGGCAGACAGAGCATTGGTGAAATATATATATATATATATATATATATATATATATATATATATATATATATATATATATGTATATGTCTTGCAACACTATTGTTCTATTAGAAACCAGGAGGGATGGGAATTCAGGAAAGCCTGAAAGGATTTGCATGAACTGATGCTGAACGAGATGAGCAGAACCAGAAGAACACTGTACACTCTAACAGCAACCATGGGGATGATGATCAACTTTAATGGACTTGCTCATTCCATCAATGCAGCAATCAGGAACAATTTTGGGGCTATCTGCAATGGAGAATACCATCTGCATCCAGAGAAAGGAGTATGAACAAAAACCAAAGACAATTACTTTTAATTTAAAAAAAATTATCTTTTTATGTAATTTTGCTATCTCTTATACTTTATTTTGTTCTTTAAGGATATGATTTCTCTCTCATCACATTCAACTTAGATCAATGTATACCATGGAAACAAACAAAAAAAAACTGTGATGGGGAAAGTCATAATGTGAAATTCATAATTCTATTACATAACAGATAGAGAAGAATCATTGATGGATTTATAGCTACAAAATATCCTACTGATCATCTTGACCAACTTCTGTATCCTATAGAAGCAAAAAAAATGAGGTTCTTGATAGTCTAAAAAAGAAGTCTAAAGTATTATTTGGGTGACTGAGAGAATGGTGATCTATTGACAGAAATGAAGAAGTTAGGAAGGAAAGCAAATTTAGGAGCTAAAAATGGGAGTGGGGAAGGGAGTCAGAAAATATTACTTTTGGTTATTTGGAAAAATGAAGTGATTCAAGGGCAAAAGTAAATGTCCTGTAGACAGATGGAGAAATGAAACTAGATCTTGAGTAAGGGTTTAGAGCCATTTAATGTCCATTTGAGAATTACCTCAATTCTAGGGATAGTAGAAGCTGAGAGACTCAATCTGTTTTTTAAGGACAAAGATATAAATAAAGAGAGGAGCAGAGGATTGATAACTGAGGCTTGGAAAATAAAATATTTAATAGTTATAATTTTTAAATATCTGACTATAACAATTTGATTTGATTCAACAAACATTTTTTATTTTTTTAAAAGATTTTATTTATTTTGAGTTTTACAATTTTCCCCCTGATTTTACTCCCTCCCCCACCCCCCACAGAAGGCAATCTGCCAGTCTTTACATTGTTTCCATGGTATACATTGATCCAAATTGAATGTGATGAGAGAGAAATCATATCCTTAAGGAAGAAATATAAAGTATAAGAGAGAACAAGATCAGATATTTTTTCCTAAATTAAAGTTAATAGTCCTTGATCTTTGTTTAAACTCACAGTTGTTTCTCTGGTACAGATGGTATTCTCCATTGCAGACAGCCCCAAATTGTCCCTGATTGTTACACTGAGGGAGTCCACCAAGGTTGATCATTGCCCCCAAGTTGCTGTTATGGTGTACAGTGTTTTTCTGGTTCTGCTCATCTCACTTAGCATCAGTTCATTCAAATCCCTCCAGGCTTTCCTGAATTCCCATCCCTCCTGGTTTCTAATAGAACAACAGTGTTCCATGACATACATATACCACAGAACAAACTTTTTTTTTAAAGCAGTTACTACTTGATAGGCATCGTGCTGGCATTGGAAATACAAAAGTAAATTAATCCTTTCCCTCAAAGAGTTTATATTCTACTGGGGTTGGGGACAGAATGAAACATAAGCAAAGTAACTTTAAGAGAGAGAGTATACTAATAAGTAGGGAATCAAGAAAGACCTCATTTAAGAGGTAGACCCAGCCTTGAAGAAAATGTCTTCTCAGCATATAGGACCACCTATGTATCCTAGCAAACCAGTTTGATTAGAACTAAAAATATGTGAAAGTAAGACCGGAAATAGATAAAACTGAAAAGATAAGTGGGTACCATAGTGTAGAGGGTTATAAATGCCAAATTGGTGATTTTATATTTTATTTTAGAGGCAATATATATGAGAGTGACAGAGATAATTTTATGCTTAGGAGCTGTAAGGAGGATGGATTACAGAGGATGAAGGGCAACCAATGAGAAAAATCACTGCATTAGTCCTGGAGTGGGGTAGAGGTGACAAAAAGCTTAAAGTAGGCTAGAGTTTATATAAATGGAACAAAGGAAACTGATGATTCCTCATCTAAAATTTATAGAGAATGACTTTAAAATTCCCTTCTGGCTCTATTTTTTTTTAGTTTTTTTTTGCAAGGCAATGGGGTTAAGTGGCTTGTCCAAGGCCACACAAATAGGTAATTATTAAGTGTCTGAGGCTGGATTTGAACTCCAGGGCTGGTACTCTATCCACTGCACCACCTAGCCGCCCCCTCCCTTCTAGATCTAAATCTAAGATCCTATGAGGTGAGGAATATTGTGGACATAGAACTGGAGGTTGATTAGAGATGAGAGAGTAGGAAAAAAGGAGAGTCAAGAATGCCACCAAGTACAGAAGCTTTGTGATAAGGAAGATGGACATGTCCTCAATAGAAATAAGCAAGTCTGAAGGCAGGACAACATTCCTAAATTGAATGAAAACTTTGATAAATGCAATTACTAATCCCAATTCTGGGGGACCATTGATAAAATATTATCTCCGTCTTGATAATAGACAAAAACCAAAATGAGGCATAAACTTTTAGATGCAGTAATACATGAAATTTGTTTTTCTTTATTGTATTCTTTACAAGTGTTTTATTTTTATTTTTCTGTTGCAGTGGGGGTGTGAGAGAGAAATAAATGATAAGACATATGTGTGTACATATTTGTGGTGATATCATTGAGTCATTTCAGTCAAGATTGATGCCCTGTGACTCCATTTGGGGTTTTCAAGGCAAAGATACTGGAGTGGTTTCCTATTTCCTTCTTCAGATCATTTTACAAATGAGGAAACTGAGGTTAAACAGGATTTGCCCAGGATCACACAACTAGTAAGTATCTGGGGCTGGATTTGAACTCATGTCCTCCTGATTCCAGTGCCTGCACTCTATATCCATTGAGCCACCTAGCTGCCTATATATGTGCAAATGTGTACAAATATGTGCAAATATGTGTACAAATACATACATATATATGTATATATATATACATATGAGTATACATATCTATATCTACTATTCATTTATCTGAGGCATCTAGGTGGAACACTGGAGTCAAGATTTCAAATCTGACTTCAAACATTTACTAGCTCTATGATCTTGGGCAAATCATTTAGCCCCTATTTGAATTAGTTTCCCCTCTGTAAAATGAGGATGCAATAGAGAAGGAAATGCAAATCACTCCAGTCTATTTGCTCAAAAAATTTCATGGATAAATTCATGGGGTCATGAAGAGTAGAACACAACTGAATAACAATCCATCTGTTTATCTAGATTTAGACATGCAGAAAAGAACAGAAAGAAGTTAGAAAGATCAGAAGGAAGCACAGTCATTCAGGTTTTTAAAGGGTTTTTTTAGTTTTTTATTTTTTTTTGCAAGGCAAACAGGGTTAAGTGGCTCGCCCAAGGCCACACAGCTAGGTAATTATTAAGTGTCTGAGACCGGATTTGAACCCAGGTACTCCTGACTCCAGGGCCAGTGCTTTATCCACTATGCCACCTAGCCGCCCAAAGTAAAAGTTTTATTATATACTTTCAGAATAAACAAGTGTTATGAAATAGCTACTCATAGTTTTATATTGAATCTTCCTTTTGTCTTTAGCTGTGTATCTGGAAATGTTCCCTTTTGTTAGTTAAGTTGAAATAAAATAAAATGTGCCAAATATCACACAGAACCACAAAACCAAAAGTAATAAAATTAACAGATAAATTCTATCATTTTATTTTGGGGTCAAAGAGCAATTAGTAATCAAGATCCATACAGCAGCATATGTATTCACAGTTTTCTCAACATTCTAAGACTAGAGGAATTAGATTTTTACAATGGTCTATATTTTTTAAGGGCAACAAAGTGATATGGTGGTTAGAATGTAGGCCTAGGGGCAGCTAGGTGGTGCAGTGGATAGAGCACTGGCCCTGGAGGCAGGAGTACCTGGGTTCAAATCCGGTCTCAGACACTTAATAATTACCTAGCTCTGTGGCCTTGGGTGAGGCACTTAACTCTATTTGCCTTGCAAAAACCTTAAAAAAATATGTACTCAGAATATAGGCCTGGAGTCAGGAGAACTCATCTCCCTGAATTCAAATCTGGCCTCAGACTCTTCCTATGTGACTTGTACAAGTTAATTGACCCTATTTGCCTCAGTTTTCTCATTTATCAAATGAGCTAGAGGAAAGAAATGACAAATCACTTCGGTACCTTGGGTGAAATGACAAATCACTTCGGTACCTTGGGTCAAGCAAACCTCAAAAGGCATCACAAAGAGGCAGTCACCACTGAGGTGCTGTTAGATACCAGTTCTAGTTAAAGCTCACCTGAACTGCAATGTGTTTCAGGGGTAATCCTTCAAATGCAGTGATCATTGTAAATATCAGAGGGCTTCCTGGCAATTCTGTTAACAGAACATGATCCTTGAAGTGAACAATTTTACTATGAGCCAGTGACCCACTAAGCTTGTTGGTTTATAAGTATTAAGCCAGACCATTTTACCATTCACTGAATTCTATCTACTGAAATAAATTGGGATCGGATACTTAGTATGCAGATCTATTGCTCAGGCATTTCAAAGGTTTTAAAGAGGGGGGAGAAAGAGTAAAGAATATTTGAAGGCTTTGATTGCAGTTACTCAGGAAACTAATTTTATTACCATGCCCTTAATTTTTGGAGAACCAGCAAAAGTATTTGGCAAAGGTCAAGCAAAGAAGGAGAGAGAAAAGAGTATTTTAAAATTCATCTCTTGAAAATTTATTTTTTAAAATGGAATCAAATACTATTTCCGAGTTATGAGGTCAGAGTATGTTTGATTTAACATTTTTCTCTCTTCCTCTGTTTTTGGTGAGTGGGATATGATGGGGAGGAAACTTAGATGGCTATCTAGGCACAAACTATCTTTTTGGCATCAAAAATAATTTTTAAATAGTGGATGATTACACCATCCTAGTTTTGTTAAGGGTTGTTTCGTTTTTAGGAAAATAAAGAAAACAATTGAAGAACAAACAGGACATTTGAAATGGCATTTAGATTGATATTTTATTTGCCTACAATGTCTTGAGTTTCTGCAAACAGACTTAGAAACAAAAAGTCATGAAACAGTACCCATGAAATGTAATTTCATCTGGAAATGTTAAAACAAAAACTCCCACAAGCAGTGAGGTGGGAAACATATAAGGAGAGGAAAATCTGTATTTCTAGCCAACTGAGCTGATATTTCTGCTTTATGTCAGCATCTAATTGGTTATATGGTTTCAGTCAAACCTGGATTTATGAAAAGAACTG
This sequence comes from Macrotis lagotis, assembly GCF_037893015.1. Classification (NCBI taxonomy): domain Eukaryota; kingdom Metazoa; phylum Chordata; class Mammalia; order Peramelemorphia; family Peramelidae; genus Macrotis; species Macrotis lagotis. The sequence continues at coordinate 51,985,484 of NC_133660.1, read as the reverse complement.
TACTTTCCTTCCACATTTTATTTTGACCTCTACCACTTTGGAATCTTCATTTCTTCAGTTGTTAGGAGAACTTGAACAATCTGCCACTTCTGGGACTCAAGCCAAGATTTTTCAGATGGATGCACAAAAAAGTAAAAAACCATCGCAAAAGAAAAAATCCCCAGCTTTGAGAGATTGAGGATTCTAAGCTCAAAAATATTGATGATACTGGAAAATTTAAAATAGGTTCTCTATGACTCCACTTCACATTTTCCAATGATGAAATAAGAATCCAATAAAGATATACCTGGGAAAAATATAGATCAGTATGAATGTTCTACAGGAATTCTGGGAAGATAACAGATAAGAGGTTATAAGGTAGTTTCTCTCCTCAATATCTTGTCTTAAAATAGTAGTATAATGTAGCAAAAAAAATTTCATTAATCTTTAAAATAAAATTTTGGAGCCTTGACATCATTTTCAAAGAATTACTACAGGAAAATTGCCCTAATATCCTAGAAGCAGAGGGCAAAATAGAAATGGAGAGAATCCACTGATCCCCCCAAGAAAGCGATCCCAAAAAACCAACCCCTAGGAATATCATAGCCAAGTTCCAGAACTCCCAAGTCAAGGAGAAAATATTACAAGCAGCCAGAAAGACACAATTCAAATACCGTGGAGCTGCAGTCAGGATCACACAGGACTTAGCAGCAACTACATTGTAAGCTCGTAGGGCTTGGAATAGAATATACTGGAAGGCAAAAGAGCTTGGAATGCAACTGAGCATCAACTACCCAGCAAGGCTGAATGTCCTCTGCCAGGGAAAAAGATGGACTTTCAATGAACCAGGGGAATTTCAAATGTTCCTTTTGGAATGGCCAGAGCTGAACAGAAGGTTTGATCTTCAGATACAGGACTCGGGTGAAGCATGGAGATTGGAGGAGAGGGGGAAAATATGAGGGACTTAATGATGATGAACTGCATGTATTCCTGTATAGAAAAATGACACTGATAATACTCATATGAACCTTCTCAGCTAATAGAGCAGGTAGAGGGAGCTTTTATAGTTGAAGCACAGGAGAAAGCTGAATTCGAAGATAAAATATGGTGTAAAAATGGAGTCAATAGAATAAAAGGGAAATGTAATGGGAGAAAGAAAAAGGAGAAGGGGAATAGGCCAAGATATTTCATATAATAAGACTTTTCTTTATTATAATGACTGCCTCTCCCTGAGTCATACAAAAGGCTTCAACATTATGAAATCTTTGGAAAATAGAACACTGGGAATTCCAAGGAGATGTCAGAATATATACAGGGAAAACAGATACAAGAGGGGTCAGATAGAATTCCAGGGAAATTAATCGTTTTTTTCCCCCTTACCATACAAAGGAATATATGAAAAAAGATGGTGAGAAAATAGTTAATACAGGTGACCGATATGTGAACTCCAGCAGCCTTAGTTTCATGGGAAAGAATAAAAAAGTCACAGAAACTGTGGTTTCTACCAACAAGGCCTGAAAGAAAAATTGGTTATTGTAAGAGTTAACGGAAGGGTGGACAAGCATAAAGACCCTCACTATAGATTGTTAAGGGAGTGTATCGAAAAACATTACATAAAAATATAAAAAACTTTCCATTAAAAGAATTGATTAATTAATAACTTTAAATGAATTAACAATTATACAATGTAGTAATAAATAAGGTAACAGACAGGTTAAGGTCATCATGGTCTGAGTAGGGATAAGGAATCAATTAACTATATGATTATTACTTAAACTTGTAATCACACGATTAAAACTTGTAACCATATGAACTATATAATTGATGATGAAAATTGTACACTTTTGTAACCAAGGAAATGATCTCAGCTTGCTTGCTTGAAACATACATGATTCTGAGACTATAAAAATAATTCCAAGCAGCTGACAGTCAGTCAACCTGCTCCTGCCTTTACCCACTTGTTGACTCATTAGCCGACTCTATCCCTCCTGTCAGGTTCCAAGGACCCTGCGGAGGCTGGACTCCCGCACTTCCCCCTTCCCCAAGACAGCAAGTAATCTGATATATAATAATCATGTTTAATATATTTCCATATTAGTCATGTTGTGAAAGAAGACTCAGTGCTGAAGGGGAAAAACCACGAGAAAAAAAAATTTAAACATTTAAATAGTATACTTTGGTTTACATTCAGATACCATAGCTTTCTCTGGATGTGGATGGCACTTAACATTACAAGTCTTTTAGAATTGTCCTTAAACTGCTGAGAGGAGCTAAGTATATCATAGCTGATCATCACACATTTCAACCTTACTTTTTCTTTGGATGCTGTGTGTATTTAGGGGAGAGTGTACCACAAGTTAATGAGAGAAATGCTTGTGGCTTTTGTTTTACTCTGCCATCTTTATAACTGCCTTTGCTGAGAATTAATTATGCCTTTGTCTGATTGCTAATGGGGAGCACATTTCTGTGGGATCATGGGCAACGATGTTAGGAGTGCAGAACTATAATGTTATCTGAGGGAGCAACTATCTTTTGGGAACCCAACCCATGAACGTAAGTGAAAATTGAGGAAATATCCCAAAGAGTTGCTAAGGGACAAGATCTGCAATAATGAAGAGGTTTTTGGTTTGTTTTTGTCTCTTTGTCCCTATTGTTATATTGAGAAAGGAGAGAAATATGTTCAGAATAGGGTTACAGTTTTGGAGAAAAGGGAGGGATAGAAGGACTAGAGGTGACAAGGACTAGTAAAAATAGGTTTAAGAATTATAAGGTAAGAAGGAAAGGGTATTATAATTACAGAGAATTTAAGTAGATGAAGTAGATTGAAAATTGAAGTCAGAGAAGCAAGGATGATAGTTAAATGGTAGACCAGATAATAACCACTGATAATGGGGCATCATTGTGAATGTTGTAGTCCTCAAGTTTGAGAGTAGAGACTGAGAGGCAGAGAGGAAGGCTGGGAATTGAGTACTGAATGCCTTGGGGAAAAAATGAGTTATTTAGGGCTAGTTGTTAAGTGATTACAAAAGGAATCTGGGCAGGAATATTGTCCTGAGCAGGACATAAAAGAGCAGACATCAAAGGTTGATCAGAATGATGATCAGAACATCTAGGGGATACCTAGAAATTACAGGGAGGAAGGGGAAGAACTACACCTACTTCTCTTTGCCAGGGTGTCAGAAGTTTGAAAAAAGTAGACAATATTACAATGGATGACCAAAGATGATCCGTCAATCTGAGAAAGTCGTTTCATTCAGTTCCAGAAGACTATAAGGATTAATAGAACAGTGGGTTTCAGTTTGCTAGTAACAGCAGCAATTTGCATGTGCTACATAAAACTACAAATTCAGATGGGGAGAACCAGTTCATAGAGAGGAAGGAAGGAAGAAAAAGAAGGAAGAAGGAAGGAAAGAAAGGAAGGAGAGAGAAAAAAGGAGAAGGGGAGTTGTTGGGAGCCAGGGTCTCTAAGCTGTTTGGCACAGTCGTGGCAAAAAGACTCAGGGCAGTCACACTGCCTGATGGAACAACATTTCCTTCTTCAATATATATAGGGATTCCATGTATACCCATATTTATAGGTCTATTATTGATTGCAAAACTTACTCATCCTAATAGTGGAATGACTATAAAGGAAAGATTTCAGAGAAATTCCTTGAATAAAACAGATTGTGAACTCTGTCCAAATTTAACAGGACTGCCTCTCCCTGAGACATACAAAAGGCTTCAGCATTATGAAATCTTTAGAAGACACAGCACTGGGAGTTCCAGGGAGATGTCAGAATATATATAGGGAAACCAGATACAAGATGGGTCAGATAGAATTCCAGGGAAATTAACAGTTTCCCCCCCCCTTACCATACACAGGAATATATGATAAAGATGGTGAGAGAATAGTTAGTATAGGTAACTAATATGTGAACTCTAACAGCCTTAGTTTATTTGGCAAAGAATAAAAAGTCATAGAAACCATAGCATCTACCAACAAGGGCTGAAAGGAAAATTAGTTATTGAAGGAGTCAACGGACAGGTGGACAAGCATAGCTACCCTCACTATAGGTTGTTAAGGGAGCATATCGAAAACATCACACATGCGGTACAAAAACATAGAAGCATTCCATTAAACAAATTATATCAAAGATTATTCTAAGGAAAGTTCTGTTTAATCAATAACTTTACTATGCAGCAACAAACTAGGCAACAGGCAGGTTGAGGTCATCACGATCTGAGCAGGGACAAGAAAATTAATTACATGATTGATAATCACACTTGTAACCACTACATGATCAAACTTGTAACCATATGAACTATGTGATTAATGATGAAAATTGTATACTTTTGTAACCAAGGAAATGATTTTAGTTTGCTTGTTTCATATGATTCTGAGACTATAAAAATAAATCTAAGCAGCTGACAGTCAGTCAACCTGCTCCTGCCTTTACCCACTTGTTTACTCAACTCATTTCACCGACTCTATCCCTCCTGTCAAGTTACAAGGACCCCGCGGAGGCTGGACCCCCACAGGGAGTGACTTTTTCAAGCAGTTAATTCTCTAAGAAAGCAAATTTAAAAGACTACTCTTTAAGTCCTCTATGACATGTCTACTCCTTCCCAATGAATCTTGTTTTCTGATGAATGAAGTTGTTTTTCCCATAAAAGAAATTATTCTTTCTTCTTTTTTTTTTTAAGGTTTTTGCAAGGCAAATGAGGTTAAGTGGCTTGCCCAAGGCCATGCAGCTAGGTAATTATTAAGTATCTGAGGCTGGATTTGAACTCAGGTACTCCTGACTCCAGGGCTGGTGCTCTATCCACCTAGCCACCCCCAAAGAGATTATATTCTTTACCCAAACTTTGAAAAACTAAGTCTTTCACCTTTTAAAAAGCTGCCCTCCCCAAAACTCCTAAAGTCTATTCTCATTTCTATTACTTATTATTAGTACCATAATAGTCATGGAAGGGGACAAACATCAACCTGATACCTTTTATCCAAGGACAGTCAGTTCTGCCTGGCAGAAAGAAAACAACTCATCTACTCAAAGAACAGCTCCTCACTGCTCTTCCAATTGCAATAATCCACTTTATCTTATTCAAAGGAAATGGATGATCATCTACATATAAAAATCTTTGATCCAGATATACCTTAATAAACTAATTGAGGAAACTAATATAAGACACTAGATTTATTTCTTCCAAATATTTATGAAAATTAACTAACTCACAGGTTCTATTCTCTTTTCATTCCACCATCTTACTCATTTCCTGTGTTAGATCATGGTTTTTTGCTTATGCAGTGTAGATTAGGCACACCCCATCTTCTCCCCAGCCTTCTCCTTTCTCCATGTCTCTTCTCTTTCTCTGAATTAGCTCATTTTTATCCAAACTACTTGGGTGAATTGGTGGTACCCAAAAGAGGTATCCACACTGCTACAACTAACTCAAGATTCTGCAGGTAAACTCATTGGCTGGGCTGGGGGGTGGGGGAGGGGGGATATACTGCCATTATTGTGCTCTGTAGTTCTTAGCTCTCACTGATGTGCTTTCCACATAACCAACTGATATTCATTAACACTTTATCAGACTTATTACTAAATGTAATACAAAATAATAACAACAGCAACAATATGCATGTGCTAAAGACATACTCTACTAGAAATTCATACAGTGTACATGCATCATGCCTGGCACATAGTAGGCTTACATATTGATTGATTAGTTGAGGTTGGAAGAAAATTATAATTCTTCCACAGGTTCAATGAAATCTGGACCACTTATCTTTTGGGATCTATAGGATCCCAAATACCATTTGTAAACTAAAGGGGAAGTGATTCTTCTCAGAATTCCTTTACTTTATATGATTTCCTACCCTTCTTCCCCCTACCCCATCATGAAACAAGGACAATAGGGCAGAATTAGTTTATATTTAAAAGGCATGAATTATGAAAGAGAATAGTAATACATTCACAAAAATTTAGTCATCCTCAATGGCACTTCATAGTGACTTTTTTTTACAACTCAGTGTGTATCTAATTACTATATATCTTTTTTATCTATATAACTTTTTTCTAGATCTCATTTCTTTTTTTAATATTTAAAATTTTTATTTTATTTCCTCCTTTCCCTCACTCCTACTCTGCAGTTACATGCAAAAACAAGTTTCAACATTCCCTTCCACAACCTTGAGTTCCTAATTTCCTCCCTTCTTCCCACCTCACTCCCCCTCATTGGATCTCAATTCCTTCATCTGTAAACTGAAGGGGTTGGACTCTGAGAGCTCTTCCAGCTCTAGATTTAGAATTCTCTAGGATCTTCTGTATTGTTAAACTGTGTAAATAGAAATCCTATAGTTTAAACACATTATGGTGTTTGATTTTCATAAATGTTGAGTATTTTTTAAAAATCATAACCTCAGGGCGGCTAGGTGGCACAGTAGATAGAGCACCAGCCCTGGAGTCAGAAATACCTGAGTTTAAATCCGGCCTCAGACACTTAATAATTACTTAGCTGTGTGGCCTTGGGCAAGCCACTTAACCCCATTGCCTTTCAAAAACTAAAAAAACTAAAATAAAATAACTCTATTAACAAAGAACTCAACATATGAGGAAAGAACAAATAAGTCTAGTTCTTGGTATTTTTTTACATTTATTATAATTTATGTACCCTAATACATCCTTCATTATTATAAAGGTAGTTCAGTGAAATAGGAGTATTCTTTAATGCATCAATTCAGAAGCCATAAATCTTTTTAGCTTTTAATCTTCCATTTTAAGAAAGAAGCACAAAAAGCTCCTATGATGATTGTGTTACTATTTTAGCAATTTAGTTTACTATTCCTTTATAAATTTAAATATGGAGACACTTTTTTGGAAATGAGTCTTTGAAACTGTACTTTGCTTTGTCAAATCAAATTTTAAAATGATTATATAAAAAAATCAGTGCCATCATTATATATAAATATATATAACATACATATGGTATTTAAAGGAGAGAAAATTTGATAAGGGTATAAAACACAGTGGACACTGAATTGAGTCACATTTACTACTGCCTCTTTTTTAGTACAAATAAGTCATTTCTGGCTCTCCCTGAGACTTAGATCTCTCCTGATGATGCAACTTCCCTGGCTTCCCTTTCTAGCACTGGTCTTCCCATCCCCACCCCACCCCACACTCCTTTATTATTTGAGGTAGTGAGTTAAGATTTATTTAAACCATTACTTCCACCCAATCAAAATTCTGTTAACTGCTGTGTACTTGACTTCCAACACACTATCTTTCTTCTCTTAGTGAGTTTAGTGCCCAGTCTAAAATCTCTCTCTCTCCCTTCTCAAGTCCTGATCTCAAACTAGGAGACTTAAATATACATTTACATTCTCCCTCAGTAAACTTGATTTTTTAGTTCCTCATTCCCCATGACCTACCTATCCCTCTAACCCACCTCAACCATAGGCAAAGATGGTCAGACCTTTGATCTTGTCATTGCCCACAAATGTTCCACTTCCATGTTTGTGGACTCTGAAATTCCCTTATCTGATCAAAACTCTGTTGTCATTCCATCTCTCTCTCTCTCTCCCTTGCAAACCCAAATCCTGTTCTTCATCCCCACTATGACTTGTAATTCTTTGACCCCTCAGTTCTTTATCTGGTCATCATTCTCTAGTCTACTCATTGATAGCTATACTCTTCTGTTTTTCTTTTCTTGACCCCTTGATGAATCAGTTCAACTACACTGTCTTCTTCACTTGAATCCTTTGTCCCTTTATCATACTACTTACCTTGTCCCGCCAAGCCTCAGACTTATATAATTCTAACCATTCACTCCTTCACTCCTATATATGTACCATTAGATGAATCTAGAGAAAATCATGAAACTGTGCTGTCTATTGGATTAATTGTGTTACATAATCTCAACTTGGCCTTCACTGCTGCAAGGCAATCTTCTTATACATCCTTAATTACCTAAGTATCCTATTCACTACAGTGGGTCTTCCAAAATTTTCATCTTTCTTTAAATCTCCCATGTTTCCCCATACCAGTACACTAATCTCTGAGTGAGAATCTTGTCTCATATTTTACTGAAAAAATTGAGGCTATGCTCCAAGAGCTCTCTCCTCTCCACTCTCTCATCTCCCTTCACCCAAATACTTTCTGGTTACTCTATCTACTCTTTCATCCCCATCTCAAATAAAAAAGTAACTCCTTTCCCTTGTCAAAACAATCTCTGTGTTCAAGGGATTCTATTTCATTCCCTCTTCTCTAGCAAATTGCTCCCTCTATCATCCCTACTCTCTGACAAATTCAATCTTTTCCTGTTCACTGGCAGCTTCCCTTCTATCTACAAACATGACCAAGTCCACATCATCTTTTAAAAAAGAACACTCAGTTGACTCCCATATTCTTTTTTTTTTTTTGCAAGGCAAATGGGGTTAAGTGGCTTGCCCAAGGCCACACAGCTAGGTAACTATTAAGTGTCTGAGACTGGATTTGAACCCAGGAACTCCTGACTCCAGGACTGGTGCTTTATCCACTATGCCACTACGCCACCTGACTCCTACATTCTTGATAACTATTGTTCTACATCCCTCTTCTCTTTTGTGATTAAATTTCTCGAGAAGACCATGAATGACAGGTACCACCATTTCCTTTCCTCTCTCTCTTTTTAATTCTCTAGTCTGGTTTCAGTAGAAACTATTTTCTCCAAAGTTACTAATGATTTTTTAAATTGAAAGACCTTTCCTTAATTTTCATCCTTCAAAGACCACTCTATTTAGCTTTTTGAGATTATCAGGAGTCGCTAGGTGGCACAGTAGATAGAGCACTGGCCCTGAAGTTAAGAGTAGCTGAGTTCAAATCCGGTCTCAGACACTTAATAATTACCTAGCTGTGTGGGCTTGGGTAAGCCACTTAACCCCATTTCCTTGAAAAATCCTTAAAAAAAAAAAAGAGAGAGAGAGAATATCAAACATCATCTTTTCCTTGATACTTTCTTTTCTCTAAATTTTCATGACACTACTCTTTCCTGTTCCTCCTTATACAATTGCTACTCAGTCTCCTTTGCTGAATTTTCATCCAGGTCACACCCACTAAATTTAGGTGTCCCCCATGGCTCTGTCCTTCTCATTTTATACTGTTTAACTTGATAATCTCATAAATTCTAATGGATTTAATTATCATCTCTATGCAGATGATTCTCAAATCTACTTATTCACTTCTAACCCTCTTCTGACTTTTAGGTTCACATTTCCAATTACCTATTGGACATCTCCAAGTGGATATTCTGTAGACATCTTAAACTCAAGCATGGCTAAAACTAAATTCATAATCTTTCCCCATAAACCATTGTGAGGGTACCACTATTGTCCCAATAATCCAGGTTGACAATCTAGCTATCTTCTTCAACCCCACCCCACCCCACCCTCCCCATCTCACCTCTCATTGTATCCAGTCTTTTGAAAGGCCTCTTAATTTTATCTTTGTAAAAACTCTCACAGAAACTTCCTCTTTTAATACTATCACCAATCTGGTATAGACCTTCATCACCTCATACCTGGATTATAGCAATTTGGTGGTTGGACTCCCTGTCATAAATCTCTTCCCACTTCAATCTATCCTCCACCCAGTTGCCTAAAATGAATTTCCTAAAGTGCAAGTCTATGTCACCTCCTCCCTCCAAAGTCAAATATGAAATCCTGTTTGATGAGTCATAGTCCTTTGTCATCTACTTCACTCCATTTTCCCATTCTTCTTCTATCTTACACACAACATCTTAGTTCCAGTTAAAATCCAACCTTCAATAGGAAACTTTTCTTGGTCTCTCTTAATTCTAGTACTTTCCTTCCATTCCACTCTCCAATTTATACTGTATATATCTTGTTGGCATATAGTTTATTTGCATGTTGCCTCTCTGATTAGATTATGAGCTCCTCAAGAATAGGAACTGTCTTTTATTTTTCTTTATATCCCCAGCACATAGTAGGTACCTAATAAATACCCATTGACTGACTGACATTGTCAGATATGATTGCATTGTTGGTTTCATTTCACTTTTTTCTTTGATTAGAAGGAAAGACTCACTTGGCAGATTGGTGGGTGGGTGGACAGCATATCTGGAAATAACTGTGATATAAAAAATTGTCAATAACATTTGGGGAAAAAAAAGAAAGAAACACAAAGGAACCTAAATGTGATTTGAGGGTGAGTCAAGGACAGAGAAATTTAAGGAAAGGGGTAGTTGGTTACCTACAAAGGGAAGAGACTGGTTATAGGCAGTTACTCAAAATATGAGTATCTACTTTGAAAGTAAAGACTATCCTGGAAGTAGCTGCAGGAAGTCTAGACAACTGGGACCATTAAATTATAATGTCATCCTGCCACTCCTTCTTTATGATAGTTTGCTATCCAATAAAATGTTAATTTTACCCAACAGTGCCTTTTTTTCCCAAATGTTTTCGTAACCTTATTAACAGTGCCTTCTTATAAGGAGTTGTTTTTCAGTCTTATCTCTTTGTGACCTCATTTGGGATTTTCTTGGCAAAGATATTGGTGTGGTTTGCCTTTTCCTTCTCTAGCTCATTTCACAGATGAGGAGCTGAGGCAAACAGAGTTAAGTGACTTGAAGCAAACAGGATTAAGTGACTTGCTCAGGGTCACACAGCTAATAAATATTTGAGATCAGATTTGAAGTCATGAAGATGAATCTTCATTTCAAACTCAGCACTCTATGCATAATATCACCCCCAGCTGCCTCCTTATAACAAATCACTGCACATTAACTACTGAGTGTCTATTTTGTATTGGTCTCATAATTGGGAGGTATGATGAAAAAATGAAAGACAGTCATTCTGTTGCTTTCCAGAAGCTTATAATAAAGTCAGAGAGATGAAAAATTTAAACATGAAAAAAAGAGCTCTGAATTTGGGATTTTGAGGAAGATGAGTTTAAATCCTATTACTGCTGTTTACTTCCAGTATTTGTTTATATTCCTTTGTTCAAAGGGATTTGGACAAGCTTCTTTCCCCTTTTGGACCTCAGTTTCTATATCTATAAAATGAAGAGATTAACCTTAGGCATCCCTTCCAGTTCTGGATCTACGATCCCATGATTTTATGGTTGCTATTACATGAGTATGATGATAGTGTTAGGTTCAAAAAAATTCTAAAATGGAACCTCAGATCTTTCATGTTGTGAATCCTATTGGGATTATGCCCTTGAAGGTTTTCTCTGCTAAATATTTCTGTGTTGCTACGGAGACCTTCACAGAGGTACAGGCTACTGGCTGAAGACTGTGACCTGGATCAGAAGTGCCTGGAATTTGCTGTCACCACAAGGCAAATGTTCTTGCAGCAGTTGGGAGGAAATATTTAGTGTTCAAAGTGTTATGGTGTATTTTTGTTTCAAGTGTCATAGACTTTTGGCTTTAAATACCCTGGACTGCATTTCAGGATTATGGCCAAGAGGTAGAACATTCTGAATTTCCGATTGTGATATAAAGGTGTAAGCCCTCTCTAAGCTTCTCTTCCCACTAGCCTCTAGAGTGAACTGAGGAAAAATACACTGTATTCTTGATCAGGGGATTTTATTTTGGCAGACCAGCAAATCCTCTGTTTCCTACAGTACTCTTGGCTAATTTTAGCTGGTTATTCATTTCTGATCCCTTGAAGTCACTTGTTTGGCTTCATTGCCTATAAAAACAAGAAATTGGTTAAGGCAAATGAGAAATGTCCACCCAAGAAAGATAATTAAATGGTAAATTGGGAAGAGTTTCTATTTACTTCTAAATTACTAGAATATAGCATGCTTTGCACATATTTGTCTACATGTTGTCTTCCCCAATAAACTGTAAGTCTTTTGTTTCTTTTTTGTATACCCCCCCCAGCTCTTATGAAAGTACCTGACCCAAAGTGGACATTTAATCCATATTTATCAAACTGAATAAACACCAATATTGCCCAATAGTGACTCCTCTCTATAGAGCAGAACTAGTCTAAGGGAAATTTTTGAGTTAATAATAATAATGATAATAATAATAATAATGAGTCAATTTTTAAGAACCTACTATGAGCCAGGTACAATGTAATATTAATAATAATAATAACAACAACAACAAAATAGATACATAATATATTGATTATGTATTTACTAGATATCAATAGGTAGCTAGGTGGTACAATGGATAGAATGTTTGGCCTTGAGTCAGGAGGACCTGAGTTCAAATCCAGCCTCAGGGTCTTTGACCTTCATTTGAGAATTAAATAAGATAATATTGGTAGCATGCTTAGCATAATGCTTGGTGTGGTGCTTAGATGCTTTATAAATTCTTCTTCTCTTCCCTTGTTCCCAATAAATACTTGCCTTTTCTGTAGCACTTCACATTTCTTATCCATCACATTTTAGTCTTACAACAACCCCAGGAAGTAGCTACTGCAGGTGTTCCTTTTCTCATTTTATAAATAAGGAAACAAAAGCATGGAAAATTAAAGTGATTTTCTCATGTGAACATAGCTAATAAATGCTGAGTGGGATCTGAATCCAAGTCTTCCTGATGGAGAAGTATTCAGTATTTCTAGCTTCATCATTCTTTCCTCTGTCCATCCTTTTTGTTCTCTTTTAATCTTTCTTTTCTTTCTCCTCTATCAAAGCCTACTTTTAGCTTTCCTCTTCTTTGATAACAGTATAATGACTAAGATCTCTTTGAAGTATTATTCTCTTCAATGGCACTTGCATTTTAACTAGGCTCAAAAACTAAAAAAATTACCTTCTAATCTGAATTTCTCCCTAAAATGGGAACAATTTTTTTTTTTACCAATATGCAGAGGTTATTGGCCCTTCCTCTTATTTTTTTCCTTCCTTCTGTTCCTAGAACATCTTAGAGAATCACAGGATCCTAGATTGTAGAAGGTAGGAAAAAAACCTCTTTTTATAGATAGGGAGAAGGAGGCCCAGGGAAGGAAAGTGATTTGCTCAAGGTCACATTATTAGTAAATAACAGAACTGAATTTCAAACCCAGTTCTTCAGATTGCAAATTCATCTCTTTCCATTCCATCTTTGCCTTAAGGCTGACAACCTATCATGCCCTCCCCATTGGGTGCAATATAACTGATGGTTGATGAGAATGTTGATACTAGGGATTTTGAAATTATGACCAAAGGGAGAGAAACTTCTTTTCAACAGAAGTTTCCTTGTTTATGGGATAAGGTTGAGATAAGAACTGTCTTGATCCAGAAATGCTGTGGCCTCAAAAACCAACCACTGGAATGGAATTTGGTATGCTGACTCATAACAAAGAGGGCAGTTTAACTGCATTGATAGTCTTAGAACTTCATTTTAGTGTTTTAGAATCAATTCAGGTTTTCTGACTACAAAGTGTCCTCCAGGAGTATACCAGATTCTTTCCACTCCCTTTTCTTGCTTGAACCAGATTTCTTTTACTGGACTCTGAAATGCAAACTTAAGAGACTTTCAGGAATGCATGGGAATCTTTTGAATCTAGAGTGAGTTTGGGTCTATTGATGAAGCTGTTTACTAATTTGGAAATATGCCCCTAAATTACTCTTTTGACTCAGTGATACCACCACAAGGTCTAGCCTTCAAAAAAGATCAAATAAATAGGAATGATACATGCATACAAAACTATGATAGCAACTCTTTTTTTTTGTGGTGGCAAAGAACTAGAAATTGGGAAATTGATAGGGGAATGGCTAAATAGATCATGATATATATGAAAGAGATAGTTTCAAGGGAGACCAGAGAGACTTATATGAAATGATGGAGAGTGAAGTGGGCAGAACCAGGAGAATAATAGCATTATAATGACAAATAACATTGAAAGACAAGAACTCAGATTAATTCAATGACTAACCGTGTTTTCCAGAAGACTCAGGATGAAATATACTACTTGCTTCCTGACAGAAAAGTGATGAATCTGGAAGATCAGAATGAGACATATTTTTGGACAAAGCCAATTTGAGAATTTGTTTTACTTCTCTCTGCATATTTATTTCAAATATTTTGCTTTTTTTTTCTAACAGGTAAGGTAGTAGAGAGAAAAAAGATTTTCATTATATGAAAAAATTAAATAGGTTTAGGACTAAAATTGCATCAAGGAAAAATATAAAATGAGGGAACTACTTCATCCTACTGTGTCTCCCCAATTTTAATCATATATTTGATCACATGCCCAAATAAAAGTACAATATGGGGAAGTTGTAACTGAACAAACCTCATATCACTGATGCTCATGCTCAAGGAACTTTCCCTTTTTATGCAAATGTCCACTGAGGCCAGCTACAAATGAGGTCAGTGAACTGATTTTTATTATATTGTTTATGTTACAAATAAGGTTTTCCATCCCTCAGTTGTATCTGTCCCTCCCAAGCTCTTCTGTGTATAGTAGCAGAAATTTGCTAGGAATGGCAAAAGGAAATAAGGAAAGAGATCTAGCTGTGGAAAAGAAATATTTTTTCTAAAAGTCAAAGTAGTAGAGGGTCAGCTAGGTGGATCAGGAGACCTGAGTTCAAATCCGACCTCAGAAATTAATAATTGCCTAGCTGTGTTACCTTGGGCAAGTCACTCTTGACCCCATTGCCTTAAAAAAAATAGTAGGGAATGACTGGGCACAATGAAATGATAGGCTTCTTTTCACTCTTCTGAGTATATCACACACACACACACACACACACACACACACACACACACACACACACACACACACTTTCTCTCTCTCTCTCAATAAACTCCCCTGTTTCCTATTACCTTCAGGATTAAATAAAAAAAAATCCTCTGTTGGGTTTCAAACCCCTTTATAACCTCTGTCATCCTTGCTAGTTCTCAAAAAAGATACTCTTATCTATGGACATTTTCCCTGACTGACAATCTTGCCTAGAATGCTCTTGTTCTTTGTTTCTGCCTCCTGACTTCTCTAATATTCTTCTAAGCTAAAATCTTGCTGTTCAGCTTTCATTTTTTGGAAAAGGACTTCATAGGGTTATATATTGATTTGTAAGTGAAGTGGATTTAACTGAAACAGAGAGGTGCAAAGCAATCAGTCTCACTTTCTCCCCCAAAGTCATCAATCCAGTGGCAAGACAAATGGGGAGCCTTTCCTAATCTCTCAACTCTAATGTCTTCTCTCTGTTGATCTCTTTTAATTTAACTTATAGACAACTTGTTCCTACATGTAGTTTGCATGTAACTTTTTTTCCTCTCTCTTCTCCTTTCCCCTCCCCCCAATCCACAGCAAGCTTTTACACTATGCTCCAAAATGGTAAGCACTTGAATGTTTATTGACTCACCCTGCTCTGTGATGGGCTAGCTGTGGGCAGAAGATGTCAGAGGACTAGGCTAGGGAGGTCCCAACCAGGTCTTGAGTTTCTTACCTACCCCATTGTAAATAGCATACCCACTTGTTCTATGGTCTCAAGTTCTGATTTTCTCCAGAATTTATTTTTTCTTCTAGTGAGTCAAGTTTCAAATGGACACTCTTTTTTTAGGTCTTTAAAGGTTTGGGGTTTGGGAGAGGTGAGAGTGGATGATAAGAAATAAGACACTATAAATTGCAAATTGCAACAAGGTCTGAGTGCTTATCTTTTAGTAAAATCCTATTTCCTTTTTTTTTTCATCCAGTTGTATTTCTATGAGCCCCAGTCATGTGAGGTAGCATAAAGGAATTAGTTCCCTGTAGAAGCAGATACTATATGCAGAGCACGAAAGAACAATAGATTTTCAATGACCTTGTTAGATGTTTTATATGTTTATTCTAGAGAGGTTTTAGTAATTATGGTAACTTGCATACTGACTCTTTGTTAAGAGCTGTTGTTGTCGTCCTTTATTCTCAAAAAAGACCATGACATTAGGGAAGTGATACCATGACAAGCACAAGAATTGTATGTAAGTGAGGCAATCAACCAACCTCACTTTCACCACCAGAGGTATCTGAGTTCAGTGACAGAATGAATACAGAATGCTGTAGGACTTTTGAGCTAAGGTGTTTAACAGGTCGTATTTTGACTGGGGCAATGCTAATTTGGTGATTAAATGTTTACTGACTGAATGACAAAACTTAGAGTTTCACTTAAACTAATGAATATTTTGTTTTTCCCTTTTATTTCATACTTGTAAACTGCAAAAGTTTATAGCACTCCAAGGAAAATCTTTCACAACATGACTAATATAGAAATATGTTAAGCTTGATTGTATATTTACAACTTTTACCACATTCTTCCCTGCCATGAGGAGGGAGGAATGGAAGGGAGGGTGGTGGAAAAATGTGCAATTCATAAACTTGCAAATGGATGAATGTTGAAAACTACCTTTGTAATGTAATTAGAAAAATAAAATAATAATATGAAGAAATATTCAAAGAAAAAGAGTAAATCCTGTGTGTAGTATCTGCTTCTACAGAGAACTAATTCCTTTATGCTACACTCACATGACTGAGGTTGACAGAAATACAACTGGATCAAAAGAAGGGAATAGGATTTTACTAGAGGATAGCCGCTTAGACCTTGGTGCAATTTGCAAGGAGTTGTCCCCACAGGAAAAGTGGAGTAACTAAAGGTAAGAGATCTCTATTTTTTAAAAAAAAAATTCCTTTATCCAAGGTGCTGCATTCATCATAGTTGTTCAGAAGGGCACCTAGATAGTACAGAGGATAGAGCACTGACCTTGGAGTCAAGAGGATAGGAGTTTGAATCCAGCCTCAGACACTTGATTGTTACTAGTTGTGTGACCTTGGGCAAGTCACTTAACCCTGATTGCCTCACATCCAGGGTCATCTCCAGTCATCCTGATTCATATCTGGCCACTGGATCCAGATGGCTCTGGAGGAGAAAGTGAGGCTGGTGACTTAGCACAGCACCTCCCCACTCAAATCCAAGTCCTGTTCTTGTAATGGTATCACCTCTCAAAAATGAAGGTGTCAAACATCCTCAGGATGTTGTTGTTAATGCATACAATACTCAATCAGCATCAGTTCTTGCAAGCCTTTCCATGCTTCTCTAAAGTTCAGCTGCTCATGATTTCTTAGAGAACAATAATACTCCATAACATTCATTTACCATAATTTGTTAAATCATTCTCCAATTATTGGACATTCCCTCAATTTACAATTCTTTGTCATGACAAAAAAGAGCCGTTAAAATATTTTTGAACATGTGGGACTTTTCCCATTTTTTTTTGTGATCTCTGGGAGATAGACCTATGCTGGATCAAAGGGTATGCACAGTTTTTATTGCTCTTTAGGATTAATTCTAATTTGCTCTCCAGAATTGTTGGATCAGTTCACAACTCTAACAACAGTGCATTAGTGTCCCAGTTTTCTCACATTGTCTTCAACATTGATCATTTTCCTTTTTTGTTATCTTAATTAATCTGATAGGTATGAGGTGGTCCTCAGAGTTGTTTTCATTAGCATTTCTCTAATCAATGATGATTTGGAGCATTTTTTTTCATGTGGTTATAAATAGCTTAAATGTTTTCATCTGAAGCTGTCTGTTCATATCCTTTGAAGAGGTCACTTTAAGGACATCTTTTGCCCTTCTGCCTATTCAGGGCATTCACAAACTGCCATGGAACAAACCTACTTTCATTTAGATTCTTCTAATCATGTTGTTCCCCCACACACACCCCAGCTGGGATTTTTTTGGATAGAGATACTGAGTGATTTGCATTTTCTTCTCTATATCTCATTTTTACAGATGAAGAAACTGAGGTAAATAGGATTAAGTGACTTAACCAGAGACACATAGCTATTAAGTGAGGTCAAATTTTAACTTAGGAGGAGGAGTCTTCCTGACTCCAGTTCTGGCACTATATCCACTGCATCACTGATCACTGCATCACTAATGGCTACCAATGCTGACTAGTGGATATAAACTTATAAAGTCCTTTGAAATCTGGTTTTGATACAACATAGTGGTATGGTGTTCTTAAAGTTTATGACAGTAGAGCATAAGTTCTGTCAGGTTCTACCAAACTGGAGAATATTTAGGTAAGCACCAGATGATGCAAAGAACAAGATGCAAGGTTAGGGAAACTCATCCCTCAGAAAGCTGACCAAAATGAGATGAATTGGATTTGACCATAATGCTCACAAAATTGTCTGCTCAATTATAGAAGAGTTCTTATCTGTATTTATGAATTTTGACTGAAAACTCATGAAATGTTTTGAGGGAAAATGCAGATTGAAAATCAGAAATTAAATAAAGTTAAAGGAGACTTGCAAACCCTAAATCAGATAGAGAATTTATTCTTTAGGTTTTTGCAAGGCAAACGGGGTGAAGTGGCTTACCCAAGGCCACACAGCTAGGTAATTATTAAGTGTCTGAGACCAGATTTGAACCCAGGTACTCCTGATTCTAGGGCCAGTGTTTTATCCACTACGCCACCTAGCCACCCCAGATAGAGAATTTAAAGGGAGATTTTGATCCTTCCAGCAGGAAAAAATCGGTTCAAAAAAGACAGTACATAAAAACTCTAATTATCTGGTCAAATTGCGTTCTAAAAGATCTTAGTTTCTTAGCCTAAGTTCCTAGGAAATGAAAAAATATCTCCCCTAATGGAGAAAAAAATAGTTGAAATATGAGTGTAAGAAGATGTCACTTGGGGCAGGAAGACATTAAGCATTTAGCTCATTTATTAAACCTCATACCCCCTGTCCAAGATGGCACAATTAGTAAATGTCAGATTTACCTCAATGAAGTAAAAACACATAACTCAAAAACAGAGGGAATTGGTCAACCTGGAACAAAATCTTTGTATCAAATATCTCTGACAAGTATATGATATCTCAAATATATAGATAACTAAAAGAAATATATGACCAAAAATCTCTTTCCTCAATGAATAAATGACTAAAAATATGATTGGAAAAAACCTTTTAAAAGTATTGAAAAATATTAATAACCATAAGAAAGAATGTATCAAAGCATAAAGAATTAGAGAAATACAAACAAAAACAATTCTAAGATTCTTCTTCACACACAATTGGCAAGGATAGAAAAAAAATTCAAATAATAAATTGGAAAGGCTTGGAAAGATAGGCACAGAAATGTATCATTATTGATAGAGCTATCAATTGGTCCAAAAATTTTGGAAGGCAATTTTAAATTCTTAATCAGTCAACTAAGTGTTTATTGATACCTACTGTGTGCCGGGCACTATTCTAGAAGTCCAAATTTCAAGAACAAAGAATGAAATGATTCCTACTTACAGTGAACTTATATTCTAATGAAAGGAGAAGATAATATATGTATACCAAAAAAAGATCCATATAAAGTTAACAAATATTCATATACACATATACACATATATACACATGTATATATATACATGTATATGGCAATATGTTAAACACAATTGTACATACACAACTTGTATCAGATTACTCACTGCCAGGGTGGGGGAAGAGAAAGGGAAGGTAGTAGAAAAATGTGAAACTCAAAAGTTTGCAAAAGAATAAATGTTGAAAACTATGTTTGCATATAATTGGAAAAATAATTTTAAAAAAGAGAGGTGAGGTATTATGGGCATAGAACACTATGAATGGTTAAAAATCTCTGATGTATTAGTTTTGCTGAACTGTCCCCCCATTCTTTGTTTTAAAGGATGACTCTGAGAAGACAAAGGAGAAAGATATATTAGGAAATATGTGTTTGGGGTGGCTAGGTGGTACAGTGGATAGAGCACTGGCCCTGGAGTCAGGAGTACCTGAGTTCAAATCCGACCTCAGACACTTAATAATTACTTAGCTGTTTGGCCTTGGGCAAGCCACTTAACCCCATTGCCTTGCAAAAACCTCAAAAGACAGAAATATATGTTTAAAAACCCCAAAAGATATCGATAAAATTTATTTTTACACAAGCAAGATTTCAAATACTAAAACTTGGTCTGACTAAAAATAATTATACTATATTTTGTTACCAAATTGAGGACATGTTGATTCCTGTTTTATTATTGAATTATTCTAAGTAGTTAGCACCATTTTCTGTCTTCTCCCTAAATCAATCTGTCCTGTGGAAAAAAGAACAGTTGAAGATTTTAAAAATTATATAAATATTATTCTATTTGATTATAAGAGATCATTCACAGTGACATCTTTCTTCTGATAATAATTGCTATAGTAATATTATCAGAGAAATCAAATGTGCCATAATAACTGCATACACTTTTCTCCTTCTCTGTCTGTCTGTTTTAATATCTGTCTTTCTCTCTTGTCTCAATTACACTAGCTCATTTATTAAACTTCATACCCCTGTGAAGCAAGTTCTAAAGTATTATTATTATTATTCCCAATTTATAGTTGAAGAGACTAAGGAATTGATTTTATTTCCAATTTATAGATGAGAAAAACTCAAAGGATTACATTTCTTCTTTTTTTGAATTTTAATTTATTTTATTTAATATTAATTCTCATTTTGTACAAATAATTTTTTACATTAATAAAATATTCTTGTTTAAGAGTAAATGAAATACCCCCTCCCCCCATAAATATAAACTTGCTTGAGCGATAAAGTAAAGGGGAGAGAAAAAAATTAAAATTAAAAAAATAGAAATAATTGTAGGTATGGCCAGGTGGCGCAATGGACAGAGCACCAGCCCTGGTGCCATGAGCACCTGAGCCCACATCCAGCCCTGTACACCCAACAATCACCCAGCCATGTGACATGCAAGCCACCCGAACCCCACTGCCCTGCAAAAACCAAAAAAAAAAAAAAAAAAAAAAGAGCCAAAATAAAATAAAATAGTAATAATAGTAGGGGTGGCTGGGTGGCAGACAAAGCATTAGCCCTTGAGCCAGGAGCACCTGGGTCCAAATCTGGCCTCAGACACCCAATGATCACCCTGCTATGTGGCCCCAGGCAGGCCACCCAGCCCCATTTGCCCTGAAACCCACCCCCCAAATAATAATAAAAAAAATGTGCTTCAGTCTTTGTTCCAACACCAACAACTCTGTTGTGGGTGGATCACATTCTTTATAAGTCCATCGCAAAAGTTAGTTCCATAATTTTCCACTGTTGCCATTGCTGATCTCAACTCCCTCCTTTTGTATTTCTCCACTACCATGTACTATATTTTCTCTCTCCTTTCGCTCTGACTTTGCTGTAGGGTAGCTGAGTGGCATAGCAGGCAGATCCCCTGCTCTGGGGCCAAGAGGCCCTGAGCCCCCATACCACCCCTTAGGCCTAGCATCCACCTGGCCCTATGGTCCCTGATAGGCAATCCAATCCCAGCCCCTTGCAAGAAGTAAAAAAGAAAATGTGTTATATCTGACCACTCTCCCCCTATGGTCCATCCTCTGGTTACATTTCTTGCTTGAGAACATGCAGTCAGCTGATCTCAAAGGGAAAATTCAACCCCAAAGTTTCCCTGTTCCAACACCAGGCCTTTATCTACTCATCCTGCAATCTGTGTAGGGTCATGATCAGGCCTGTAGAATTTTTGAAAAGTCACACTTCATAAACTGAATATATTTTTAATTAGATTTTCTTGTAGAGGAGAATTTCTTTTTTTTCCCCTTTTTTCTTTTTAGCTTTTGCAAGGCAATGGGGTTAAGTGGCTTGCCCAAAGCCACACAGCTAGGTAATTATTAAGTATCTGAGGTCAGATTTGAACTCAGGTACTCCTGACTCCAGGGCCAGTACCACTGTGACACTGTGCCACCTAGCTGCCCCTAAAGGAGAATTTCTTTGATCTCTTTTTGAAGAGACAAAACTGCTAAAGAAAAAGATTTCCTGAGTTGTTGGTGACTGACAAAAGTGGTGGAGGTTTATTATAGTTTGGGGAGAGACTTAAAGCCTAACATAAAGTCAGTTTTAGTCTCAGGGGCTGGATAACGTCTATAGGGAAAAAAACCTGATACTTGATCTTGGGCAGAGAGCCAGTTACAAAATGAAAAACAACTGCACCTGAGACCTGGCAAAGAGGTGCCACATACACCTTTCCTTGTCTTTGACCTTGATTTCTTTCTTAATATCTTTAAGGACTTAGAATCACCAAATATCTGAGGTGAAGGAGACTTCAAAGAGCACCTAGTTAGGACAAGCCCCAGCAAGAATAAAAATCTTCTTTTATAACAGTTCCAGCGCATAGTCATCTTGGCACTCCTTAAAAAACATATGATGATGAACCATCTCAAGAGTCAATTCAACCTGCATTTGGATAGCTCTGCTCATTAAGAAGCCACTCATGGGGCAGCTAGGTGACTCAGTGGATAGAGGGCCAAGGTCTGGAGTCAGGAAGACTCATCTTCCTGAGTTCAAATTTGGCCTCAAGGACCTACTAGCTCTTTGACCTTGAGCTAGGCACTTAATCCTGTGTGCCTCAGTTTCCTCAAATATAAAATGAACAGAAGAAGGAAAAGGCAAACCACTCCAGGACCTTTGTGAAGAAAACCTCAAATTGGGTCACAAAGAGTCAGATACAATGGGACAACAACTCATTAGGGAGTTTTTCCTGTCAAAAAATCTAAATCTTCTTCACTCTAACTTCTGCCTAAGATAGTTCATTTCAACCTCTAGGTCCAGTCAGAACTGTTAGACTTCAATATATTTGTCCAAGACTTGGAATCATAAGTCCTGGGTCCTAATCTTTGTTCAGCTCTTTACTTTTATTGTTTTACAGATGACAAAATGAAACCCAAAGTGGTTAAATGACTTTTCCAAGGCCCCACAACAGGCAACAAAACAGAAGAATCAAGGGAATCCTGGGAACTTTGATTCCAAAGCCAATGATCTTTCTACTATATTCTTTTCTCTCTCTCCTTCTGACGGCAAGACTTTAATATTTAAGTAATGATGATTTTATGCAGATGATTTGGAATATTGTAAAATAAGAATTCCTATTAGGAAGCTCTTGTTAGTTTCATTTATATGGTGAAAACTTTTCCATTTTCAAAAATTGATCACTTTTTGGAATTGTTAAACATAATGTTCAAGAAAAACTAAATAAAAATGAATTTAGCCATAGTCTACCCAATAACATAAATTATTAGAGAAAATACTACTTATTCACTAAGAATTACTAGGAAAACCTGGAAAGTAATATTTTAAAAACAGGCTTAGAGGCAATCAGGTGGCACAGTGAATAGAGTACCAGCCCTAGAGTCAGGAGGACCTGAGTTCAAATCCAGCCTCAGAGGTTTAATAATTACCTAGCTGTGTGACCTTGGACAAGTCACTTGACCCCATTGCCTTGCAAAAAAAAAACTAAAAAAAGGTTTGGAACTATTTTTGAAAATGACCTATTTTAAAGGTTTAACCTAGTTGATCTCAATGAGCTTCAAATGGGGTAAATATTAATTTAAATTAATAATTTAAATTAATAATAAATGGCATTTATAAAGCACTTTAAGGTTTACAAAGGTCTTCACTACAACCCTGAGAATGAGGTTCTATTATAATTTCCATTTTATTTATGAGGAAATGAGCATTGAGAGAGGTCAAGTAATATATCCAGGGTCATACAACTAATAAATATTAAGATTTGAACTCTTTTAAACTCTGAGTCTAGAATTCTAACTACCCTAAATGATCTAAACCTAAAAAGCCACACACGAAAGAAATTATATTTCACATCTGTGGAGAGGAAAAATGCTTTTAAACAGCAATGAAATAGATCACTTATTTAAAAAAATCTTTTTTGATAAATTTTGAAACTTTTGCAAAAACAAATAATGCCTCTCAAAAGAAAATAAAAGCTACAAACTGGGAAAATACATTAGCATTAAAGAGCTATGATTAAGATCTGATGTCTAAATTCTACAAGAAATTGACACAAATACAGAAGATTGAGCTCTATTCCTTAATAAACAAATAATCAAAAGATACTCCAATAGTTTTCAAAATAAGCAATACAAACTATCAAAAAATCTGAAAAATTATTTGCAATTATTTGTCATCAGAAAAAATGCAAATAAATCACATATCACTCTATGTTTATCATATTTTAAAGACAAAAGGGACACCTAGGTGGTACAGTGGATAGAGTACTGACCATGGAGTCAGGAGTACCTGAGTTCAAAATCTGTCTCAGATGCTTAATAATTACCTAGCTGTGTGGCCTTGGGCAAGCTACTTAACCCCATTGCCTTGCAAAAGAAAAAAAATTTGAAGACCGAAGATAGGAAAATTCTTTCTTGGTGGTGTGGTCAGAAGTCAAGCATACTAATTTACCACTAGTGGAGTTGTGAATTAGTTAAACCACTCTGTAAAAACAATTTGGAATTAGACAAGAAATGTCACTAAATTGTTCACATCCTTTAGCACCTCAAAGATCCCCCCTATGGAGTATATTTCCTTAGGAGGTTATTGACTGAAAAAAAAAATATGTCCACACATACATTCATGATACCATTATTTATGATAAAATCTTGAAATCAAATAAATGTCCAATAATAGCTGAATAATATTGGGAATAACTGAACAAATTATGCTATATATTGACTCAGTGGCATAATGTTCCACCATAAGGAATGATGACAATGAAGAATTCAGAGCAACTTGGGAAGATTTATTTTATTATGAGAAAGAAGAAGGCAGAATGAAAAGACCATTATTTTTCTCTTCAAACCTCTTATGGATTCACATAGGAACTGACTTCTCCCATCAGGAGTCTATCTCAGTTGTCAGTCATCATGGGTGCAGCTATTATTGCTGTGAACCAATTATGAGTTCTTTATTTCATCCCAGCAAGACTCAAAACCTCCAGCAAAGAGCCAGAACAAATGTTAAATTTCAAGATCAGAAAATTAGGATTTATCCTGATCCTCTCTGCTACAAACCCAGTGGCACTATCTATTAAGTCAACAATAGACAGTAACAAAATGCAAGAAAAATAAAATCAAAGGGTGGCTAGGTGGCCCAGTGGATAAAGCACTGGCCCTGGAGTCAGGAGTACCTGGGTTCAAATCCGGTCTCAGACACTTAATAATCACCTAGCTGTGTGGCCTTGGGCAAGCCACTTAACCCCATTTGCCTTGCAAAAAAAAAAAAAAAAAAAAAGAAAAAGAAAAAGAAAAATACAATCAATGCTATTGGTACCATGCTATCCAAGTTAAAAATACAAAATTATTCTCTTTTGTCAAATATTAAATGTCAAATGTGGAAAGTGATGTTTTTCCAAAATTAGTAATGCCCTTGGGCAGTTCTACTTAACTATTTAGGGGGGATGAAGTGTGTGTATGGGGAACATTGGAATGTTTGTTGGAAAGTATTTCCTATAGCAAAATAAAATGTATCAATATTTTAAAAAAGAATTTCTTTCAGGGTCATTTGAGCATAGGAAAATTGTTCTCATGTGTTTTTTTATCAGTAAAAATAAAATTTACTTCGAAATGAAAAGTTCCCATCATTATGATGTTCAGAAGTGTGTGCTAAGTTAGAAATTAAAAAAACAACACACAAACCCATAACTAATCTATTGGACCTTATTTCATATAGAATATATTTAATCAATTAGCAAGCAAAAGCATAATTTTAACTCCTTTATTTATGGAATAGGACACAATTGAAGAATTAATTCAAGAGTCTGAATTTTCTCGATTTAGCATAGGTTCTTTCATTTTTTTGTTGTTGTTGTTCAGTTATTTCAGACATGTTTGACTCTTGACCTTTTGGGGTTTTCTTGGCAAAGATACTAGGGTGGTTTATCATTTCCTTCTTCAGCACATTTTATAGATGAGGAAACTGAGGTAAACAGGGTTAAGTGCCTTGCCAGTGTTTCAGGTTGTCCTGACTTGGGTTGGGTACTCGACCCGCCATGCCACCTAGCTGCCCTATGTATAGCACTGTATTCAGCACTGAGGATACAAGGAAAAGCAAAAGTTAGACATTCCAGAACAGGAATTGTAACCAGAACAGATGCTGTCCATTGTCCTGCCCAGGGACAGGCCTCTTTCTCTTGGGAACATATTTCCCCAAGTTTTCTTCATCTTACCAATACTCATTCTATCCACTGATTTGTTTCAGTGGCCATGAAGGTGGCTGAAGCAGGCTTTGTGGAGAACTTAGAACTTGGTCATACATCAAAGGCAACAAGGTCATCAACCTGGGCAAGTAGTCTTGACTCTTGTCACTAGATTTCAATGACTCTGGAAGAGAGAGTGGCTGATGACTGTACAGTTCTGCCTACTTCAATCCAATTCACAGAGACATCACCCCATGATTAGAGAAATTCAAATTATACAACTTTGACATATCATCTTGGCCCCATCTCAAAAATGATAGAGGGTGAAAGTGACACATGTTGGGGAGGAATAGAAAAATCGGGACACTAATTCACTGTTGGTGGAAATTCATGGTTTTATGTTGATACCCTTTTATTGTTCTGTATATCTAGAAATGTTCTCTCTCTCTCTCTCTCTCTCTCTCTCTCTCTCTCTCTCTCTCTCTCTCTCTTTCTCTTTTTTGTCCTTAAGTTCAAAAATGAATAAAATTTAATAAAAAAGAATTTTTTGTTTAATAAGAAAAAAAGACATTACCACGTGATTGGTGATGGTCCTCTTTGAAAATGAAGGATGAGGGGCGGTTAGGTGATGTAGTGGATAAAGCACTGGCCCTGGAGTCAGGAGTACCTGGGTTCAAATCCGGTCTCAGACACTTAATAATTACCTAGCTGTGTGGCCTTGGGCAAGCCACTTAACCCTGTTTGCCTTGCAAAAATCTAAAAAAAAAAATGAAGGATGAACAAAACCAACTCTATCTGTGGATGTTTTGCAGTAATATTCATCTCTGTAGAAGCACAGCAAAATAAACAACTCTAGGCCCTGATTCCACTGCACCACATTATTTAATGGCTTACATAACAGTAATTTGTCAAAGAATATTTTTTTGATGTTTGTATTTTTTGAAACTATCACTCTCTCTGGTCTAGTGGGAGTAACTACCATGTTTTGAGTGAGGGAGAGGGAAAGAATATGATGAAAGTGAAAATCATGGTTGCAGATTTCTCATGTTACAGGTAAGCCAGAAGTCTGATCAGTTTGACGTTCTATACAAAAATTCACAACATGGTTTGTGATGATGACTACAACATCTTGGGCCTAGATACTCCCACTTTCCATGTTCCCAATTCAAGTGCTTCTCAGAGGTCCCACTTTGGTTCTCTGAGGGATGTCACATTCAATCACCTACCACCACCATTTTGGAAAGTAAGTCTCAAAAATGTTTTGGACAATGTCACTATTATTTATTCTTGCAAGAAGCCTGCTTTGAAGCGGGCAAAACTTATTTGAATTAACAAATTAAAATAGAAATGTAAGTTAACTAGGCAAAAAGTTAAATATCTAAATCTTTTTTATACTTAATAATGTTTTATTTGTTCCATTTATATGTAAAGATAGTTTTCAATATTCATTTTTGTAAGATTTTGAGCTCCAAATTTTCCCCCCTCCCTTTCCTGCCCCATTTCCAAGATAGTAAAAATAGGTTACACATAAATGTAAATTATACATAGGTTTCTAAATCTTTAAATTTGAACAGTCAATTTACTAATTAGCTATTAATTAACTTATAACTTTTATTAAAGTATAAAAGTAATATTTCAACATTTTCCCTAGCCCTATATGTGGAATAATATTTATATTGAAATTTTATAGTTTTTTGAAAAGGTTCTACTTCTCATTCTCCAGTAACAAAATTGCAAGACTTTAGATATCTCATGTAAATTCAGTTGACTAATCTTTAAAATAGAAATAAGAATAATATCAAATAATGCCTGGAGGTATCTTGGACTAGATGACATATTCAATTAGTCAAGAAGCATTTATTCAATGCTTACTGTGTGTCAGGCACATTTTCTTGGAGGCCATTCCAGCTGTTAAACCTCTAAGAGACAGACTGAGTGACTGTTGGACTAATCTTACTAGTTGCAAGACCCAGGCAAGTCATTTATCCTCCCAGTTTCTAATTTGTCAAATGAAGGGGTTGGACTTAATGACTTCCAAGGCTCATATATGATTGTATGATTTTAGGACAGGATTGAATGCTATCCTTTACAATGTCCTTATAAAAATTAGAAGCCCCAGAGTCTTTAGGGTTTATTGCTAGAGACTATCCACCCTGACCAGAGGTTTATGAATGGCCTAAGCAAAGCTCTTGGCATCCCCAGGTATCTGTCTTTTCTCATGGTCACATATGGCCGAGAGACAAGAGCACTGCTATTAAAAGGGCTTGGGGATGTGCCAGGTAATTTCTGTTTTCAACCCTCACCTTGCACTTTGCATGGGGCTTAAGCAAGCAGAACTTTCCAAAGAAGAAATAACTTTGGGCCTTGCTCTGAAAAGTTGATATTCACTTGCTTAAGAGGCACATTTACCCATCTGCATAATTAAGTCAAAAGATAGGGGGGAAGAAACTCATTCATCATATTTGAAAGGCAAATTACACATCTTCAAGCTTTAATACATATTCCCCCCCCTTTAAAACCTACTACTTTTCATGTTTCTCTGCCATTGCTCTGCCAGTCTCAATCCTTGAAACCATGATGTCATATTTGATTTTCTGTCCCCTGGTGCCTCCCACTGAGCAGCTGCTGAGGTCTGTTCATTCTCCTTTATATCACAGATTGTTAGAGTTAGAAGGGACCAGAAAGGTCATCTGGTCCAACCCCCTCATTTTATGGATAAGGGCACCAGAAAGATCACTTCAATTCAATTCAAAAAATCTTTTTTAAGTGTGGTTAGACTCAGAAAGAGAGACAGAGACAGAGACAGAGACAGACAGAGACAGTCAGAGAGAGACAGACACAAAGAGACAGACAAACAGACAGAGAGACAGAGACCCATAGAGACAGACAGACAGACAGAGACAGAGAGTCAGAGAGACAGAGAGACAGAGAGAGATGATATAGGAACAGAGAGGCAAAGACAGAGACAGAGAGAATTTAAGATTATGAGTCCAGCATTGCACAAAGGAGATATATATCATATGTGCAAGCAAGACACTCTCAGCTCCAAGGAGCTTATGTTCTATGGATGAAGCTCAGCACATAAAGGGAAACTTGAAATTATTTATGTATGTAAGGGTAGAATGGGAGTGGGAAACTCGCTAAGCCTGTAAACGCATGTTCTAGAGTTGGTCCCTTGAAAGTGATCTAGTTCTGGCCAACATAAGGTGAAGGCTCACTTATCAGAGTTCAAGAGAGTTACAGGGAGCAAAGTCTAAATTTCAGGTAGAAAAGTGGGAATGGTGGCCTTCTATGTCCAAAGCATTTTTTTTTTAGGTTTTTTCAAGGCAAACGGGGTTAAGTGGCTTGTCCAAGGCCACACAACTAAGTAATTATTAAGTGTCTGAGACCGGATTTTTTGAACCCAGGTACTCCTCACTCCAGGGCCAGTGCTTTATCCACTACGCCACCTAGCCGCCCCTGTCCAAAGCATTTTCTAAGTATATCTTCAACCAGTCCTTTCTGCACTTTTATCATTTAATAACAATATCTGACATATCTGTAACTATGCGTATATAGAGATGTGTATCTTTCTATAGAGATGTCTATAGAAAGATGTATATCTCTCTCTCTATATATATCCTTTTTATGTGTGTGTATAGAATTTCCAACTTATCATACTTTATGTCCATTACCTCATTTGTTCATTTTAGCAACTTGTGGTGTAGATACTACAATTATTATATTTTCCATTTAATGGGTAAAGAAACTGAAACTCAGAGAGACTTGAGTGATTTTCCATTAATAATAAGAGCTGGAATTCAAATCCAGATCTTCTCAATTCCTAAGCAAGTGATACTTCTTCTGCACCATATTTCTTTCTTATAACTACCTCATGGCACCAAGAGATCACAAGATTTATAGCTGGAAGGAACCACTTGTATCATTTTACAGATGAACAAATAAAATACTAGAGCAAAGAGGCGACAACTCAATCTTACAGTTTTTTATCAGCAGAATTCAGACTAATTCTCAGCATAATGCTCATTTCACTAGGTACTTTGTTTCCCTACAAAATTGAGGATCTTAAACTTCTCCCAGGTACAGTATAACTAAAAAAGCCAGCTGATCCTACCTATTCAATCTGAGTCTCAGTTAACTCATCCATGTAATAAGGATAAGATTTATTGAAGTAGGTAGATTAGAGCTGGGTCCTGAAAGATGAATTGGGTTTGAATAACTGGAGATGAGGAAGAAGGGTGCTAAGTATGTAGAAAAGAGCCTTAGTCAAGGCACAAAGGCAAGATATAATGGGGCAAAGGTTTCTTTAGCTTAACTACACAACTTCTCCATTGCTAGATAGGTATTCCTTAGCAGTCTACCTGAAAACACTCCCTCTCAGATTAATTTTTATCCAAAATCTCACTTACCAGGTTAAATTTTAAACACATCATTTCACTACTGAAAAAAACATTTCATTGCTTCCCATCTACCTCTTGTGGTAGAAAAAGCACTGAGTTCCTTATGAGGACCTGGATTCAAGACCATGACAGACTGATTCCATATGAAACCTCATATTTTATAAATAATTTTATTTGTTTTTCCAACTGCATACAAGGGTAGTTTTTACCAATCATTTTTTTTGCAAGGTTTTAAGTTTTACAATTTTTCTCCCTTCCTCCCTTTTCCTTCCTCCCCCCTCCCCCCTTCCCATTATCTTCTCCCCCCCAAAGTAATCTGGTACAGGCTCTACATTTGTAACCATGCCAAACATAAATCAAAATTGAATGTGTTGTTATAGAGGAATCAGATTCAAAAGGAGGAAAGAAAACATTAGCTAGAACAAAAATTTCATAATACATAAGACAACTTTAAAATTGAAGATAATAAATTTTGGTCTTCATCTAAACTCCACACAGTTCCTTCTCTGGATGCAGATGGTATTTCCATCACAAGTCCCTTAAAACTGTCATTGATTACTGTACTGCTGAAATGAGTAAGTGCATCACAATTGATCATCACCCCATGTTGTTGTTAGTGTGTACAGTGTTATTCTGGTTCTGCTCATTTCACTCAGCATCAGTTCATGCAAGTCTGATATCCCATAACTAATCATCTCCCGACTCTACTTCAAATTTCCTTGTGACCTTGGGCTTGTTGATTACCCTTCTTGGTTCTCAGGTTCCCCATCTGTAAAATGAGGGGGTGGAAGATGGTCTCGCAGGTCCCTTCCCTTACAGATCTAAAACTATGATCCTATGAAAGTGTCTAAACTCTTTGAATGACATGCAAGTCTGTCTCTCCCATTAGATTGTAAGTTTTTGAGGGCAGGGATTGTGTTTGCCTCTTTTTGTACCTCCTGTTTGGCACAGCATCTGGCACATTGAAGGCACTTCAATACATTTTGATTGATCCATTGGACTGTCAAACTTTTATCTTAAACATGTGCAAAATCTGTTCCTCTTTATGCCTTTGCTCTTTTTTTTGTTAATGATGCCATGATTCATTCAGTCACCCATGTTAAAAACGCTGAAATAATTCATTCAGAACATATTTATTAAGAATTTACTATGTGTCAATCACTATTTTTACAGACAAGAATGAATGGAAGGAGGGGGAGAGGTAACAATATGTGTATACACTTTTGTAAGTAAATAGAAAATATACATCAAATTAATACTGAATAGATAGAGGAAGTTTGAGATAACAGATAGTAAGCAAGCCCCCTTGAAATCAGAATAATCCTGATTCAAGTCTTGTCCCTGATACATACTGGTTATTCGATCTTGAGCAAATCATACACTTCTCAGTGTGTCATACAACTTTTTTTTTCAGGTTTTTTTTTTTTTTGCAAGGCAATGGGATTAAGTGGTTTGCCCAAGAACAAACAGCTAGGTAATTATTAAGTGTCTGAGCTCGGATTTGAACTCAGCTACTCCTGACTCCATGGCTGGTGCTCTATCCACTGTGCCACCTAGCTGCCTCTCAGACAACTTTTTAAGAATATCATTTTCAGGGCAGGTGTCAACCTTCAATAATAGAAAGAGTCTTCATTGGGTATCCCCTCTTGTCATGAAATCACAGGTATGACTTGGAATCTTAAGTTCAAATCCTGACACACTTTAGGCAAGTCATTTACCTCCTTCCTGAAGGTATTTGTGAGGATAAAAAGAGATATTTGTGAAAATTTTTCTAAAATGGAAAGTGCTATATAAATACTAACACCCCTGCCTCCAAAAATAAACAGGATAAGCTTCTAGTTGGAAGTTGTACTTGAGCCAATCCTTCAAGAAGGCTAGGGATGACCAGGAGCAGTGTGGAGGAGGGAGTGTGCTCTGAGCAAGGGAGAGAGCTTGTGCAAGGGGGATGTAACATTCTTAGATTGAACAACAAAAAAAAGGGGGTTTGGCTGAAGAAGAGTGAATAAAAGGGAATAAGCACAAAAAAAGCAGAGGCAGATTGTGAAGATCTTTACATACCAAACAGAAAAACAGTAAGCTTCTTTTTTAATTTTTTTTTAGGGTTTTTTTTTTTAGGTTTTTTTGCAAGGCAAATGGGTTTAAGTGGCTTGCCCAATGCCACACAGCTAGGTAATTATTAAGTTCCTGACTCCAGGGCCAGTGCTTTAGCCACTGTGCCACCTAGCCGCCCCCAGTAAGCTTCTTAAGAAGGAGACTGGAACAGTTAGACATGGGCTGAGGCCATATCAGTCTGATAGCTATATGAAGGGTGGGTTACAACCTGGAGAGATGAGCTATCATCATTGTTCAGGGAGAAGTGACCTGGAGAAAAAGGTTTTTCTTAGCTGACTCTTTCCTTCTCTTCCTCCCCTATAGTCAAATCAGGTCCTGTTGCTTCTTCCTTGACAGTCTCTTGTTTCCATCCCTCCTTTGTCTTCCCGTATGACCATTCATTATCACCACCAGCCTCCCTCCTACCTCTGTTAAGGTCTGAGAAAAGTCCCCAGTTACAGAACAGAGACACTCGACATGATGATGATGCAATAGCAAGGGTTTATTAAACTAGCTCGAGCTAGGGTTCCATCCTAGGACAGGACTAGGATCCTGGAACCCCGAGTAAAGTGAGGAGAGACCTTATATATGGTTCAGTAAGGGATTTCCAAGCATCTGCTGGTTGTCTTGAGATAGCGTGGCATGTTATCATTGAATGCAGGTCCTCGGGTAGGTTCCCCTGTTGCATGGCCCGATAGATGACCAGGCAGAAACTTAGGAGCAGAATTTAGGCAAAAGTTCATAGGTTTCGACACTCAGGGTCTTACACCTCCTTCTCCCCCAACCTATTGTACAAACCTCCAGAGTTGGCTCCACACCTTCAGTCCTGCTGATTCATCTTCCTTATGTTCATTGCTCTTCTCCAGCGTTTTCCCATTGTCTACAGAAAAAAAGGAGAAGGGAAAGGAGCAAGCGTTTATTTATTCAGCATTTTCTATGTGTGTAACACTGTGCTAAATTTGTAAATATCTCATTTGATCCTTGCAACAGCCCTGGGAGGGCTTGTCCAGGGTCACAGAGCTATTAATGTCTGGGGTCAGATTTGAGGCTAAAATCTTCATCCTGGTTTTCGAATCCTTCCCCTGGACTGGTGCCTGTTTTCTAGCTTCATCTCAAATTACTCCCTTCCATTTACTCTCCACCCAAATTAGATAATAGGATACCCTGTACCCATTCTCTTTTCTTCATTTCATGTATTTATCTTTTACTTTATTATTAAAAATTATTGGGGCAGCTAGGTGGTGCAGTGGATAGAGCAGTGGCCCTGGAGTCAGGAGTACCTGAGTTCAAATCTGCCCTCAGACACTTGATAATGACCTAGCTGTGTGGCCTTGGGCAAGCCACTTAACCCCATTTGCCTTGCAAAAACCTAAAAAAAAATTATTACTTTATTATTAAAAATGGCCCCTGTCATCGCTAATGCCACTGGTTCAATGAAGATGGGGCAGCTATATGACTTTTAGTCCTGAATTCAAATCCTGACACACACTTTAGGCAAGTCATTTACCTGCTTCTTGGAGGTGGTTGTGAGGATAAAAGGAGATAGTTATGAAACTTTTTATAAAATGTAAAGTTCTATATAAGTACTAGCTGCCAATATTGTTCTGAGACCTCACCTGGCACTTCATCAGTATTTCTCTTATCTAAATATCTTGATATATTTGGTGTGTTAGAAGTAACATTTCCTAAGTAGTCCTGCTACATAGGCTAGTTTTCTCCTAAAAGGCAATGGTCCAGGAGACCGGGACTTAAATCACTGGTGTAGCTTCCTGCTTCCACAAGGAGTCCACCTGTTTGATGTCCCACTGCTAAGCACCTGAATCCAATCATCTGCTCTGACCCAACATTGTGGCAAATGGGAAGGCCAGGGGGGCCAGCACCCAACTAGATTAACATTACTTCTTTTCTGAAAATCCTTTCTATGCTACTGTAGGTAAACTTTCTCTGGGTTGGGAAGGAAGGAAGTAAACAAGGTTTTGTTAAATACCTCCTTATGAAATATTTTATGGTTTGATAGTTTTCTTCCAATCCAACAGAATCACCTGACAAACTTTAGACTTGACCCAAATATTTGATATTATAATTATTTGTGTATATGTTGTTTTCCTTTAAATACATGTTCATTCATATCTGATTCTTTGTGACCTCATTTGAGGTTTTCTTTTGTAGGGTTTTGCAAGGCAATGGGGGGGTGGGGGTAAGTGGCTTGCCCAAGGCGACACAGCTAGGTCATTATCAAGTGTCTGAGGTCAGATTTGAACTCAGGTACTCCTGACTATAGGGTCCGTGATCTATCCACCATGCCATTTAGCCCCCCCATAAAGAGTATTTTTTAAAAGAAAAGACAAAGAAAAGGTGAAAAAATCAGTAAAGTTAGTAAATATGTAGAAAAATTCTAACCCCACATATAATGTCCTCCCTTCCTCAGTCTTTACAAAATGGTGAAAGGGGGAGGAGGAAGAGAGATAACTTTTAGCTTGGCTAGTTATTTTTTAATGTTGCTAACTTTTACTAAATCAATTATCCTTTAAATTTTCTTGTATCTGATTTGTGGTATGTTTATTTAAGAATCAGTAGTACAAGGAGCAGCTAGGTGTCTCAGTGGATAGCATATCAGCCCTGGAGTCAGGAGTACCTGAGTTCAAATGTGACCTCAGACACTTAACAATGACCTAGCTGTGTGGCCTTGGGCAAGTCACTTAACCCCGTTACTTTGCAAAAACCTAAAGGGAAAAAAAAGAATCAGTAGTACAACTTTGTATCTATTCCTAATTACTTTCTTCCCCAAGAATCCCACTATCACTTGGTTCCTCCCAA
This sequence comes from Macrotis lagotis, assembly GCF_037893015.1. Classification (NCBI taxonomy): domain Eukaryota; kingdom Metazoa; phylum Chordata; class Mammalia; order Peramelemorphia; family Peramelidae; genus Macrotis; species Macrotis lagotis. Next base: position 51,950,304 of record NC_133660.1, on the reverse strand, counting down.
TTTCTTGTGTGGATCTCAGCAGCTACAGTTCTGATGTTCTCTAACTTTGATTTAAGCAGTCTGAACAATATTCCTGGATTGGATGAAAACTTCTGAAAGGAATTTTTAAGTAGTTTCTCCACTGGGACGGCTCCCTTGTATTTTTCTTCATCCTAGTAAATGTTCAAACCAATTACCTAGTGCTTCTGAATGTGTCAAAAGTATGAAATAATTGGTTCTACTGGTATGCTCTAATTACTGGTATGGCTTATTAATAGCTAAGAGACAGTATGAGTTTTCCCTTAAAGCAAAGGAAAAATAAGTAACAACAAGCAAACAGAGCAATATAGCATACATGATATTCCACAGCCATGGTCTCCCACCCTTTCAGCATTTTCCTCACTTCTTCTCTAGGACCAAGAGTGGTCAATTTAATTACGTAACATTCAGTTTTGTTTTCTTTGTTGATTCCCTATAGACTTGCAGTTCTTGCAAGTACATTAGATAAGATTCTCTTAGTGATAGATCACTATGCATGAGTCTAGGATCCCTGGATAGCTTGACTTAAGAATCAGATAAAACGATTCACATTTTACCTCTGACACTAGATGTGTGACAATAGACCAATAATTTGACCTCCTACTGACCATAGGCCTAAGAAAATCCAATTGCAATCCTTGATCTCAGACATTCAATATACATTTGTTTTTTGTTTTTTTAAAGGTTCTACATCTTTTTTTATTATATCATGGATCCTCTTTAAAGTGATGCAACCTAAAGATTATTCAGAATTACAGATTTAAATAAACCAAATGAAATATAGAATTAAAAAATAGTTGGAATAGTTATCAAAATATTTTTTTAAAAAAATATGGAGACCTTAGTTTAGAACTTCTGTATTAAAATCTAATGTGAGAAGTAAAGTACCCACATCGAACAAATGTGATATTTGCAAGAAGGAATGTCTCCAATCCCCTGAACTCCCCAGCAGTTTGTACTATAATTCTTCAGGTATATGTTTTAGAATTTTAGCACATTCATCTTTGTAACCCACAGGACCACGAAGAAATATACAAAGAGAAGAAAAAGGGATTTTTCCATCTCATTTCCTGGTAAAGAGGTTGTCTGATCCAATCCATCAGCCAGATATCTTTTTGGTGTTATTTTAGATTATAACAGAGTCAGGAGGGAAAAGACAGCTGATCTAGGACTGCATGTGCCCATGTTCCTGCCAGCAAGGCTTCTCTTAACCTGCAGTCCATGAACTTGTTTTTTAATTATATTTTGATAACTATTTTTCCATACAATTTATAAATATACATTTGTTAATGTATCTATATTAAATTCAAATCAGGTCTCAGTCACTGACTAGCTGTGTGACCTTGGACAAGTCACTTAACTGTGTTTTCCTTGTAATGTTGTCCTTTGTTCTAGAAGAAGACCATGGCATCAGAGAGGTGATGCCATGACAAGTACATGAACTGGATGTGATTGAGGGAAGCTGTCCTAAGTCACCAACCTTACTTTCTCCTCCAGAGCTATTTAGGTCCAGTGGCCAGATGTGAATCAGGACATCTGGAAATGGCCCTGAATGTAAGGCAATCAGAGATAAGTGACTTGCCCCAGGGCACACAGATAATGTCAAGTGTTTGATGTCAAATTTGAACTCAGGTCCTCCTGACTCCAGGGTTAATACTCTTACCACTGTACCCCCTAGCTGCCTTGCTCCACCAGAGAAAGAAATGACAAAGCTCTCCAGAATCTTTGTCAAGAAAGTACCACACTCCGCAATTCTTTCTCTGGATATAGATGGCATTCTCCATCACAGATATCCCCAATTTGTGCCTCATTGTTACCCTGTTGGTATGAGCAAGTCCATCAAGGTTGATCATTGCCCCCATGTTCCTATTAGGGTGTACAGTGTTTTTCTGGTTCTGCTCATCTCACTCAGCATCAGTTCATGCAAATCCCTCCAGGCTTCTCTGAATTCCCGTCCCTCCTGGTTTCTAATAGAGCAATAGTGTTCCATCACATACATATACCACAGTTTGTTAAGTTATTCCCCAATTGAAGGACATTCACTTAATTTCCAATTCTTTGCCACCACAAACAGGGCTACTATGAATATTTTTGTACAAGTGATGTTTTTACCCTTTTTCATCATCTCTTCAGGGTATAGGCCCAGTAATGGTATTGCTGGATCACAGGATATGCACATTTTTGTTGCCCTTTGGATATAATTCCAAATTGTTCTCCAGAAAGGTTGGATGAGTTCACAGCTCCACCAACAATGTATTAATGTCCCAGATTTCCCACATCTCTTCCAACATTGATCTTTGTCTGTTCTGGTGATATTGGTCAGTCTGAGAGGTGTAAGGTGGTACCTCAGAGATGCTTTAATTTGCATTTCTCTAATAATTAGTAATTTAGAGCAATTTTTCATATGACTATGTATCTCTTTGATTTCCTCATCTGTAAATTGCCTTTGCATATCCTTTGACCATTTGTCAATTAGAGAATGGCTTGTTTTTTGAAAATTTGACTCATTTCTCTGTATATATATATTATATATATATATATATATATATATATATATATATATATATATATATATATATATATTTAGTTTTTGCAAGGCAATGGGGTTAAGTGGCTTGCCCAAGGCCACACAGCTAGGTAATTATTATGTGTCTGAGGTCGGGTACTCCTGACTCCAGGGTCGGTGCTCTATCCATTGCACCCTCCCCCTCTGTATATTTTAGAAATGAGTCCTTTGTCAGAAATACTAGTTGTAAAAATTGTTTCCTAAGTTACTACATTTCTTTTGATCTTGGTTATAGTGATTTTGCTGTGAAAAAGCTGTTTAATTTAATGTAATCAAAATTATCTAGTTTGTTTTTTAATGATGTTCTCCATCTCTTCCTTGGTCTTAAATTGCTTCCCTTTCCATAGATCTGACAGGTAAACTACTCCGTGATCTTCTAGTTTGCTTATAATATTGTTTTTTATTTCTAAATCCTGTATCCATTTTGATCTTATCTTGGTATAGGGTATAAGATGTTGGTCTAATCCAAGTTTCTTCCATACTAACTTCCAATTTTCCCAGCAGTTTTTATGGAAGAGAGAGCTTTTATTCCAGTAGCTGGACTCTTTGGATTTATCAAACAGCAGATTACTATAATCATTTCCTGCTATTGCACTTGGTCTCTTCCACTGATCCATCACTCTATTTCTTAGCCAATACCAGACAGTTTTGGTGACTGATGCTTTATAATATAATTTTAGATCTGGTAAGGCTAAGCCACCTTCTTTTGCACTTTTTTTTCATTGAATCCCTGGCAATTCTTGACTTTTTATTTCTCCATATGAATTTACTTACAACTTTTTCTAACTCATTGAAGTACTTTTTTGGAATTTTGATTGGTAGACCACTAAACTAGTAGTTTAGTTTTGGTAGAATTGTCATTTTTGTTATATTAGTTCAACCTATCCATGATCAGTTGATGTTTGCCCAGTTATTCAAATCTGATTTTATTTGTGTGAGAAGTATTTTTTTTTTTAGTTTTTTGCAAGGCAACGGGGTTAAGTGGCCTGCCCAAGGCCACACGGCTAGGTAATTATTAAGTGTCTGAGGCCAGATTTGAACTAAGGTACTCCTGACTCCAAGGCCAGTGCTCTATCTACTGCGCCACCTAGCCGCCTGTGAGAAGTATTTCGTAATTGTTTTCAAGAAGTCTTTGAGTCTGCCTTGGCAGATAGACTCCGAGGTATTTTATATTGTCTGAGGTTACTCTGAACGAGATTTCTCTTTCTAGCTCTTTCTGCTGCATCTTGCTAGTCATATATAGAAATGTTGAGGATTTATGAAGATTTATTTTATGTCCTGCAACTTCGTTAAAATTGCCAATTATTTCTAGTAGTTTTTTTAGATGACTTTTTTGAATTCTCTAGGTATACCATTTTTGTCTCTTTATTCCAAATTCTAATTCCTTCAATTTCTTTTTCTTCTCTTATTGCTGAAGCTACCATTTCTAATATGATATTGAATAGTAGTGGTGATAATGGGCAGCCTTGTTTCATCCCTGATCTTATTGGGAATGCCTGTAGCCTATCCCAATTGCTTACAATGCTTGTTGATGGTTTCAGATAGATACTGCTTATCCAGAGTCATATGAAAAATTGCTCTAAATCATTACTTATTAGAGAAATGCAAATTATAGCTTCTCTGAGGCACCACCTCACACCTCTCAGACTGGCCAATATGACCAGAAAGAATAATGACCATTGTTGGAAGGGTTGTGGAAAATCTAGGACACTATTACATTGATGATGGAGCTGTGAACTCATCTCCATCTTTCTGGAGAGAAATTTGTAATTATACCCAAAGGGCAACAAAAATGTGCATGCCCTTTGATCCAGCAATACCACTACTGGGTCTCTACCCTGAAGAGATGATGAAAAGGGTAAAAACATCACTTGTACAAAAATATTCATAGCGGCCCCATTTGTGGCTGCAAAGAATTGGAAATTAAGTGAATGTCCTTCAATTGGGGAATGACTTAACAAACTGTGGTATATGTATGTCATGCAACACTATTATTCTATTAGAAACCAAGAGGGATGGGAATTCAGGGAAGCCTGGAAGGATTTGCATGAACTGATGCTGAGTGAGATGAGCAAAGCCAGAGAAATACTAACAGCAACATAAGGGTGATGATGATGATCAACTTTGATAGACTCACTCATTCCATCAGTGCAACAATCAGGGACAATTTGGGGCTCTTTGCAATGGAGAATACCATCTGTATACAGAGAGAGAGAACTGTGGAGTTTAAACAAAGACTAAGGCCTATTACCTTTAATTTAGGAAAAAAACCCTAATATCTTGTTGTCTGATCTTGCTGTCTCTTGTGCATTACGTTTCTTCCTTGGGGATATGATTTCTCTCTCATCATATTCAATTTGGATCAATGTATACCATGGAAACAATGTAAAGACTGGCAGATTGCATTCTGTGGGAGGTGCGGGGAGGGAGTAAGATTGGGGGAAAATTGTAAAACTCAAAAAACAGATAGATACTGCTTATTATTCTAAGGAACACTCTATTTATTCCTACACTCCTTGGTGTTTTTAGTAGGAATGGGTGCTGCATTTTGTCAAAAGCTTTTTCAGCATCTATTGATATAATCATATGATTTCTGATAAGTTTGTTATTGATATAATTAATTAATACTAACAGTTTTCCTAATATTGAACCAACCCTGCATTCCTGGAATAAATCCTACTTGGTCATAGTGTATTATCCTAGTGATAACTTGTTATAATCGTTTTGCTAAGATTTTTTTTAAAGATTTTTGCATTTGTATTCATCAGGGAGATAGGTCTATAATTTTCTTTCTGTTTTAACTCTTCCTGCTTTAGGTGTCAGCACCATATTGGTGTCATAGAAAGAGTTAGGCAGACTTTCCATAGAAGTTGGGATTTTCTTTTTTTTTTTTTAATTTATTTTTATTAAAGATATTATTTGAGTTTTACAATTTTCCCCTTAATCTTGCTTCCCTCCCCCCCACCTCCCACAGAATGCACTGTCAGTCTTTACTTTGTTTCCATGTTGTACCCTGATCCAAATTGGGTGTGATGAGAGAGAAATCATATCCTTAAAGAGAAGTCTAAGAGGTAACAAGATCAGACAATAAGATATCTATTTTTTTTCTAAATTAAAGGGAATAGTCCTTGCACTTTGTTCAGACTCCATGGCTCCTTATCTGGATACAGATGGCACTCTCCTTTGCAGACAGCCCAGTATTGTTCCTGATTGTTCCACTGATGGAATGAGCAAGACCTTCAAGGTTGAACATCACTCCCATGTTGCTGTTAGGGTGTACAGTGTTTTTTCTGGTTCTACTCATCTCACTCAGCATCAGTTCATGCAAATCGAAGTTGGGATTTTCTTTGTGATTTGAAGGACACCAAGAGGCAGAGAGGGGAAAGGAGAGCATGCGACATTTGGGCAATACCTAGAGCAAATGCAGTCAGGTGCGGAGTGTCTAGCCTGGAGAACAAATGGAGGCGGTTTCCACAATAGAAGTTTCCCCCATGCTTATGAAATCACAGTGCCTTCATTTATTGTTCATAGCTTTGAATGATACAGTCTTAGAGGAACATGAGAGATCATCAGATTCAAGCCCCCCATTTTACAGATGAGAAAATTGAGATGTTAAGTTTGTTTTTGTTGTTGTTTTCCTTGTTATTGTTGTTGAGATAATCAGGGCCTTGCCCAGGATCACACAGCTAGTAAGTTAGGTTTGCACCGGGTCTTCCTGACTATACTATGCTACCTAGCTGCCCCACGTGTGGTTAAGTTTAAATAATTTGCCTAAGATCACAAAGTTACCGAAAGAGAAAAGATTGGAAACCCAAATCCTCCAGGTTTGAATTTAGGGTAATCTTTTTTTTTTTTTTTTTTATCATACCAAACTCTGCAAAAGACTGTGGAAGGAAATAGTAAATTACAGACTTTTACTAATTCAGAATGCAGATATGTATGAGTATATATATATATATATATATATATATATATATATACTATATATATATACTATATATATATATACTATATATATATAAATATATATATTTCTTTTAAAGAATGAGAAGACTATGGACTAAGGAAATATTTCAAGTCACTGTGACTGGTATAGCTCTTAGGAGTGTTTCAGAAAATAAATGTGAAATATGACTCTGTCATGAGGTTCTTTTCTAAAAAGAATTGCCTAGAGTTTTAAAGGACTTCAGAAATAAAACAGAAAAATTCAGATAGGTAGATTTTTTTCATGGGGAAATTTTGCCTGCCAGCAATGAAAAGTATGTCAGCTGCTAGAAATAAAACTGGAGATATATTTGTAAGCAGGAGGATTTACATTTTTTTTTTTAGATTTTTCAAGGCAATGGGGTTAAGTGGCCTGCCGAAGGCCATACGGCTAGATAATTATTAAGTATCTGAGGCCGGATTTGAACTCAGGTACTCCTGACTCCAAGGCCAGTGCTCTATCCACTATACCACCTAGCCACCCTGAGAATTTACATTTTTATTGATTAGATGCAGCACTAATCAAGTTATGGGACATGATAAGCCTAGGTTCAATATTTGGAAACAGAGGACTGAGGAATAGTAATTTGGAGTTAAAATGACACTGTTTTATAAGTGGTCTGTGAATATAAGGACAGGAAGTGGACCTGCTTTTTCCATTAGAATAGGAAAGCCTCCAGAGTGTAGAAATATTTTCTGCTAATCTAAACCAGGATCTCTATTGCTTAGAAAACTGTGATAGATGTTGAATGACATGCTTTTTTTTTTTTTTTAAGGTTTTTGCAAGGCAAATGGGGTTAAGTGGTTTGCCCAAAGCCACACAGCTAGGTAATTATTAAGTGTCTGAGATGGGATTTGAACCCAGGTATTCCTGACTCCAGGGCTGGTGCTTTACCCACTGTGCCACCTGGCTGCCCCAAGTGACATGCTTAGGGTTATAACCCAGGGATTGGATTTGAAGCCAGGTCTTCAGGTCTTCAGTTTCTCTTTATCAGCTAATCCAACTTGCTTCTTATGTACTTTAGGGAAAATAGAACAAGGAAGTGAAGGATGATGATTGAATGTTTATAGACCTATAACTGCAATAGTGCCTCTTTTTTTAACCATGGTATATTCAACATCACTGAAATCACTATCTGTGGGCATGGGCAAATTTTTGTTTTCAACTCACAGGCTCTCTTTCTAAAGTCATGGACCTGGTTTACATTATTCTAATAGCTCAATTCTGGCTCTTGAGGTTGATTATATTGCTATTTTGGAAGAGTTGCATTAGCAGAAATTTTGCCATATGAAAATTATTACAAGGCTATCAGAGATTTGTAAGTAATTTTAGAAAGCCTGTAGTGTCTACCAATCATTTAACTTTAAAGAAAAAGAAATGAGTTCATCATCTGAAAAACCCCTAAAAGCTGATTTTTCTTGAAGTTAAAGTCTGGAGACTTCAAAGGCAAGAGTCTCATAACCATACATATGTGGGAAAGAATAAAGATTGGCTCAACAACATTGTCAAGACTGTCATTATCACTGACCTTCCTGTGGTATCAATTTGTCATTACTGAACCTTTTCATTTTCAGTGTGTTCAATGAGCTACTCAGAGAGTTTGCAGCTAGGCCAAGGACACACGACTCCATCAGGGGCACATACAATACCAGGGAACACAAACAGTTACATATGAAAAGCTTTCCAAGAACACTAGACTCATACAGCCATATTGACTCATCATGATGAGATCTCATCTGATGTACTTGCCCTCTCCTTCAAGAACAAGGAAAAGAAAAAGAAAACAAAGCTGTATATGCTATATAATTATATTGCTATATAATTAAACTGACCCAGCTTGGCATGCTGAAAGGGTGGGAAACCCTGGGTTGGAATATTGTATGTACTGCAAGTTATGGTTCGTGGTTTTTGTTTTGTTTAGTTTTTTTAGGTGTTTTTTCCTTCCTTAGTTACAATGGAAAGCTCATTTTGGTTAAGGGAAGGAAATGACAGTAACATAAAAGGAATAAATAAAACTTTTTAAATGGCATAGGAATAAAAGGAGCAGAACTATGACTGAAATGCAATGGACCTTCCTATGGCAACAGCAAAGAAGCCCTTTTTTGCCTTGGTCTGGAATTCACTATTTTCTATGGTTTGGTCCCAAACATTCTTTTCAGTTTGATTAACTCTGGCACCTTTGTTTTTTATATGAGTTTTTCAAAGTCCAGCTAAGACTGTGAAGAACAGGTTGTTATGCACAGAATTATAGATTGAAAGCTTCAAGAGACCTCAGAGGTTGATTTCAACATGGTCATTTAAAAAAAAAAACAAAGTCTAAGTGACTTCTCAAGTTCCCATAGCTAGCAAGTATCTAAGGCAGGATCCAAGCCATCTTCCTAGGTCCAAGGTCAGCATTCTATCTCCTAGTCATGCAGCCTTTCAAAAACCTGTCAGAAGAAGGGAACCAGGGGAGCATTGTACACATCTACAGTAATATTACATGATGATCAACTTGTGGTAGACTTATCTGTCCTAAACAAAATAGTGATCAAAGACAGTTCTAAAAGACTTATGTTAGAAAATACCACCCACATCCAGAAGTATGAAGTCTGAAAACAGATCAAAGCATACAATTTTCACTTTTTAAAATTGGTTTTCTTTTTTCTTACGTTTTTCCCTTTTGTTCTTTTACAATGTGACTATATGGAGATATGTTTAATATAATTGGACATGTATAATGGATTCTTGATTCTATTTTCACACCTTTGCCTCTACTCACAGAGCTCATCAACTCTCACCAGGACTATTGGAATAGGTCCTATTTGATCTCCCTGTTTCATGACTCCTCTCTGGACCATCCTCCTCACAGCTGCCAAAGTGGTATTATGAAGTAACAAAGTGGTGTAATGGGCTTCCAATCAAGTTTGGGATGTTTTATTTGCTGGTGCTACAGTATGAGCAGAAGTAATGGTGACTCTTAATTGGGTGAATGAAGGCTGAGTGTGATGCTATATGCCTGCCAATGAGATAATATGGAGCCTGATGATACCAGAGATCCTTTGGATGAGACACATGAAGACACCTGCAAGACATGTTGAGGATCAGGACACCTTCACTATTGCAATCTCCTTCCCTCTCTCACTTCCCTCTCTTCTTTCTTAAGAAAAGACTCTCTAATAGAAACTTTAAGGATCTCTGTCCAAAGAGCTCTAGCACCAATACCATCGCTTATGAAGAAATACAGCATAAAACTCAGCATTCTCTCCACATTTAGATGTCATGTCTCCTTCTCTGGAAAAAGTAGCAGGTAAGAGGGGTGGCTAGGTGGTACAGTGGATAGAGCACCAGCCCTGGAATCAGGAGTACCTGAGTTCAAATCCCGCCTCAGACACTTAATAATTACCTAGCTGGGTCGCCTTGAACAAGCCACTTAACCCCATTGCCTTGCAAAAAACTAAAAAACAAATAAAGTAGCAGGGAAAATATTCCATAATTTGTTGCAAGCTCAATTACAGTCACTCATTTTGAAGCGAATGATGAAATTTTTATATACTTTATGGACAGATGGCATAACAGTTAGAGCACTGAGCCAGGTGTCAGAAAGATCTGAGCTCAAATCTGTCCTCAGAAAGTAGTGTGACTCTGGGTAGGTCATTTAATCTCTATATGCCTCAGTTTCCTCTTCTGTATATGAGAATGATAATGATAATAATATCATCTACATCCCAGGATTATTGTGAAGGTCAAATGGCATAATAATTATAAATGTACTTGGCACAGAGTAAGTACTATATAAATATTAGCTATTATTTTATTATGATGATTATGATTATGATTACATATGTTGTCTTACCCAGTTATGCCCTTAAGCTCCTTGAAAGTAGGAATGATTTAATTCTAGTTTTTGCAACCCTAACAACTAATCTTGTTAATTATTACCTTTTATTACTTTTCAAATCTGAACTAATTAATTAGAGATGCTGCTTCTTCTGCTCCTGCTGCCAGAATTGAACTTTGAATTGTGGCATACATTCCCTCCCAGTCCTCATCTTCAACTGAATATCCAATGGTGCACATGCTTATTTATACCCCCAGTTAGTGAACAGGAATGGCAAAAAATCATATTGCCATGTAAATTTGTCATGAATCTCAGTCAACTATCACAAAGAAAACAATGAACTTTGTATTTCTTGTATAGAAAGGATGCAAAGCAAAGACAATTTTGTTATAAAGTGCAGAGAGTTTGCATTTTCTTTCTTTTCCTTTCTTTTTTTTTAAGGTTTTTTGCAAGGCAATGGGGTTAAGTGGCTTGTCCAAAACCACACAGCTAGGTAATTATTAAGTGTCTGAGGTCGGATTTGAACTCAGGCACTCCTGACTCCAGGGCCAGTGTTCTATGAGTTTGCTTTTTTTCAATGTCTCAAATTCCACATAACTCTATCCAAAATGTTGGAAAGAAGTGATAAAAATATTCAATAGAGGCATTGTAAAGAGGATTTGGATGTGAGGGAGTCTCCTGAACTCATTCAAGGTGATATCCACCTCCCACTCCTGGCATTTACGTATGCATACAATATAAATTGGATCTATACCTGGAAGACACCTTACAATTCATCTCTCTCCCTTTACAAATTAAGAATTAGATTATTGAGATTAATCAATCAATCAATAGGTCGTAACTCATCAAGTCAGGATTTAATTTTTTTCTACTACACAACACTAAGGCCTCTATATCCTCTAGGTAACTAGGGAAAATTCAGTGTTCCTTAAAATAATGAAAGAAGGGCTTTAAGGAGAAAACAAAGAGAAAAAAGTAGAAAGAATCTTAACATGTGTCAGAATGTCACAAATGTCAGAAGAATAAAGAATATTAGATAAAGGAAGATGAGAAGAATTATATTGAATAATATGGAACTAAATAACTGATAGAAGATTCTTGCCATCTGGGCCATCTCAGCAACAAGCAATTTCAAGGAATCTGATATGAAGTACAGCTGAATCAGGTGAGAAGACATTCAGAAGACATTCAGGTCAATGGAGACTCTGCTGAGGAATACCAAGACAATTATTTTTCCACTTGACATAAATAATAAAGAAGTTTGCTGTCTTAGAAGACCACAGAGGCTTTTGGATATAGGCAATATGGTACCATGAAAGGGGGATGGCTTTTGATGCAGAGTCTCCTAAACTTATTCATCCATATGACTGATTCATGTGGGGACAATGATAGCACCAGAATGGACTGAAAAAGCATTCATATGCATTTTGAATTTAATCAAAGTTCAATCTCTATCATGATGAGGCATGAGCATTTAAATGAATAGATGTGATCAGAACTCATTAAGGGGAGTTAAGAGATACAAGGCTCTTAGCAAGAAGCCTAGGCTAGGAATCAGAGGTGGGAGGCAAGGGGCCAGATAATAGGAGCATCTGCACAATCATTCAAAGAGAAAAGATATAAAAAGTGGAAGCATAGCCTTGTGCAAAGGATAATAGTGTAGTACAAATATTGATTCTAGAGCTCTTGTGATATGGGTTTAATCCTTGCCCTAAAGGGTTGATAAATCATACAAAAAAAGACTAGAATGAGCTGAGAGAGGTGCTGAATGTGAATGTGATAATCAAGGACTTCTCTTTTGTTATAGTGTAGGCAAAAGGAGAATCAAAACAGGAACTGCCACTTGGGGTGAATGAGGTGATAATAGTGGCAAAAAGACTTGTTATTCAAGCATATTTTTGGTTTATTTTCTACATCATGTTGATCTTTGGAAATGGCTGAATCCTCCTCTTGGAGGAAGATGCTGAGTGATGAACTGCAGGTAGCTCTCCTTGGTCCTGTGCCTCAACACATTCATACACACACACACACACACACACACACATCTATCTATCTATCTATCTATCTATCTATCTATATAACAATGGCTTGGAGACAAAGAAAGCATACTTGTCAAATTTGCAAATGTCAACTGGGAGGAATAATTGATACACTTGATGACAGAATCTGGATGCAAAGAGAATTCAGCAGAATAGAAATATGAACTGAATCTAAGAAGACAATATTCAAATAAAATAGATGCAAAATGCTATGCTTAAGCCTCCTAAATCAAATTCAAAATTACAGGGGTTGGGTGGATGACATAAAATATCTTGAATGAAGAAGGTGATAATTGTGCAGTTAGAAACCAATTTAGACTATTTTGCCCATTTCTAGGATCAGATTTTAGGAAGAAGACTATAACTATCTACAAGAGAAAGATCAATATGGTGACAGTTAGAGACTAATCCTATGAAGATCCATTGAAAGTATTAGAGATGGTTAGGTTAGAGAAGAGAAGGATGGGGGGATGTGGATTCCAACATGATTTCCATCTTCATGTGTTTGAAAAGTTGTCATGAATATGATTCTATCTGATACAGATAATAGATTCAAAGAGTCAGATTATATTGATGTGAGGAAAAACCTTATAACAATCAGACTGTTATGAAATGGAATGGACTGGAACTAACATGTGTCTCCTGATCAGATATCTTTACACACAGTTTGAGTGACCACTTGTCAGAAGTCTTAAAACATCAGGAATAGGAGGAGACTCTCTTCAGTTACAGACTGAATTTGATAGTCTCTGAGACTGGGAATTGGGAAGATGTGGGTTCAAACCCTGGTTCTGCTAACTTACTTATAGGATCATTGGCAAGTCACATGTAGAATGAGGTAGTTGGACTTAATGTGTTTTAAGTTTTCATCCAGTTCAAGATCTGGGATCCTAGGATACCATTACTTCATAGAAAGAAAGACTCAAAAGCAGGTGTTGGTCATCTACTGTGTGATCTGGATCCTTTTGTCAGTCTGGTGAAGTCTATGCCTCCCTTCTCAGAATAATGTTCTAATAAATATAAAATAAAATAAATAGAATTAAAAAGGGAGCCAATCATATTGAAATAAATATATCAATATATTAAAGAATCAAGTTCATGAACCACAGGTTAAGAACCCTTCCACAGAATCTCTGACCCTCACACTAATGCATTGTTGGTGGAGCTGTGAACTCATTCAGCCTTTCTGAAGAGCAATTTGGAATTATGCCCAAAGGGCAACAAAAATGTGCATACCCTTTGATCCAGCAATACCACTACTGACTGTGTCTATACCCTGAAGAGATTATGAAAAAAGGTAAAAACATCACTTGTACAAAAACATTCATATCTGCTCTGTTTGTGGTGGCAAAGAATTGGAAATTGAGTGAATATCCATCAATTGGGGAATGGTTGAACAAATTATGGTATATGTATATTATGGAACACTATTGTTCTATTAGAAACCAGGAGGGATGGGAATTCAGAGAAGCCTGGAAGGATTTGCATGAACTGATTCTGAACCAGATGAACAGAACCAGAAGAACATTGTATACCCTAATAGTACCCTAATTGTATACCCTAATCTCATGGGGGTGATGATCAACCTTAATTGACTTGCTCATTTCATCAATGCAACAATCAGGGACACTTTTAGGGTATCTGTGATGGAGAATACCATCTATATCCAAAGAAAGTTTGGATACAGAGTTTAAACAAAGACCCAAGACTACTGCCTTTAATTAAAAGTTTTTGTTTTTTTGCAAGGCAATGGGGTTAAGTGGCTTGCCCAGGGCCACACAGCTAGGTAATTATTAAGTGTCTGAGGCTGGATTTGAACTCAGATACTCCTGACTCCAGGGCCAGTGCTCTATCCACTGTGCCACCTAAGCCACCCCGTAATTTAAATTTTTTTAAAAAATGTATCTTATTATGTAATTTTGCTATCTTTTATATTTTTTCCTTAAGGATATGATTTCTCTCTCAACACATTCAATTTTGATCAATGTATAGCATGGTAATAATGTAAAGACTATCAGACTGCCTTCTGTGGGGGTGGGGAGGAAAGCAAGATGGGGGGATAATAAAATTCAAAAAAACAATTTAAAAAAAAGAATCTTTGACCCTCCAGAACTAGGAGATAACATGAACATTTTCCCTTCATGATTTAGATCTTTATCTACCTTATTACAAGGGTCTGGATTACATGTTTTCTCAAGGCTCTTTTCAGTCCTATGAATCTTCCAAGTTAGCACTATGTTGGACATATACTAGATGTTCAGTAAATATATATTGATTGATTTAATCTATAAAATGTTTATGTGACTTTGGGGAAAAGATACATTAGGAACCAGACATTTGCTGATGACTGAAGAATATGAGAGAAATAAACAATGAGGAAAAGAATTGGAAGATATGAAGACTTTCATATCACATAATGTCTTCCAATATGACCTTTTAAACGTATTTTAGAACTGGATAGAAAAATAAGCAAAGTCAATGACTAGTAGACTAGTCATTCAGGAATATACATCACAATACTTTCTTCCAGAGGACATGAGGTGGGAGCAGGGAAGCAAGCACTGGGAAATGGAGATTCATCATTTTATATATAAAGATTCTTCTTCTTGTGTACTGCTGTGTACTGCCTTTTTGATGTTTAAGTTCAGAATGCAAAGGTAAAGTTTAAAGTAAAAAAAGAAGACATTTAGAAGGTACTATAAATAGTGAACATCAAATGACAATTTTAAAAAGGAAACTGACCATGTCCTATTAGAGGAGTAACAGCTGTTAGCAGTCACTTTAGAACTCAATGCAATTCAACAAACGTTTTGAGTGGGAGCATTTTGCAAACCTCAAAGCATTATATGAATTTTTATTATTATCATTGTTTCTTAAGAATACCTTTTAACAGATTAAAGGAGCTTGTGCAAGAAATTGATGCAAGAAAAGAAAGAGGTGGATGGGTAGGGAGAAACAGTTGGGAAGCATTGAAAGACAAACAATTTAACTTCTAATTTGTGCTCATTACCAGTCCTGCAAAAATCTCCTAGGTATGCTCAAGTGGGTCAAGGACAGGCAGGGGAAATATTTAAGAAGACTTACTGTTGCACAACTTGAAATAATATACAGTCCCAGGATTTAGCCACAGCTAACAGAATCCGCTGACATGTTCTGCAAGATAGGATTCCACAGGTTGGTCTGATTTGAGCAAAGTCGTTATGCAGCAGAGCTCTTGGCTTCCTCTTCTTGGAGGGCAAGCAGCCCCATGACATCATCCAAAAAGAATTACATATGACCTTTCATTTCTACATATATCTCATGTTGAATGAAACTGATTCTTTAATCACACTGATTGATGGGCAAAAGTTTCTAAGGATAAGCATTGAAGATATCTTACATTTTCAGCTTTGGGAAATAATGACTGTACAGGGAATATTCTTATTGATACCAAATAAAATATTTTGGATCCTCAGATGAAATAATTGCAATATCTTGTACAGAAGTTAGAGCTCTGTGGAATGGCAGGGAAGTACAATGACAGAGTTTTGAATTGTTTTTCAGATGATAAAATTTCCAAGATTTTCTAAGAGAAATAAATAAAGCTATTTTTTTTCTAATAGTTTTAGATCTAATAGATCTGAAATCAAATCATAAAGCTGTAAGGGCTACTCAGAATATGTTCAGAGCTTCCTTACCTACTTTTTTTAAAGCACAATCACCTCATATTTTATTCCATTTGCTTATGATAGCAATAAGAGCTCCTTCCAAAGCATACCTTCCAAAGTGCATTTCCTAGAAACTTTCTAACTTCACAATCTCTTTTTAATGATTTTGAATATATTTTTCATAAATTCATAGGTTGATGTCATTTCTTCTGAAAAATATATCTTTTGACTATCAATTGGTAATTTTTTTTGCTTTTCTTTTATTAAAAAATAATTCCTCATAGACGAATATCAGACATAAACCATCTATGGCTATGCTCCTGTATTCAGGCTTAATTTTCTTCCAAATTTCTTCCAATTTTCTTCAAAAAACTGCCCTGGATCCCTTGGCTTCTAATAGGTGAACTTTCATTTATAATTCAATATGTACCCATGCTGTTGTTCCTTCTGTCTATCTTCAAGGTAGTCTACTAAACTGTTTAATCTCCGACTTTTTATTCCTCTTCTCCAAATATTCAATTCAGCAATACTGCTTCTGGAAAGGATGTGCCAATCAATTATTCTATGATTCTATTTCCATCCCTCTGATTTTTCTTACTAAGACTCCCTTCCCTAGCCACCACTCTCCATCTGTGGTTTTTACCTATTAGAATATAAACTTGGGCGGCTAGGTGGTGTAGTGGATAAAGCACCAGCCTTGGAGTCAGGAGTACCTGGGTTCAAATCCGGTCTCAGACACTTAATAATTACCTAGCTGTGTGGCCTTGGGCAAGCCACTTAACCCCATTTGCCTTGCAAAAAAACCTAAAAAAAAAAAAGAATATAAACTCTTTGAAGGCAAAGACTGCCATACCTTTTTCTCTTTGTATTTATTCTATTTCTATCTCTTTATATCTATAGTGCCTGCCACATAGAGTTTAGAAATGCTCATTTCATTCATTTTTATTGATGATTCCCAATTGATAGTTTTACTTTTTAATCTTGATTTTATTTATATAAAAATTTTTAATTTTTTGTAAGTGAAATTGCCCATTTTATCTTTGGTAATCATAGCCCTTGCTTGGGTGAGAATTCTCCTCCTAACCATGGATTTAATTTTTTTTTAATTTATTAAAGATATTATTTGAGTTTTACAATTTTCCCCCCAATCTTACTTCCCTCCCCCAATCTTACTTCCCTCCCCCCACCCCCCCACCCCACCACAGAAAGTAATCTGTCAACTTTACTTTGTTTCCATGTTGTACATTGATCCAAATTGAGTGTGATGAGAGAGAAATCATATCCTTAAGGGAGAGACAAAAAGTCTAAGAAAAAACAAGATATAGCTATAAGATATCTGTTTTTTTTCCCCCTGAATTAAAGGGAATAGTCCTTGAACTTTGTTAAAACTCCAAGACTCTTTATCTGGATAAAGATGGCACTCTCCTTTGCAGTCAGCCCAAAATTGTTCCGATTGTTGCACTGATGGAATGAGGGAGTCTTTCAAGGTTGATCATCGCCCCCATGTTGCTGTTAGGGTATACAGTATTTTTCTGGTTCTGCTCATCTCACTCAGCATCAACTCATGCAAATCCCTCCAGGCTTCCCTGAAATCCTGTCCCTCCTGGTTTCTAATAGAACAATAGTGTTCCATGACATACATATATACCACAGTTTGCTAAGCCATTCCCCAATCGAAGGATATTTACTTGATTTCCAATTCTTTGCCACCACAAACAGGGCTGCTATGAATATTTTTGTACAAGTGATGTTTTTACCCTTTTTCATCATCTTTTCAGGGTACATACCCAGTAGTGGTATTGCTGGGTCAAAGGGTATGCTCATTTTTGTTGCCCTTTGGGCGTAGTTCCAAATTTCTCTCCAGAAAGGTTGGATGAGTTTCCTTACCTACTTTTAATCAGTCCTATGGGTTAGATCAGTACTTGGTGCCTTAGGGCCTCCTGAAGGCTTCCAGCAGACTTTCTTTTCTTTTTGGTATTGTTTTTAGAGCATTATTTTATATTTATTTGGAGTTTTACAATTTCCCCCCTAATCTTACTTCCCTCCTCCCACCCCCACAGAAGGCCATTTGCCAGTCTTTACATTGCTTCCATGGTATATTCTGCTGACTTTCTATGACTGAGATCTGAAAATAATTTGGGGAAGAAACAAAGAGTTGCTGGACCTTTAAGAAGGTACCTGTTACTACAACATGGAAACAGTAAAGACTGACAAATTGCTTCCCGTGGGGGGGGAGAAGTAAGATGGGGGAAAATTGTAAAACTCAAATAACATCTTTAATAAAAATAAATTTTAAAAAAGAAGGTACCTATTACTCCCCTTCACCCTTTAGGCAACATCACCTGGGAGTTTCCATGAAGAGAAGGGGAGGGTTAGACTTTTGTTCAAGCAGCAGTTTGACTGCTCCTGTGTGGAAGGTAGATTAAAATGGGTTAGTTAGATGAACTTGAACTTGGACTTACTTTTGTGCTTTGTGTTTTTTTTTTATTAATGAAACTAATATTGAGAAGGACATGTTTAGAGTTGGAAACAACTTTGTGATTTTTGAGAGTTCCAGAGGTCCTAGGTCCCTTGCATAGAGCTGACTAATAACAGGAGAGTTACTCCATCAGAGCCCATGACCATAAACCAAAGGAGAAACACAGACAGAGGTGTGGTGGTCAATTGCATGGATTTTGAGGGCATAGCCAAAATAAAATGTAACAAGGTCTATTTAATGCACCAATCAGCTAGCTGCTTTATATCTGATGAGGGTTAAATCTCATTCTCCTAGAAAGATAAAATAGTAATTATAAATTCATTACTTAAACTTGTTTTAAGATTTTAAGTTGCTTATATTTTACATTTCCCATTTCTTTTGTGTTCAGAAAATAAATCTGTCCCATTCCTGATTCATATTCTACTTTTCTTCTTTACCCTTTGAAGAGAACCTAGGCAGGAGCTTTAATAAATTTTCCCCTGGACTGCTGGCATCAGAGGCTATAAAGAGCCAGAGCATATGAGAAGGAAGCTAATCCCTAGCCTTAGAGACCCCCATCCCCATCCCAAGAGGACCTGCTCTGGATTGAGTGCCTCATTCTAAAGCAGAACAGAAGTTATAGTGTTAGACTAGAATTACATACATCATAGGCTTATAGATTTACAACTCTAAGGGACCTGAGGTCATACAAGTGAGGATAGTGAGACCCAGGATTGTCTAAAGTCACCTAGACAGCAATTGTTTCAGAGGTGGGATCTGATGGATACCTTTCCCCTTCCCCTCCCCCAACTACTCAATCTTAGAGTTCTTTTCTCTCTGTTTCAGTATTCTAATTTCTGTTCAGTAATGTAGAATACACAAATAATGCCCCTGAAACAAGGTAACTCTGGTTTTTGTGTTTCTAAAGCAAAAAAGAATGAGAGTACTTCCCTCTTTTCATTATATAAATATTTTATATACATAAGATGACATAATTTATTGATAGGTTTCTTTCCATTGTTCTGGCTGAGTATCCCTTGTCCTTGAATGAAAGCTGGGAATTATAAAGAATTGTGGTAGAAAGTGTAGTGGGGATGTAGTTAAAAAAAACCTTAGCTTTGTTAGCTTTGTGTTTCCTCCTCTGCAAAATGAGAGTAATTCTTTTATTACAACCTTGTAAGACTGTTGTTAAAATCAAATAAGATAATTCATGCCTGTGTGGTCTGGTCAGAGGAGCTAGGTTCAAATCACATCTTCACTAAGCCTTACTTTCCTCAGAGGTAAAATGAAGAGATTGAAGTAGGTGACCAGATTTAACTAGAGGTCCCTTCCAGAGATGGGATTCTTAAGACCTGAACAAATGCAATGCTACTGCTGCTTCTTGTTTTGGTTTCGATCTTTGTTTTCAACAGTATGAGGAACTCCCTCTATGGAAAGATCCTTCAAAGACATTGGCAGCTCATCTGTCATATATAGTCTTTAATGAATTTGCAGTGGTATTTGAGAGATTATGACTTTCCCAAGACCACATGGTAGAGGGAAGATGTGAATCTGTCTTCCTGGTTCCAAGCATAGCCTTCTATCCACTATACTATAATATAAACTTTTATTAGACATTTGTTCTGCATGCTCACTCTAAGCCATTAAACAATTATTCTTACAAGTAGAGCCATCTTTGAACAGTGGCCCAATGCTCTGAATGTGGAAGAGAAAGTAGTTAAGGACCCAAGTTTTCCTGGCTTCTCTGACTGCTGAAAAGAAGCCAAGGATAAAGGAAGTCTTGACTGTTCTTGATGTTCCACTTTGGATTTCTATGGAAAGAGGATTGTGGGAATATATAAGTGAACTTTGAAAACTGAGTGATCCTTTACCACTCTCAGCATTTGGGATGTTGCTAGAAACTCACTTAGGCAAAAAAAAATGAAAAGTCATCATCCTTTCTGTGAGATCAAATTGTTAACATCTTAAGTTGAATAAAAAAGCCATTTTAAGGATTTGTTCCATAGTAAAATTATAAGCTGCTTGTGGGATAGGATGGACAGAGTGAGGCAAGGGGAAAGAGTGGATTTCAGAGGTCTTAGATTAAGATTCTGACTTTAACACTTGCTACCTGTATGACCATAGGAAATTCATTTATCCTCTGTAGGATAAGTAAAATGAGGCTATTTTAGCAGATGATCTCTGATGTCAGGGACTTTTTACTTTTGTAACTTTCTCCAAGTCTACCTAGTGTTTTGCAAATAGTAGACACTCAATTAATTTTCAGTGAATTGAAATGTTTGATTCTGTAAGTATACATCTATATGTGGACACATATTCATTATACATAGATAAATGTGTATATGTATTGGTTTGTCCCTTTTCCCTAGAAAGATAAACACAACTGTTTGAACTTGCTCTGTCTTGAGTCATGGAGAATTTGATGGAAGAGCAAATATCTGGGCTTGTGGGGTAATGACAGCACCACCTCCAAACTCTTTTAGCAAAGGTTCTCCTCCCCACTTTGCCCTGACCTTCTAAGGACCTGGTGGTGCATGTGAACTGAGTGGTTGCATTCACCCTTGGAATGTGACCAAGACTACTCCACTGACTCAGGGTTAGAGGAAGATGTCTCACAATGTAGGGGGAAAAAAATCTCTCCAAAGGAGTGGGAGGGGAGATCTGAGAATTAGAGGGATCAATTAGACCCTTAAAAGAGGGAGCAAATTGCATCTTTTATATCTGATATGAATTTATGACTCATTAGACAGGATTCTTTCCCTCTTAGCACAAGATTTCTCCTCTAAACTACCTGAAAGGTCTATTTAGAAGCAAACACACACACACACACACACACACACACACACAGACACACACATACACACAGAAGCATATACATATGTGTGTGTATGTGTATGTGTATGAACAGAATAAATCAAGTGTGTGTATGGAGAGAGGGATGAGGGGGACTGAATGGGAAAGATTGGAAAGGAGTGTGAAGGTGGGTCTGTGAAACAAGAGTAACCCTGTGGAAATGACTCATGCATGTACTTCTGATTGTGAATGTGCCAGAAAGCCCAACAACCTCTTTCCAGCCTTCCTTTTTTGCTCAGCAGCTAGACACATTTCTGAGAGCTGTCCATGATCTCCTCCTCCTCCTCCTCCTCCTCCAGGCTGGGCTAGCAGTAGCAGGCGCAGCTGCTAGAATCACCTCAGAGCTCCCTCATATTCTCTCTCACTTACACACACGTAGGGCACCCCCGCCCCCACATACACACACCCAGAGGCTGGGGGCTGAAGACAGAGGGGTTCCCTGTCGCCTGGGCTGCTACTGCAGCAGCCGCGGACGCAAGGAAGCCCCCTAGTCCCTTCTGGGAGAACCGCACCCATCCCACCCGGGAGGAAGAAGGTCACTCCTTGATCAGCTGGGTGGCCACCTCTCTTGGCTGGATTTTTTCCGTCCCCCCGGTGCCCACGCCCCAGGGGCACCATGGCCCTGATCCCCGCAGCTGGGAGGTAGGTGGGCTGGGAGAAGAAGCGAGGGAGGCTGTGGCAGCAGCGGCGGCGGCAGGAGCTGCGGCAGCGGGGGCAGAGCCCTGCGGGGACGGGCGGGCCAGAAGAGCCCCCAGAGCCGGCACGTCGCAGCAGGAGGCGGCCATCCTATGCAATCCAGGACACTGGCCCCGCGCTCCGGGCTGCTGCTTGGAGGGGAGCTCGGGCCTGGGAAGCGCCGGCCAGGCACTGCGGGAGCCCCAGGGTGCGGGCGACAGTGACAGGAGGAGGAGAGCCCGAGGATGGCTTCGCCCACCTCCCCGGCCCCGGGAGGCGGGGCTTCTCCGCCGCCAAACCCGACCCGGATTCGTCAGGTGGGTGCCCGCCTGCAGCCCCCTAGGCTCGTCCTCTAGGGTTCAGTCCACCCGCAGAGCCCTCGCCCTCCGGGGCTGAGCTGGCGCAGGAACCAGCCCGGGGGGGGGGGGGGGTTACACCTGCTCACATTGGCACCCTTACACCGCTGGGGAGGGGGCAGGAAAGGACACTACTTGCAGGCAGCTTTTAACCCCCTAAACGTAAGGGATGCCTATTAACCCCCTCCCCCCTTTCAGAGGGGCTCCTCCACCTGCTCTTCACCTTCCCATAAGCACCTCTGGAGAAGAGAAGTGTGTGCTATACCTCCGGAGAGAGATGAGGTCACCTGACAATGACGCTCACCTGTGTCGGGTCAGCCCTCACACTAAGCCACAGCTAAGATTTCCAGATGTGGTAGGATGGTGTCATTTTGAGGGTGACCTTTGTTAGGCTGGTTTTTCTTATTTTTCTCACATGCCGAGGGTAGAACTTAGGTCTTGGGGTTTTAATATCTATGCATAATTTTGAAATGACTACTTTTCTAAAGCAGGTGTCAAAGATGGGGCCATCATATAAGCTTCGTGAGGGCAGAACTGTTTCCTGTCTGCCTTTGGTTACAGTGCCCAGTAGAGTTACCTGCTCCATAGTTTACTGCACAGTTAACTCTCCATGGATTGATTGTTTGCTAGAAGGAACCCCTAAATCTTAGTTTGGCAATCCTAAACTTCTAGGGAGAAATTACTATCTCAAACCATCACAGCCCTTCAGCAGATACATCACTCACTATAAAACTCATGAGTATTCTTAGAACTTGGAGACCAAACATGACCCAATGTGTACCAGGTAAGGGCAATGCTGAAAGCCAGAGAAGCAACTAAAGATGCTCTCTCAGCTCCTTGCAGAAAAATCAAACCAAAAAAAGCATCCCTTCTTATGTCTCTTCTGAAGACTAAGGTTGGTTTACCCTAATAAGAAATATCAAGAGAAGAGAGACCCATTTGCTGAAATTGGGTGGCTGGGATCCTGGTTCTGGCTATAGGATTCCCGGGGCTACTGTAGTAAGGCACTCATGAGAGATATTAAGGAAGCTGGGACAGCCACAACAGAGGAGGCAGTATCCTCTGTTGAGGATGCCTGGGAGAATCTGATATTTGTAAGAAAAAATGTAGGTGAAAGATGAAGTTCAACAAAATGCCAAGTTCAACTTGGTTTAATGTTTGGAATTTGAGACAGGACTGACTTGGAGAGGCTTCAGGGCTGAGCAAAAAAGTTATCATGATATTCCCAATATGCTCAAAGGTGCATTTTTTGTTTTGAACAATGTGGAAATTGTTATTTCTGTTAAGGGGGTCTTAGAATATCCTAGCACTAGCTACATTCATCTATTTGACTCTTTCCAAGGTTTTTGCCTTAATATGGCCTTTATTATATGATAATGGCATCATTTTTGAGGGTGACCTTTATTATACTGCAGTTTCTTATTTTTTTTGATGCAGAGAATAGACTTTTGCCCTGAGGTTTTAATATTGGTACCTAATTTTGAAGTGACTTCTTTCCTTAAGATGCTGTCAGTTAATTAAATTAGTGAAATTTATAAACAAAATTAAATTTATACATGAAAAATTCAAGGCACTGGTTTATGTTAAAAATGCTAGTTTCATACTCATCATTTACTTTGGTCTAAAGAAAAACTATCACTATATCTATTGATATCATTGTGCAAATATGAGTGAAGGTAATTTTGAATTTCATATTAGCTTTTCTATGTCTATTTGTTTATATATACATTTTTAGGCAATAAATTTACAACTTTCACATTAATATAAATGAGAATTCAAACATTTATAAAAAGCCAGAGTAAGTCTGCTGAGTCTCATTAGTATTTTATGTGTATTCAGTTATTTAGTAACATGCATATGTTATGTAAAGGCAATGTAGACATTGGTTTGGTTAATGTCAATGAGAATGCATACATCAAAAGTCAAGTTTCTAACTTACATTCAGACTAGAGAGCATTAACATTTCTAAATGCATTTGATGATATAGTTGTGTATATTATATAAGAAGACATTTAAATAATACTTTTATAAAAATTGTCGCATCTTCAACTTTTATTTGGGGTATATCTATTAATTTGAGGCATAATGATGCCTACAAAAACAATACTTGAAAAAGTATGGGTAGTGAGCTATTGTTATTTGCACAGCTAGTACCATGCACACCCAAGGCCTGTCCAAAGAAAACCCTTCTAAATTCCATATTGCTACAGTGTTTCAATGGAACACAGCTCAATGGAAGCTTCCGCTTACTCTCCTTTAGTTTATTTGGCCTTCTCAAAGTACTGTTTCAATGATTGGTGCATTAATTTGCATAGGATTTAGGAACTGATTCCTGGAATAATTTGTCATTCAGTTTGCCTCATCATTTGGACTAGTAAAAGAGAAATAAGGATAATTCTCAACTTCTGGTTACAGAATCAATTATTAGCTTTCTATAAGTGATTTTGAGCAAAACAGAAACAGAAAAATGTCAAAGATTTGCAGTGTTCATCTAAATGCTGCAATTCAGGTCATTTTAATCAGGTCACCCACTGTTTTCCAAGCATGGTTCTCTTTGTTTTGCCATAGTACTCTTTATTTTAAAACAATTCTGGTTTGAATCAAAATGATTTAAATCTTAAACTAAATTAAGATAAAAAACCTGAATGGTTTTCCCATCAGCTTTCATTGCTTTTTAGGCATCACATTTCAGTGTAAAAAGGACAATCATAATGGAAAAAGCACAATGCCATAGTTGAAGGGAATCAAGGAATTTAATGTATATTGAACTATTCCCAGCAGATAATTTATTTATCAGGATTCTAAATGTATAGTGACAGCTTTGAAAGGAACATCCATTAGAAGGGAACTTTGGTCGGAAGTCAAGTGACTGGTTCAAGTATTAATTTCATTGAAAGTCTGTCCTTGTTAGATATCATTAATGATGGCAAGCCTTAAAATGTCTGGAATTTGGATTCTATTCTAAGTCTTTTGGATTGTATCTTAATAAAGTATTCATGTCATTTCCTTTGACCATGACTTTAGCTGACCTAAATTATATCTAAATTTTTTTTTATACTTAAAAAGACTTATAAGATTGACTCCCTTTAATCCTTGCATCTGTTGGTTTCAGTGGACTCATTTGAAACTACACAATGGGGAAACCGCCCATTCTTTCTTTAAGGAGGTAGACAATAAATACATCTTCCAACTCTAGCATACAATGGATATCATTGTGGGCATTGCAAATGTCCACTTTCCTTTCATATTCTAACTTCATAGAAGAAGAGATCAGGTAATAGCATCTTTTTAAAAAATGTATATGAAAGGTATCTGAATATATGTGTATTTAGAGAACCAGATGATCTGCTTGAGAGACTCATTACCTCCTTAAAACTCCTTAAAACCTTTGGACAATCATTCTCACTGGACTTGTCAATGTCTATTGGACTCTAAGAATTGGTAACTATATTATTCTAACTTCTTGGAACTAACTGGGCAAATGATGTAAATAAGGGTATTGAACTGGAGACCTCTAAGGTCATTTTTAGTTCCAAATCACCTTATCCTATTAAGCTATGAATGGAAACGCCTTTGAATGGCAACTGCTACATTATCTTTCTCTAGTAGAATTATTCCCAGAATCATGGCACCTAGAGCTGAACATCCTTTCATGATTCTTGTCTCTCTGGATAAGATGGGCTAATGGCAAAATCTGACCCAGTGAAAAGGAATTATTTGAAATTTGCAATCTACTATTACAGTTCTCATAATTTTATTTCAATCTTTGTTTTAAAATTTTGGGGGGGGGAAGATTTTGCTTACTTGATTTTATTGGCATGGGGAAATAAGGTAATTTATAGCCTCAAAAGGTTGACTGGTGTGGGGGTCCAGCCTCTGCGGGGTCCTTGGAACCTGACAGGAGGGACAGAGTAGGTGAAATGAGTTGAGTCAACAAAGGGGTAAAGGCAGGAGCAGGTTGACTGACTGTCAGCTGCTTAGATTCATTTTTATAGTTTCAGAATCATATGAAACAAGCAAACTAAAATCATTTCCTTGGTTACAAAGTGTACAATTTTCATCATTAATCATATAGTTCATATGGTTACAAGTTTGATCATGTAGTGGTTACAAGTGTGATTATCAATCGTGTAGTTAATTTTCTTGTCCCTGCTCAGACCATGATGATCTCAACCCGTCTGTTGCCTAGTTTGTTGCTGCATAGTGAAGTTATTAATTAAGCAGAACTTTCCTGGTAATAATCCTTGATATAAATTGTTTAATGGAATGCTTTTATGGTTTTGTGCCACATATGTAATGTTTTTCGATATGCTCCCTTGACAACCTATAGTGAGGGTAGTTATGTTTGTCCACCTGTCCACTGACTCCTTCAATAACCAATTTTCCTTTCAGCCCTTGTTGGTAGACGCTACAGTTTCTATGACTTTTTAATTCTTTCCCAATAAACTAAGGCTGTTAGAGTTCACATATTGGTCATCTATTCCTGTGTATGATAAGGGGGGCAAAACTGTTCATTTCCCTGGAATTCTATCTGACCCATCTTGTATCTATTTTCCCTTATATATTTTGAAGTCTCCCTGGAACTCCCAGTGCTGTATTTTCCAAAGATTTCATAATGTTGAAGCTTTTTGTATGTCTCAGGGAGAGGCAGTCCTGTTAAATTTGGACAGAGTTCACAATCTGTTTTATTCAAGGAATTTCTCTGAAATCCTTCCTTTATAGTCATTCCACTATTAGGATGAGTAAGTTTTGCAATCAATAATAGACCTATAAATATGGGTATACATGGAATCCATATATATATATATATATATATATATATATATTGAAGAAGGAAATGTTGTTCCATCAGGCAGTGTGATAGCCTTGAGTCTTCTTGCTGCGACTATGTCAAACAGCTTAGAGACCCTGGCTCCTAACAGACTGGGGCACTGAAAAGTTCAGTGACTATTGTTTATGAATTCACAACCAGCAGATGGGAGAAGTATAACTTGAACACAGGTCTTCCTAATTTCAGAGTCAATTTCCTATCCATATATTGGATCCATTCTTTGTCTATATGTTTGTCTATCTGTCATAGTTTGACTTGCTGTGTGAGAGGATATCAGAACAGATAACTTCAGTTTGGAAATGCTACATGACAACAAGGTCCTTTATGATTCCAAAAAAGTTTTCTCCAATCAGAATATGAGAAGTAAAAGGAAGGAAACAAACATCTACTTAAGCACTTACTATTTGCTAGGCACTCTGCTTAAGTGCTTTACAAATAAATACCTCATTTGATCCTCACGAGGGAAGTATTATTATTATTATTATTATTGTTATTATTATTATTGTCTCCTTTTAGAGTTGAGGCACCCAAAGCAGAAAGAGTTTAAGTGACTTGACCAGGGTGACACAACCGGTAAGTGGCTAAGACTGGATTTGAACTCAGGTCTTCCTTACTCCACGTCTAGCATTCTGTCTACTACACCACATCACTGTCCAGATGTTTAATAGGATGATAGGTAAGCAAGACTTAAACCCAGGTTAAAAATCCAAGTTTGTATCTACTTATATCTTAGAGTTCAAAAATGATTTGTGTGCTTGCACATGTATAAACTGTGTGCTTGCCTTCTCTATGTGTGTGTGTTGGGGGGGGGGAGAGTGAAGGAGGGAGAGAATTTTAAACTCAAAAAGAATGTTAAAAAAAGTTTTACATGTAATTGGAAAAAAAATAAGATATTTAGATTTTGGTCCAAAATTTACACATTCAAAAATTTTCACATTTCATAATATATATGCAACTATATCCTAATTTTTAGAAAATATCATTGCAACTGGAGAAGCAAGAAGACAGTGGTCTTCAACCCAAGAGTCAGGAAGACTTGGGGACTTCTGGTCAAGATGTCTGTTTAAACAAAAATAGGCAGCCTAGTTTCCACATATCTATTCTATAGAAAACCTAAGAATAGCACCAATTTGAACAATGATCAAGAAATCCAGTAAGAAACTATAATAAGTTAAAACCGCAGAACTGCAACCTATTCTACCCGCCCCCCCCCCCAAAAAAAGAAGTCCACACATTCCATAAAAGCTAGCAGGACGAAATGTAAACATGATGGAAGTCTTCCATGCACAACCAAAGACCTATTCAGACACCTGAATCCTCCAAGATTTCATATCTGGAGACAGCAAATGTTGAGTAGAAAGTTCATAGCTTGTACTTTGGAAGTGTATAGTCTGTAAACTAGTTCCAAAAACCAAAAAGAGCACTACAGGCTCTTAGTCTCTATGAAACCATAGAAGACCCTCAAAATCCAGCTCTCTGAATCTCAAATATCCAGGAAGACTAACTCTACCAGTCCTCTTTTTATAGGCATACTCCAGGATATGTAGCTTAGTAGGTCAGTTCAGAACAGGTGACCCAGATCCAGATCAATGAGGGTTGACTCTTTCCTCAACAGTATAGCATAAAGTTATGCTTACCCTGCCACAAAGCCTCAATTCAAGACCTCAAGCTAGTGATAAGAGTAAATAAAAGACATTAGATCCAGAAATGTTCCAAAATTAAGTCCATAGATACCTCTAAAGATATTTAAATGAAAGAAAAATACTTTCCCTAATGGCTGCATGAAAACTTTGAATAAATGAAGCAATAAATAAAAAATGAAATAAAATCTCAGGATGAAAGAATTGGAAAGACAATGTATATCTTAGAACAGAAAGTGGTTAAGTCTAGTAACAGACTTCAAAAACTGTAATAGACTAAATAGAAATAAATTACTCCATGAGATAATAAAATATAAGAAAAATAGAAATAATTTTTATGATCTATAACTGACCTGGAAAACAGTTCTGATGTAAAAAAAAATTTAGGGCACTATATTTTAAAAAATGCTAAATGAAAACTTCCCAGATCACTTAGAACCTCAGAAAAAGATTCACTGATAAATCCTGAAAGAAATCTCAAAATCAAAAATGTCTGAGGATGTCATAGCCTAAATCCAGAGTTTTCATACAGCAGAGAAAAAAAAATTATTTCAAGTTGTCAGAAAGCTATGGCTAGGGTCATGTAAAATCTGACAGCTACCACTTAAATAAGGTGACAGCTTGGAATATGATCTTCCATAAAGCAGAACATAAAGGTAGCCAACCTAGAATACCTTACTCAGTAAAGCTTTGTATAATCTTACTAGGGTTGGAGTGAGGGGAGGTGTAAGGATGAGAATGGGCCCTTAATGAAATAAAGAACTTCCAAGTGTTTTTAGTGAAGAAAGTAGAGCCCAGTAGAGACCTCAAATGCAAACACAGGAGACTAGAGTAATAATCGCTCAACAAGGAGCTCTCATTCTAACATAAAAAGTACACACACACACACACACACACATATACATATATATGTAAATGTATATGCATATATAATGTATATTATGGATGTATATATTAAATTGGAAGTAATATCAGTTAAGACTCTAGCATTTTAGGGAGAACTAGGAAAGGCTTCTTCAAAAGATAGAATTTGAAATCACAAAGCATGGCAACTAGCAAAAATGACTAAAATAAAAAAATAGAGTGTCTTGTGCAAGAAGTTATAGTGGGGAGGCGGCTAGGTGGTGTAGTGGATAAACCTGGGTTCGAGTCCGGTCTCAGACACTTAATAATTACCTAGCTGTGTGGCCTTGCGCAAGCCACTTAACCCCATTGCGTTGCAAAAACAAAACAAAACAAAAAAAAGGAAGTTATAATGTATAAGTGTAAGGATAGTGTCAGTGAAACTTAGAAATGAAAAAAAAAGGTTTTTAGATGACTGGGAAAGTAACAATGGATGAGGTTGAAGTTAAAAGCCAAACAAAAAGTTTTATATTGGTCCTGTAGTAATTGGAAATCACCAGGGTTTACTGAGTAATGGGAGGGTTAATATGATATGACTTGTGTCATAATAAAATCACTTTGGTAGCTGGGCTGAACTGGAGTGAAGAGGCAAGGAGAACAACCAACAGATTTTTGTGATAGTTCAGGCATGACATGATAAGGGCCTACACCATGATGCTGGCAGTTTCAAAGGAGAGAAAGGAGCAAATATGAGAAATACTGCAAAAGCAGATCAATTGGCTATGCAGAAATACGGGGCAGCTAGGTGGCGTAGTGGATAAAGCACCAGCTTTAGAGTCAGGAGTACCTGGGTTCAAATCCAGTCTCAGACACTCAATAATTACTTAGCTGTCTGACCTTGGACAAGCTGCTTAACCCTGTTTGCCTTGAAAAAAAAACCTAAAAAAAAATCTTGCAGACATAAAAGAGAAGAGGGAGCCAAGATGGCGACAAGAAAGGATTGAGTCTTAGGCGCTCTCTGATAAAACTTCTAAACTAAGGACTCTAACTAAACTTTTGAGAGACAGAACCCACAGAGGGACCCAGAGAGGCAGTTCTCTTACTCAAGGTAACCTGGAAAAGAGCAGAAAGGCTCTGCTCCCCAGGGTTGGAGGGGCGGCCTGCCAGAGGGGTGGCCCTAGAGTGAAAGAACTTCAGCCTCCCGGAGGCAGCCCCAGGGTGCTGGGAGCCCTAGCTCACAGCAGTGGGGGAGTCTCCTGAGCTACACCCCGGGGAGCACCAGGCACAAAGTGGGGGAACAGCGGGGCACCTCTGCCAGAGCGAGCACGTGGAGCCCAGCCCTCAGGGCACACAGCCAGCAGCTTGGTCTTGTGGCAGCCCAGATCCGGAAACAGAAGCAGGCTGAGCTGGTAAGCAGAAGCCTCCAGGGCATGAGCCCATTGAGCTGAGGGAGGGGAGTGAAGAGAAACTGCAGAGCTCTGTCCTCTGCCTCTGGAACAGGACTCTGGGGCTCTGACCACATTCAGATCCTGATCGCAGCCTAGCCCCCCCCAATAGAACAGCAGGGCTCCCCCCACCTCAGCCCCGTGGCAGAGGGGGGGGCGCTTATGGTCATTCACAGACCAGGAAGGAGGACAGAGCCTCACACACTGAGACCCTTGTGGGAGTGTCCCAAAAGCTCAGGAAGCACCCCAAAACCAGGCCCAGGCTGGGAAAATGAGCAAGCAGAGAAATAAGAGGAACACCATTGAGAAATATTTTGCAAATGAGCCCAAGAAGGATCAAAATACTCAGTCTGAAGATGAGGAAGCACAAGCTCCTGCATCTAAAGACTCCAAGAAAAACAGAAATTGGGCTCAGGCTATGACAGAGCTCAAAAAAAGACTTTGAAAATCAAATGAGGGAGTTAGAAGAAAAACTGGGAAAAGAAATGAGAGAGATGCAGGAAAAACATGAAAATGAAGTCAGCAGCTTAGCCAAGGAAATCCAAAAAAAATGCTGAAGAAAATAGCATGCTAAAAACCAGCTTAGGTCAAATGGATAAAACAGTTCAAAAAGTTATTCAGGAGAAGAATGCATTAAAAAGCAAAATTGGCCAGATGGAAAAAGAGATAAGAAAACTCTCTGAGGACAACAAATCCTTCAGACAAAGAATAGAATTCAGGGAGATTGATGAATTTACCAGAAATCAGGAATCAATACTTCAAAACCAAAAAAATGAAAAATTAGAAGAAAATGTGAAATATCTCATTGAAAAAACAACTGATATGGAAAATAGACTTAGGAAAGATTATTTAAAAATTATTGGAATACCTGAAAGTCATGATCAGGAAAAGAGCCTTGACATCATTTTCAAAGAATTACTACAGGAAACTTGCCCTGATATTTTAGAAGCAGAGGGCAAAATAGAAATGGAGAGAATCCACCGATCTTTCCAAGAAAGAGATCTCAAAAAACCAACCCTTAGGAATATTATAGCCAAGTTCCAGAACTCCCAAGTCAAAGAGAAAATATTACAAGCAGCCAGAAGGACACAGTTCAAATATCGTGGAGCTGCAGTCAGGATCACACAGGATTTAGCAGCAACTACATTGGAAGCTCATAGGGCTTGGAATATAATATACTGGAAGGCAAAAAAGCTTAGAATGCATCCAAGAATGAACTACCCAGCAAGGCTGAATGTCCTCTTCTAGGGAAAAAGATGGACTTTCAGTGAACCAGGAGAATTTCAAATGTTCCTTTTGGAATGTCCAGAGCTGAACAGAAGGTTTGATCTTCAGATACAGGACTCAGGTGAAGCATAGAGATTGGAGGAGAAGGGGAAAATATGAGGGACTTAATGATGATGAACTGCATGTATTCCCACATAGAAAAATGACACTTCTAATGCTCATATGAACCTTCTCAGTTAATAGCGCAGGTAGAGGGAGCTTTTATAGTTGAAGCACAGGAGAAAGCTGAATTTGAAGATAAAATATGGTGTAAAAATGGAGTAAATAGAAGAAAAAAGGGAAATGTGATGGGAGAAAGAAAAAGGAGAGGGGGAATAGGGCCAATGCTCTGTCTGCCACCCGGCCACCCCTACTATTATTACTATTTAATTTTATTTTGGGTCTTTTTTTTCCCCTTCTTTTTTGGTTTTTGCAGGGCAGTGGTGATCGGGTGGCTTGCATGTCACATGGCTGGGTGATTGTTGGGTCTACAGGGCTGGATGTGGGCACGGGTGCTCGTGGCTCCAGGGCTGGTGCTTTGTCCATTGTGCCACCTGGCCATACCTATAATTATTACTATTTTTTTATTTTAATTTTTTTCTCTCCCCTTTATTTTATCACTCAAGCAAGTGTACATTCATGGGAGGGAGGGGGTATTTCGTTTACTCTTAAACAAGAATATTTTATTAATGTAATAAAAACATTTGTACAAAATGAGAATAAAGAGAATAAAAAATAAAATAAAGAAAGAAAAAAGAAAAAAAGAGTTAATTGGAGGAATTTGTATTTTGTACTAATATCAATAGTGAGCCACCAATTCTTCTTGAGCATGGGAGAAGTGCCTTCAGACTAATGACCATAAATATCAAGCTGAGAGCTGTGGAAGATGGATCTGTAAAGAAGAGACACTAGATACCAGGACAATTCAATGAGTTTCAACAGATTTAGATGAGAGGTAAAAAGGACCTGAACTAGTTGTTCAATTGTGAGAATGTGACAGAGATTTACTCTCTAAACTGAATTCAGAATCAAGTATTTTTGATGATTTAAACACTTTTCTGTGAATGTCTGGAGGGTGAGAAAGGAATAAAAGATGAGACTGGGGTAGTAACTACTTCTATGCTTCTGAATCATTAATTGATTCTAGAGATTCTTATATGTAGTTTGGAGACCTAGGAGTTTGAAATGGACAAACATTCTGATCATATTTTCCTTTTGTACAGATGATTTGTATTTATCTATTCAATTATTCATTTTTTGTTGATTTGTTTTTTTCCTTCATTCCTTTCAATCCTTTCTCCTCATAGGGCTATGATTTTGAGAATCAGATGAAAGAAAGTATTATGTAAAGACATTTTTCAAACTGGAAAACATTTTGGAATTTTATTATAATTTTTTAAAATTCTGTTCTAATATAAAATAAAAAGATTTGATATAGTAAGAAAAAAAGAAATAAAAGAGAAGAAGCAACTGAAGATGATGTCCAAATTGGAAATTAAAAATGTTAAAAAAATATTTTTAATATTTAATTTTTGGGCAGCTAGGTGGCGCAGTGGATAGAGCACTGGCCTTGGAGTCAGGAGTACCTGAGTTCAAATCCGGCCTCAGACACTTAATAATTGCCTAGCTGTGTGGCCTTGGGCAAGCCACTTAACCCCATTGCCTTGCAAAAACTAAAAAAAACTAAAAAGCTAAATATTTAATTTTTATTTTTTTAATTACAGCTTTGATTTATTTTGAGTTTTACAATTTTCCCCCAATCTTACTTCCCTCCCCCCACCCCCCACAGAAAGCAATTTGTCAGTCTTTACATTGTTTCCATGTTGTACATTGATCCAAATTGAGTGTGATGAGAGAGAAATCATATCCTTAAGGAATAAACATTAAAGTATAAGAGATAACAAGATCAGACAATAAGCTATCAGGTTTTTTTTTGTAAATTAAAGGGAATAGTCGTTGAACTTTGTTCAAACTCCACAGTTCTTTATCTGGATACAGATGGTATTGTCCATTGCAGAGAGCCCCAAATTGTCCCTGATTGTTGCACTGATGAAATAAATGTGTCCATCAAGGTTAATCATCACCCCCCATGTTGCTGTTAGGGTGTACAGTGTTTTTCTGGTTCTGTTCATCTCACTCAGCATCAGTTCATTTCACTCAGCATCAGTTCATGCAAATCCCTCCAGACTTCCCTGAATTCCCATCCCTCCTGGTTTCTAATAGAACAATAGTGTTCCATGACATACATATACCACAGTTTGCTAAGCCATTCCCCAATTGAAGGACATTTACTTGATTTCCAATTCTTTGCCACCACAAACAGGGCTGCTATGAATATTTTTGTACAAGTGATGTTTTTACCTTTTTTCATCATCTTTTCAGGGTATAGACCCAGTAGTGGTATTGCTGGATCAAAGGGTATGCACATTTCTGTTGCCCTTTGGGTGTAGTTCCAAATTTCTCTCCAGAAAGGTTGGATGAGTTCACAGCTCCACCAATAATGTAATAGTGTCCCAGATTTCCCACAACCCTTCCAACAATGATTATTATTCTTTCTGGTCATATGGCCAATCTGAGAGGTGTGAGGTTGTACCTCAGAGAAGCTTTAATGTGCATTTCTCTAATAAGTAATGATTTAGAGCAATTTTTTCATATGACTATGGATTGCTTTGATCTCATCTGTAAATTGCCTTTGCATATCCTTTGACCATTTGTCAACTGGGGAATGGCTTTAAAAATTTTTTATTTACATGTATTTGGAAAAAAATAAAATATTTAGATTTTAGTCCAAAATATACACATTCAAAAATTTCCACATTTTATATTTTTTGCAACTATATCTCCTAATTTTTAGAAAATATTATTGCAATTAGGGAAGCAACAGGAGAGTTGTCTTTAACCCAAGAGTCATGAAGACTTGAGAACTTCTGGCCAAGATATCTAAATGTTTAGTTTTTTTTTGTTTTGTTTTGTTTTTTACAAGGCAATGGGGTTAAGTGGCTTGCCCAAGGTCACAAAACTAGATAAATACTAGATAATTATTAAGTGTCTGAGACCCTATTTGAACTCAGGTACTCCTGACTCCAGGGCCAATGCTCTATCCACTGTACCACCTAGACAGCCCCAAGATGTCTAAATGTTTAAAAAAAGATAGGCAGAGGATATATCATTGGCCTTGGACTCAGGAGAATGGGAGTTTGAATTCAGCCTCAGACACTCAACTCTTATTAGCTGGGTGACCTTATGCAGGTCACTTAACCCTGACTGCCTCACATCCAGGGCCATCTCCAGTCATCCTGATTCATATCTGGCCATTGGACCCAGATGGCTCTGGAGGAGAAAGTGAGGCTGGTGACTTAGCACAGGCACCCCCATTTTACTCAAATCTAATTCATGTGCTTGTTATGGCATCACCTCCCCTGATGTCATAGTCTTCTTTGAAAATGAAGGACAAACTTTTCTTAATGAGTTATAATGAGTTTGAGACATCCTCAGAATATAGAAAAGTAATCACATTTTAATCATTAGAAGAAACTAGTTGAAGAAAGTTTTGTTCTGGGGAGCGACAAGAATGGTGGGTAGATCCATAGAGATCATTTGTCATGTCCTTCCAAGAAGAAATAGTATTATCTATTTGCTTACTGTTCCTAGAGGAAGAGGTGGAAAGGAGGTCGTGTCATCTGGGGCCAGCTAGATAAGAATGGGTTAGATGTATTTGCACTTAAAAAATATGACAGCTCAGGCCCGAGGTAGAATTACAAAACAGAGTCCATGAACTTCTTTTTTGTGAGGTAGAAAATTTTGGTTTAGAGGCTGGTGTACCAAATGAGGAGAGGAGTTAGGCTCAGGATAGAAAGCAAAGGCAAAGAAAGGGAAATTTGTTCTGAATATAAAATAGAAAAGATAAAAATGTAGTAAGTAGAATGGAATAAAAAATAGTCATATTGATTGAAATAAGTACAAATGGGGGGCGGCTAGGTGGCATAGTGGATAAAGCACCGCCCCTGGAGTCAGGAGTACCTGGGTTCCAATTCGGTCTCAGACACTTAATGATTACCTAGCTGTGTGTCCTTGGGCAAGCCACTTAACCCCCATTCACCTTACAAAAACAAACAAAGAAGTACAAATGAGCCCCAAGTAAAAATTGGGAATATACCTTTAATTTTGTGCTTCATTCGTAGTTTCTTTATACAACTGACTTTAATAAAATCCAGTCTTTGGAATCAGCTTTCTGGTTTTAATTATTAAGATGAGAAAAAGCTCATTATTTCTAGTTAGAATTATGATATACTTAGTGGAGATGATCATTTTGTTTTCATGAGGAATTCTTAAATGAATAGATTATGGCATCTTAAATAGTTAATGAGAAATTTCTAGTGACACATATAATCCTTATTCAATATCCTGAAAAATCCAATCTTTGTTATAAGGGCTTTGCAGTTTCAGCCTAATTCTCACAAAATTTAGCAGAAGGGAGGGATAGTGAAGACTAAACTCAGACTAAATTTGAATTGGTCAATTCCTTTCATTCATCAGTATTTAATGGTATGGGAACCAAATTCTTTTTTTTTATTAGGGTTTTGCAAGGCAAATGGAGCTAAGTGGCTTGCCCAAGGCCACACAGCTAGGTAATCATTAAGTGTCTGAGACCGGATTGGAACCCAGGTACTCCTGACTCCAGGGCCGGTGCTTTATCTACTATGCCACCTAGCTGCCCTAGGGAACCGACTTCTCTTTGAAAAAATAAGCAGGGAAGGGTTATAAGTTCCAAAAGCAATTCACCTTTCTCAAATTTCTGTAAATCCCGCTAAGGGAACATTTTAACTTGTACATTCAGATTGAGGGGACTCCCTATTGAAGAACTGGGAAAGGCTGAAGCTGAGAAAATAAATCTTAGTGTCAATATAACTAACTTAAAATAATTTAAGAAGGATTTGATAAAATGAGATCATATTTATAAAGTGCTTTGTAAAACTTTAAAGTGCTATATGAATGCCAATTCATATTATTAATCCATCATCATCATCATCATTGCTGTTGTGTATATATTCTCAGAGAATCTAAGGGGTAGGTTAAAATTAAAGAGAAGGAACTCTATTTAAATAGGCTAATTTGAGTAAGACTGGGGGTCCACTGTTTACCCAACCTCATTTAAAAGTAATTACTTATGTTAGGTGAAAATAGCTCTTGATTGACTGAGTCAATAGGAATTAAATGTGAATCAGACCTTAACACCTCCTTGAATCAAAGACATTTTAACTAGGTACAACAAAAGTCTGTTCTAATTGCTAGAATGAAATAGGGAATTTGAGCTAGAGATGAGTCAAGACAGATCATTGCAATAAAACCCCTAAATAGCTCATTGGGAGAGAGGAGAATTTTGATTTTGGCTTCTTTCTCCTGTCATGACTGGGGAAGGGCTCTAGGAGCTTCAAAGGGTCCAGTGAATCAGACTTCCCATCTTTCCTTTTGTGTCACAACATTCCCCCTAGAATAGCAGAAACTGCTGATGGTGACTTTGTTGAAAGCAAAGAACAAACTGCATCAGATGAGGAAAGAAAGTCAAGACTCTACTAGATCCTGGAAGTAAAGCTATTCCATTCCCTATGGAAACTTCAAGAATATATAATGAAGGGGCAGCTAGGTG
This sequence comes from Macrotis lagotis, assembly GCF_037893015.1. NCBI lineage: Eukaryota > Metazoa > Chordata > Mammalia > Peramelemorphia > Peramelidae > Macrotis > Macrotis lagotis. The sequence continues at coordinate 51,912,215 of NC_133660.1, read as the reverse complement.
GCGCAGTGGATAAAGCACCAGCCCTGGAGTCAGGAGTACCTGGGTTCAAATCCGGTCTCAGACACCTGGGTTCAAATCCGGTCTCAGACACTTAATAAGTACCTAGCCGTGTGGCCTTAGGCAAGCCACTTAACCCCATTTGCCTTGCAAAAACCTAAAAAAAAAAAAAGAATATATAATGAAGGAATGGAGAGTTCTAAGCATCTATGACCTGTGATTTATGACCTTACCAAGTGTACTCCCTAAACTTGAGATCGCTTTCCCCTGAATTCTTATGTACTTGTGGGAGAGCTATCATAGACTATTAAGGAGAATATTTTATACCAACTGTTCTTATAAACAACCTTAGTAAATATTTATAACAACAACAATAATTAAAGCATTTATATACTTTATATAAATTTAAGGTTTAAGCTTGCTTTAAAGTTGCACTATTCAAATAGCCCATTTTATCTTTGCAATAATCCTGGGAGGTGGGTATTATTATGCCCAATTTACAGATAAGAAAACTGAGGTAAACAAAAGGTTGATGACCTGTCCCGGATCACACTGCTAGTCAGCATCTGATACAGAATTTGTATTTATATCTACCTTTCTCCAGTTCAAGAGAGCTAACCATCTAGCTGCCACTTCTTTTTTTTTTTTTTTTTTTTTTTTTAGATTTTTGCAAGCCCAAGGCCACACAGCTAGGTAATCACCAAGTATCTGAGACCGGATTTGAACCCAGGTACTCATGACTTCAGGGCTGGTGCTTTATCCACTACGCCACCTAGCCGCCCCTTCTAGCTCTACTTTTAATTAGCTCTCTGAAAACTAAGTAGTGGGATTCCCTTCCCTGGATTTCAAAATAGATCCTAGATGACTGTTTGTGAGGCATGTTGTAGAGTGACTCAATGAAAGAGAATCAAAGAGCAATGATATGGAACTAGAAGAACCAGACTCCAGTCCAGCTGTCACTTTTTTTTTTTTTTTTTTTTTTAGTTTTTGCAAGGCAAATGGGGTAAGTGGCTTGCCCAAGGCCACACAGCTTGGTAATACTCCTGACTACAAGGCCAATGCTCTATCCATCATGCCACCTAGCCACCCACTTGTGATGTCACTTCTTGCTCTGAATACCTTCCCCCTCATCTAGTGCTCATTTCCCAAATCTGGTGGTCTTCAACATTTCTTCTGCTTCTTAAATTCTGTGATTGTTTCTTAGTCAAGGCCAGGAATGAGGCAGTTGATCTCTAAAGACTCTTGTGGTTTCCTAGTTTGGGATCCAATGTATACTGATACTGCCCAAGAGTTTCCGATATTTTAGGATCATACAGTAATGGATTTAGAGCTGAAAAAGACATCAGAGGTCATCGAATCCAATCTATTTATTATACTGATGGCAAAATGAGGCTCATTAGAGATTAAATGAATTGGTAGGAGTCTTACAGGTCGTAAGTGACCAAAATGGGATTCAAATTTTGGAATGCTATCTCTCAATCCAACACTCATTACTATAAATTTCCTTCCTTTGAGTTTAGATGAAAGGACTTGGAAAATTTTAAAAATCTATATAAATTTTAGTATAAAAAGACACTGAAACTTTAGAGTTAGGAAAGTATATACCCAACTATGGATATAAAAAAGGCATGTGCAGGTCTAGGCAGATGAAGAAATAGTCAATGGTCTTAATAGGATTATAGAATGAGAATTGGAATGGAAGTTTTTTCTTTCTAGTTCCCTCATTTTACAGTTGAGGAAACTGAGGTCTAGAAGGATTAAGTGACTTGTCTTGGTAACAAATAGCAGAGATAGGATTTGAACCCAGATCTTCTGAACTAAGTCCAGCACATCTTTTACTGCCCCCATTGTATGTTTCAAAATATTAATTGAACAATATTTTGGTTTTTCTGGTTGGTCTGATTTAGGGTAATAAGAGCAATCTGAATTGTACATTGGTACTAAGATACAGCAGATTCATTCTGAATTCAATCATGGGGCACAGACAGCAGCCTCTTAATAATAATGTAAACCACCCTCACATATCACTTAGATAAAAATAGGAGACTGGTGTTAAAATGAAAAGCTCAAGTTTAAAAAACAATGGGCCTCTTTTTTGTATGTCCTTTATGCTAATTTTCTGGAAAAATCGTTTCCAGGTTTCTTAGGTAAAATGAATTATTAGAAGAGCATCTAGCACATATGCCAAGGGCAGTGAGGTGGTGTACAGAATAAAACACTGGGCATGGACTAGGAAGAATCCTTTTCATGAGTTTAAATCCGGTTTCAGACATGTCTTAATTGTGTGACCCTGGGATAGTCACTTAACCCTCTTTGCCTCAGTTCCTTATCTATAAAATGAATTGAAGAAGGGAATGGCAAATCTGTCCAATATGTTTGCCACGAAAACCCCAAATGGGTCACAAAGAATCAGACACTACTGAACAATAACACATAGCAAATGTTTTATAAATCTTATTGAATTATGATAAATGAGAATTAGGCTCATTGCTTCACTAAAGTGTTTGGGCTTTTTTTAGGGGAAACCCTAACAAGAATTAAAAAGGTCTGCCTATATTTTTTATTTGTTATAGCTGTTAACTCATCTCCTAATGCATCCTAAGCAGTTTTCCTCTCTTCCTCCCCCTTTTTCTCTTATATACATTCTTGTGTCAGCTAGGTGTCATAGAGGATAGAATGTCAGCCCCGGAGTCAGGGAGAGCTGAGTTCAAATTGCACTATAGATTCTTACTAGTAGTGTGACCCTGGGCAAATCATTGTCTACCTTTGTTTCTTCATCTGTAAAATGGTGATAGTCGTAGCATCTGACAGGGCTGTTGTGAAGATCAAATGAAAATCTATGTAATAAGCTTTGCAAACCTTAGAGCTATCTAAATAAAATAATGAGGTTAAATAATTAAAACTGCCAAACATTTTAACTTTTTCTTTTTCCTTTTTAATGTCTTTCTCTTTGCCTCTGGAATTCATGTTACCTAGCTGGCCTGTCAAAACAAACATGGTGCCTTCATCAAGGCCTTGTCTTCCCCTTGTCTAGAACATGCTGGGGTGGCTAGGTGGTACAATGGATAGAGCACTGGCTCTGGAGTTAGGAGTACCTGAGTTCAAATGTGATCTCAGACACTTAATAATTACCTAGCTGTGTGGCCTTGAGCAAGCCACTTTAACCCCATTTGCCTTGCAAAAAAACCCAAAAAACCCAAATGGGGCATGTTCCAAAATAACCTATTTGTTTTTCTTCCTTCCTTTTCCAATACCTTTCTGAATTTGTGATTGTTTCAAAATTTTCAAAAATTCCTTATGTTAAAGGAACAACATGGCCTTAGCTGCTTTTGCCTTTTTCTCTTCCTCCCTCCTGCTCCATTCAAATTATCTGTTCCAGGGTTGTTTCATTAATTCAAGAAAAGGCCTTGTGTGAAGTGCATGGGGATGCAAGGAAGAATAAGATATTTAAGTTATTTTCATATTACAATTTTCTAGGAAGGAATTCTACTGTAATATAAATGCAGGGGGTTTAGGACTGTGTTTTATTTTAAATGGTATCTCCTCCAGGCCAATTTCAATTTTCAATACAAATTTGAGCTTAATGTCTATTGAATAGAATTTGTTAATTTGGTGAAGTGGTCCTTTCCCTCAAGGACCTTATCACCTACCCTAGAATAAGGGTTCCACTCAGAGATCCAAGAATAGATTTCAGGAGGTTCATGAATATGGAAAAGAAAAAAAATTTCACCTTCATTTTCATTAACTTCTTTCTGAATTTTAGTGTTTCTTTCAATTATTTAAAAACTTTCTGAGGAGTCCATAGGTTTCCCCAGCCTGCCAAAGAGGGCCATGGAAAAAAAGAGTTAAGAATCATTCCTGAAATCCTTATCTTTTTTCCTTCCTAGAGTTCCAAAGTTCCTGTAGTTTTTCTGTCTTTTTTCTTTTAAATGTTTTTTTAACTTTTTTTCTGTCTTTCTGTAAGATCAGACTTCATAAATCCAGTTTAGAAAGTCAAAAATCTAACTTCTACCTTGATTTAATATCTTTAGATATTGAAAACTCTAGTAGGGAGAAGTCCAGAAAATTGTAGGAAGGCCATGTAAAATTGTAGCTACTTGGGTTCAATTCTGCCCATTATTCAGACTTGGGAAAGCATGGGTGGAGATAAAACAAAAATTTATTAAAAAGGTTACAAGGTTATAGGAAGGGCTGGGAGAGAGAGAGAGAGAGAGAGAGAGAGAGAGAGAGAGAGAGAGAGAGAGAGAGAGAGAGAGAGAGAGAGACAATAGCTAAGTAGTGTTGCAAACCTTGACCTCTGGCCATGGTCATAGAACACTGCCACCCCAAGCTGAACTCCAGCTCAGGTTTTTATGTCTTGCTTCTCATCCAGAGGGCAAAAGGTAAGTCCTTTCCTCTATAGTGGACCCGGAATTAGGTAGAGGGCCAAGCCTAAGGAGATCAGGATACAAATTTTACATTAAACAATGAATCAATGGTACATCAAGAATGGGGGTCTTCACCCAATTTGAGTAGCATTTAAGATTAAAATTGCTTCTTTTAAAATCATAATTCTCTATTTCTAGTCATTTTACATCTGAAGAGTAAGGTCTTAGCAAAATTACATCTCCACCCAAGTTTTACATTAACAATTCTTTTCATCTTTCCCTTGCATCAAAATGATCCCTACTACTGGGTGACTAAGGCATGATGTCTTTTCAGATGGGAAATTAGCTATTGAGCTGAGGAATTCTGAGCTGTACTCAGCTAAAGTCATTTAGGTGCCCACACTAAGTCCACCACCAGCAGGATGTGTTCCCATGCTGATCAATGAATTGAACTGATGAATGACTGTCAAAAGGAAAGAAAGAAGGATGGAAGGAAGAAAAGAAAGAAGAAAAAGAGCAGAAAGGAAGGAAGGAAGGAAGGAAGGAAAGAAAGAAAGGAAAACAGTGAGAAAAATGAGGGAAAGAAGGAAAAAAAGAAATTATATAGAAAAAGGAGTAAAGAAGAGAAGGTGAAAGGAAGAAAAGAGATAAAATTGTTAACTCTTCCAATCTCTGGTTTGAAGGTTATAGATTTGTGGAATATAGAAAAGGAATCTATCTTGAACAAAAAATATGTGGCTCATAATTTTAGAATTCTATGCTTTAGAAAAGAAGTATACTTTTAAAAAGATTTTGTTCCATTAAACCAAAACTAGACTTCAACGCATCACATTTAATATTTCCATCATTTGGGCTATTATTTAGATTTGTAAGCAAATTTTCTACTGGGGAGTTAGAATGGGGATATGGTTGACTTTTTCCTGATATTTCTATCAAACATATCTTTGTTCTTACTCTATGACTATAATAGGCTCCCTGTTCTCCATTACCCTTGTCCACCACCTTTGCCTGACCTTTCTTCAAGGTTTCCAGGAGACTTTCTCTGAAAATGATCTTTTACCAGTCATGAATTTTTCATAACTTTTATGATAAGTACAAAGGGAAAGCCAAACATTCTTACATATTATACTTTAGTTCCTGGCATCATGCCTTATGTCTACTATTATAGAACACTGAAACTAGGTATTATTTCATTTTTTTATTCTCATTGCCTAACACATTACTTATCTATGGTAAGTGTCTGATAAATGTTGGTTAGATTGAGCTGATTAAATTAAAAACAAGATAAAATATATTTTTGGATGCCTTGATTAACATAAGAATGAATCAGACTTGTACAGATTTATTTAAACACCTTAAGCTTAGATCAGAAGAAAGGTCTCTGGATAGTGTTGGCTTGAAGATCAGAAGACAGGAGTTCCTATCTGACTTCAGACACTCACTATCTGTGAGTCCAGGGGCAAGTCACTTAACTCCTGTCTGCCTTAGTTTCCTAATCTGTAAAATAAGGATAATAATAGCACCTACATCTTATCATTGTTATGAGGTTCAAATAAGGTAATATTTTTAAATTGTTTTGTGAATCTTAAAGTGTGATAAGTGCTAAGTTAGGCTAACAATTTGTTATATTAGAGTCATTTCAGTCATGACCCCATTTGGGGTTTATTGGCAAAAATACAGGAGTGGTTTGCCATTTTCTTTTCAAGCTCAGTTTTACAGATGTGAAAATTGAGGTAAATAGGCTTAAGTGCCTTGCCCAGGGTCACCCAGTTAGTAAGTATCTGAGCTGGGATTTGAGTCTGGAAACTAAGTCTTACTGACTCCAATTCCAGTACTCCATCCATTGAATCACCTAGCTGTAGGAAAGCCATTAGTCACTGAAAAATAACTTCTCTTTAGTTAGAGCTATTATTATAAAATGATTGATTGCTGACTCCAAGGTGCAGATCTTCTGTCTAAGCTCTTGGAGAAGCACTCTGGGATCCTTTCTCTCCTCCTGTAATTACTCAGGCTTTCACTCTTCTTTACTCAGCTTGCTTCCAGATGGTCTCTCCTTTCCCATAACACAGGCTCTACATACCTTTTACAGCCTAACAATCTGTTATGACCACCAGCTGTTCAGTTCTGTTGGTTGTTCAATACTGATGGAGACTGGTGAATTTTAGGGCTATAGAATTACAAGGTTCATCAAAAAGGACTCTGGGAATAGGGGTAGAAGCTAGGTCTGTGATTTCATTGCTTTGGAAACTTCCTTCTCTGATAGTAGATGGCATTTTCTCATCAGCATCTAGTCTTAGGAATTTGCCTAGAGCAGCAGTTCTAAAAGTTTTTGATCTCAGGATCTTTTGCAGTCTCAAAGATGAATGAGGACCCTCCACTCCAACCTTTCACACATAGTACTGACCACTTTTTTTTTTTAGGTTTTTGCAAGGGTTAAGTGGCTTGCCCAAGGTCACACAGCTAGGTAATTATTATTAAGTGTCTGAGGATGCATTTGAACTCAGGTACTCATGACTCCAAGGCCAATGCTCTATCCATTTTGCCACCTAGCCACCCCAACCACTTTTTTTAATAGTGGATTTTATCTATTAACACTTATTGTTAGAAATACAAATTTCTTAGTATTATTACAAAAATAATTTTGACCTTTGCAAACCCATGGAAGGGTCTCAGGGACCCTCTTGGACCCCACTTGGAGAATTATAAGTCTAGAGTATTGCGAGATTAAATAAATTGCAAAAAGACATGCAGCCAGTGGGAATCAAGCTCTCTGGGTCTGTCAATTCTTTGAATACTACCTCAGGCTGACCCTTACTGTCTTAATCTGTCTCAGCTGTTTCACCTGTCATACTAATTGGAAGGAAATAGAATTCCTGGAACCATTGGTACTATAAACTCTAAGCTTCCCTGTCATTTCTGGAGATGGTGTGCAGGTTTTTTCCCCATGCTAAGACCAATTCCTGAGCCCCAGCCTGTCTTTCCAGTCTCTTTATATATTATACACGTTCCTGACTTGTCTGTAAGTCACACCCTTAAGTGTCTGAAGCTGGTTTTTGAATCCAGGTCTTTCATATTTCAAATCCAATCAACCATCTCTTGCATCAGGCTAATTCTTTTTCTTTCTAATTTTATCATGTCCTTTGTCAACCTTTATGATTTTCTCCCAGTATGTCACACCTACTCTATCTCCTGTAACTTCAGTGCACTTCCTCTTCACATCTGTCTCAAAGAACCCTCATGTCATTCTCAAGAACTTAGAATCCTGCTGCTTGGCTATTTTTTTTTTTTTTTTAGAAATCTTATTTGGAATTTCTGCTTCTCAAGTAGGGAGGCATTGGTCTCTGAGCTAAATGAGAAAGCCCTGCCTATGATGTTGCTCTATTTCAAAGAGGAGAACAAAAATAAAATTGTGAACCACTAAAAAGAAAGTGACAGAATTTATTAAGAACACCTAGTAACTCAGCTCGCAGGAGTGATAGAACATTATAATTAATAGAAATGATATATTTAGCCAGGCATTATTTAGATACATGGATCATTTAAGATAATATCACTTAAAGGGGCTGCTAGGTGGTAGTGGATAAAGCCACTGGCTCTGGAGTCAGGAGTACCTGGGTTCAAATCCGGTCTCAGACACTTAATGATTACCTAGCTGTGTGGCCTTGGGCAAACCACTTAACCCATTTGCCTTGCAAAATCCTTAAAAAAAAAGATAAGATAATATTAATTAACCCTCTGATGAACCTCAATTTCTGCCAGACACCCTCAGTAATGAGAAGATTAACTCTCTGCCCCTTAACTCAACCCCCTCAGAGATTTTGGGTGATATCTGGGATTCTCTCCCATGATTAAGCTAAGAGTGTTCATTTATTTTTTTTTTGTCTATATATTTTCTCTGATTTCTGTATGTTATCAGCTGGTTTATTTGCCACAAAAAAAAGTGCATGAGAAGGTGAATACTCATCTCCCTAAAGCATTAATGTCAAATTAAAAGATTGAATTTCCTAACTATAATAGTATGAATATTTGTGCTATTCCCCTAAAAGAAGTCTTTCCTGGTCACCTCTAGTTTTAGGGATTCCCCCCTCTTTAAATGACCAAATCTAGACATTTTTTTACCTATATTCTTTAAATAGAATGCAAGCTTTCTGTACACAGTGGTGGTTATTTTTGTTTTCTGTCTTATATTCCCAGAGACTAGCTCTAAACAATCAAAACACAATAATCAAAGCTCACACTTTCTTATACAAGTTTCTTCTTTGTCTTTAGGAGGCAAACAGGGTTAAATCTTGCTCAGGGTCACACAGCTAGTAAGCTAGTAAGTATCTGATGCTAAATTTGAACTCAAGTCCTCCTGACTCCAGTGCTGTATTCTTCCAAGCTTCTTTATTACATATTGCAATGCTTATGTTTGTTGATGATTGTCAAGTTTATAATAAAAAAAATAAGAGTAATCAGTCAGTATGTATTTATTATATACTTTGTGCCAGACTGCCAAATGGGGTTGGCCCAACTCTACATTATTTCTCTTCTTAATGTCTTAAATAACTGGTTGATTTGTAGGATCCTAGATTTAGATAGGAAGAGACATTAGAAATCACCTAGATTAATTCTCTGTTTTTATTGAAGAGGAAAGCAAGGCCGAGAGGTTAGGTGACTTACCCAAAATATTTAGGGGCTACAGAATTACAAGGTATAGATGGCAGAACTAATATTCAGTCCTGGGTTGTTTGACTCCAGATGCTTTCTATGGTATTAGGTCTAAAGTATGATAATGTGGTACACACGTTTTCTTTTTGCTGTGGGCCTCCTCATCCTTGCACTTCAGCTTTAGCTCCTGCCTCTTTAATGACAAAACTTCTTGTGTCTGGTGAGATAAAAAAAGACATTAACCTGGACAGAGACTAGCCAATAAATATTCAATCAATGAAATGGTAGAATTAAAGATATCAGGGAACAGACTGCTTTTGACTATCAGATGAGGAAAGCCAATTACACCTCTACCTCTCTACCCACCCTCTCTCTCTGCAACTCTGTATTTCTCTTCGCATCTCTGTCTGTCTCCATCTCTTATCCCCTTGTCTCACCAATCTATTATATCTCTCAGTAGTCTTTCTGGTTTACTCCCTCAACTTCCCCCCCTTCCATCACCATCACTGCAGACTTTGTATCGCCTGCAATAGCTGTGGTGTGGGTCTGGACATGAATTTCCAAGAGTCAGGTCGGGTAGACAAACATCCAAACATGAAAGATTGGGAAGTGAAAATCTACCAACATTATTTTTGGAAACTCAGACTTTTTATAGCAAAAACTTATCTCAGGAGTGACCACTTAAAAGAGACCCAGTTTTAAAAGTTCCTGGGTAAATTTACAATATTTGTTCTTAGAAAAATGCATGCTTCTCTATCAAAGAAACCTTTTACTACCATCCTGGAGCCACAGATTATCCTAGGTCAGGGTTCACAGGTGAGCCAATGGATCCATACAATGAGCAATAATCCATGCATACCTTTGATGAAGAAGATCTCTAAGGATATGTGAATATCACTCCCTGGGGCTGGCCCTCTACAACTTTGAGTCCAAGAACGCATTACTCTGACCCACAGTCTGTCTTGCTGCTCCTTGTGACTTGGTTGAGAAAGATTCTGTGTTCTTTTCAATACCCTTTCTACCAACAAGGTTGATATTACAAATCCTCTTAATTCTCTCTCTCTTTTTTTTAGGTTTTTGCAAGGCAAATGGGGTTAAGTGGCTTGTCCAAGGTCACACAGCTAGGTAATCATTAAGTGTCTGAGACCGGATTTGAACCCAGGTACTCCTGACTCTAGGGCCGGTGCTTTATCCACTGTGCCACCTAGCCACCCCAAGTCCTCTTAACTCTTGGTAAAAGTCAGCTTGGTTGTCATAGTCCCTTAATGTATCCCAAGTCTTCCTGGAAACAATTGCAATAATGACAAGTTAGGGTTAGAGATGTAATATGGCAACCAAGAAATTTGGTGCAATCTTCGGCTACACTAAGAAAACAGCACCCAGGATTTGAGAAGTGATCTCCCTCAGAACACTGCCCTGGTCAAAAAATATATATTGAGCAGCACATTTTAGGAAAGCTTTTGATAAGCTGCAGAACACTGAAAGAAGAAAGTCAGAACGGTGACAGGTTTTGGTTCATTCTTTAAGAGGATTGTTTAAGGAACTGGAAATGTTTAGCTTAGAGAAGATAAAACATGGTTGGGTTGTTGGGGAGGGCATAGTAGTTTTTAATATTGAAAAGCTGTCATTTCAGATTTTTTTCTACCAGGTCCCAGAGAATGGAACTAGGGACAATGGATGGAAGGTGTAAAGAAAGTGGTCAATTCTCCTCCACTAAGAGGTCTTCAACCAAAAACTAGATAAGCAATGGATGACATAATATGGAGGGGATTCTTGATTAGGTACATGTTGAAAAGCAGTCATGTGATGTAGTGGGCAAGAGCACTGGCTTTGGAGTTAGAAGACCTAAGTTCAAGTCATGCATCAAGTACTTTCTAGTTGTATGAGTCTTCAGAAGTCATTTAACTGAGGTCTACCTCAGTTTCCTAATATGTAAAAGGGTAACAGTAGTACCCACCACACAGAATTGTTGCAGATAAGGATAAAGGTTTGCAAACCTTGCTCTATAAATACTAACTATTATTATTAGATGATATCTGAGAAAATTCCCATTTCAGAGATGATGTGATGTTTGTGAATGTTTATGTTGGAAATTTTAAATGTCAAAAATACCAAAGAAAAAAGTTTTTTATCTGGAATGCAAAAATTGGTCCAAACCTTTTACACAGATCTGTTGGTAAGAACCAATATAAAACCTGTCTTTTTCTTCAGCAGCAGACTTCCCACAAAGACATTGGATGGATATTTGCTGAATTCAACTTGATTAGTAATAATGTTTGTGAAACAGAAAAGATGGCATCAGAAGCTGATGAGGCTGTATAAGAGCTTCCCGAAATGAATAAATGATCTATCATATTACTCTCTAATTGAATGGATAATTTCTGTTTACTTGAAAATTATTGAGTTGCTTCATGAAGATTTTTACCCCATGAACCCTCAGTAAATAGCTAAAATCAGTTATAGAATCATAAGTTCTAACTGATATTTCATATGACCTTCCTCCCCTACATCTTGAGATATCCAAGTGTCCTAGACAGTATAAGAATAGTTAAACATTTAAAAGAAGAAACAAGCATAACCAAGAAAATTGATCAAACTAATCATTTTGATTGGTATTTGTTTATTCATTTACATCATAGTAGTACCAAATAATCAAAATGAGTATGGCACTAATTATAAACATCTATGAAAAGACATATACCACTTCTTTATAGAGATGGGGCGACCCACAGGTATGGAACATTTCAAATATTATCAAATTAGTTTGATCAATTTTGCTAATCTTTTTCCTTTAAAAAATGTTATTAGGGATGACTCTCTGGAAGGGAAGGGAATTTAGACCATAAAAACAAAAGGTACCAACAAAATTTATTTTAAAATAGAAAAAAAAGGAAAGATTCAATTAGATAACTGAATTTCTGCTTACAGATTTGCTTCTGGCACTTCAGGAATGTCACCTGTCAATTCAGATCAAAATGGAGATATTAACTCAGGAAAAGGTGGGAAGTCAGTCTTTTTTTTTTTTATGTTTTTGCAAGGCAAAAGGGGTTAAGTGGCTTGCCCAAGGCCATACAGCTAGGTGATTATTAAGTATTTGAGGTTGGATTTGAACTCAGGTACTCCTGACTCCAGGGCCAGTGCTCTATCCACTGGGCCAGCTAGCCACCCCAGGGAAGTAAATCTTTAGCAACTTAAATCCTATTCAAAAGCTACCAATTAGAGTCCTTGGTACAAGTCAACTGGCAATTTGTTTTAGCAGTAGTCCCAGATACAGCAAAAAAGATACCAAAAATAAAACAAAGCACTGAGTATCTTATAATTAGGATAGAGAACTTTGCAGGTCACTTCAGACAGAGATATAATGTTTGTGTTTCTGTCTATACCATGTTATCAATGTATTCACAAAGTCTCAGTTTGCTGTCCTAAAGGAAAAGATGAAAGAGCTAGAGAAACTGGATAGATTATTGGGAGAATGTATTGTTCTTTGAAAGAATTGCAAAGTTTCAAGAGCAAAAAAAAAAGAAAAGGATGTAAAGAGGCAAAAGGAAATTCCAACACAAGTTGGGAGGATATTACTGTGACCATAAATGGGAAGGAGAAAGGATGAATATTTGGAGTAAATTTGTAGGTATATGACACTTCCAGTTAAGGAATAGAGGTGGGGGGAGAAGCTGGAATCTCTCCTTTTTTTTTTTTTAATATTTTATTTGTCTTCCGATTATATATGCAATGGTAGTTTCTACCTATCATTTTTTAAAAGATTTTATTTATTTTGAGTTTTACAATTTTCCCCCTAATCTTACTTCCCTCCCCCCACCCCCCACAGAAGGCAATTTGTCAGTTTTTAATATTGTGTCCATGGTATACAATGATCTAAATTGAATATGATGAGAGAGAAATTATATCCTTAAGGAAGAAACATAAAGTAAAAGAGATAGCAAGATCAGACAATAATTAAAGATTTTATTTATTTTGACTTTTACAATTTTTCCCCCAATCTTAATTCCCTTCCCCCACCCCCAGAAAGCAATTTGTTAGTCTTTACATTGTTTCCATGTTGTACATTGATCTAAATTGAGTGTGAAGATCAGACAATAAGATATCAGTTCTTTTCCCTAAATTAAAGGTAATAGTCCTTGGTCTTTGGTCAAACTCCACAGTTCTTTCTCTGGATATAGATGGTATTCTCCATTGCAGACAGCCCCAAATTGTCCCTGATTGGGAATGAGCAAGTCCATCAAGGTTGATCACCCCCCCATGTTGCTGTTACTAACTATGGTTTTTTGGTAAGGTTTTGAATTTTACACTTTTTACCCCAGCCCTACCTTCCCTCCTCCTCACCCCCACACAGAAGGCAGTCTGATATTCTTTCCATTGTTTCCATGCTATACATTGATTGAAATCGAATGTGTTGAGAGAAAAATCATATCCTTGAAGAAAAAATAAAATATTAGAGATAGCAAAATTAGGTAGCTGCAGGGGTCCAGCCTCTGTGGGGTCCTTGGAACTTGACAGGAGAGACAGAGTCGGCAAAAGGAATTGAGTCAATGCAAGGGTTTGAAGGCAGAAGCAGGTTGACTGTCTGCTGTGCAGATTTATTTTTATAGTCTCAGAATCATATAAGCATCAAGCAAGCAAGCTAAGATTATTTTCTTGGTTACAAAAGTTTACAATTTTCATTATCAATCATATAGTTCATGTGGTTACAAGTTTAATCATGTAATTTCATGTGGTTACAAATTTCATTATCAATCATGTAGTTAATTTCTTGTCCCTGTTCAGATGTGATGATTGACCTTAACCTGTTGCCTAGTTTGTTGCTGCATAGTAAAGTTATTAATTAAGCAGAACTTTCTTGATAATAATCTCTAATATAATTCATTTAATGGAATGCTTTTATGTTTTTGTGCGGTGTATATAATGTTTTTCTATATGCTCCCTTGACAACCTATAGTGAGGGCAGTTATGTTTGTACACCCATCTGTTGACTCCTTCAATAACCAATTTTCCTTTCAGCCCTTGTTGGTAGACACCATGGTTTCTATGACTTTTTATTCTTTTCCAACAAACTAAGGCTGTTAAAGTTCGAATATTCTTTTGTTTTTGTTTCTGTTTTTGCAAGGCAATGGGGTTAAGTGGCTTGCCCAAGGCCACACAGCTAGGTAATTATTTAAGTGTCTGAGGTCAGATTTGAACTCAAGTACTCCTGACTCCAGGGCCAGTGCTCTATCCACTGGGCCACCTAGCTGCCCCTATACTAAGTATTCTTTCACCATCTTTATCATATATTCCTGTGTATGGTAAAGGGGGCAAAACTGTTGATTTCCCTGGAATTCTACCTAACCCATCTTGTATCTGTTTTCCCTGTATATATACATTCTGACGTCTCCTTGGAATTCCCAGTGTTGAGTCTTCCAGAGATTTCATAATGTTGGAACCTTTTGTATGCCTCGGGGAGAGGCAGTCCTGTTAAATTTGGACAAAGTTCACAATCTGTTTTATTCAAGGAATTTCTCTGGAATCCTTCCTTTATAGTCATTCCACTATTAGTATGAATAAATTTTGCAATCAATAATAGTCCTACAAATATGGGTATACATGGAATCCCTATATATATTGAAGAAGGAAATGTTCCATCAGGCAGTTCATGACCGCCTTGAGTCTTCTTGCCACAACTGTGTCAAGCAGTTTAGAGACCCTGGCTCCCAACAAGGTAGTACATAAGATACTTTTTTAAAAAAATTGAAGGTAACAGACATTGTTTGTTTAAACTCCACAGTTCTTTCTCTGGTTACAGATGGTATTCTCTGTCACAGGGACTCTAAAGCTGTCCCTGATTATTGCATTGATGAAATGAGCAAGTCCATTAGGGTTGATCATCACCCCCATGCTGCTGTTAGGGTGTACAGTGTTCTTCTGGCTCTGCTCCTCTCACCTAACATCAGTTCATGCAAGTCTTTCCAGGGAGAAGTACTGTCTCAAGCAGAAATGGCTTCTTGTGTTCCAAGGAAGGAGTCACAGGTGAGAGGTCATCTAACAATGGGGAGTGAAAGAAGGGATGAATAGTTGTGATTAATCATTCCCTGCTGAGGGATCTGAGTGGGTTATTTATCAACTAGACACAAACAATAGAGAAGCTTCCTATCTTCCTGGAGTATTTCATACCTGAAGAACATTACCTAGTCCTTATGATTTACAAAGTGGTACCACCACCAGAATGAGTCTAGCAAGATTTATGTAGGCTTGTCAGTTCCTGAGGGGGGGAAATATGAGGATGTTAAGATCACAGGTTATGCTTTTTATCCTTTCATCCTGAAGATAGGTGATTTAGGAGAGAAAGTAGTTGTAAGAACTCAATAGCTGACTGAGAAGATGTATGAGAATAGCCTTTGGATTTCTGGACCATGGTTTAAAATATGGAAATGACAGACTCTTGGTCAAGTATGAGGAGCATTTAACAAACATTTGTCTAGTCTTCTAAATCTGATCAAAGTAGGTTTTATTTTTATTTATTTGTTTGTTTGTTTTAGGTTTTTGCAAGGCAGTGAGGTTAAGTGGCTTTCCCAAGACCACACAGCTAGGTAATTACTAAGTGTCTGAGGCCCGATTTGGATTTGAATTCAGGTACTCCAGGGAGAGGACTAAAATTGTCCACATAGAATTGTTAACCTTAGTACTGTAAAGAATAAAAACAAAAGAACTAAGAAAGAGGAAAAGTAATTCACAAGAAATAAATCTAAAAAAAAGAACTAGCAATAAAAAAAATTGACTGTGCTATATGACAAGCAACACTTGTAAGCCTCTGGCTTGGCCCTCAATTATCTCTATCTTCTGCCTATAGCAATGTGGTATTAATTGTAGGTTTAGAGTCATTCTTTCTAATACAGTAATTTTTCCGTATAACAATTTTGGATATTTGCATCAATGAAAATTTAGAATTCATATCTTATTTTGTTAGATGATTAGATAGTAATAATACAGTTTAAAAATTTTTTCATATATGTTTTATAATGGATAGAGGGTAGAACCTCTGGTTTCAACATGTAGGTTATGTGGCTCTGGAAGTTATCTGACCTCAGTTGCATAGGAATTGCCTATTTATGCTGTTGGAGGAAATTGAATCCCTAAGATATGAGATAGGTAAAATAGATCATGAGACAAAACATAGCCTTGATAATAATTTTTTGAAAATGGGAATGAATTGAATGATAAAAATGTTGCTTTAGAAAAATTAATTTGCTATTCTAGGAAGCAATTTAAAATTATGCTAAAAATCAGAGTGAAGGAGGAACAAAAATATCTATCTCTTTGATTCAGGAAGTCACTATGAGGCATGTATCTTAAAGGGATCAAAGATAAAAAAGTCCTGTAGACAATCTGGCACTTAATAAATGCTTTTTGACTCACTAACTGACAGAAATAATATTATTTTTTTTAGAGTTTTGGATTTTTTTTTTTGCAAGGCAGTGGGGATTAAGTGGCTTGCCCATGGCCACACAGCTAGGTAATTATTACATGTCTGAGGCCGGATTTGAACTCAGGTACTTCTGACTATAGGGCTGGTGATCTATCCACTGCACTACCTAGCTGCCCCTTCAACATAATATTCTTAGGAGCACTTTGAGGCAGGAAAGAACTGGGAACTATAAGGCCATCCATTGATTCAGGAACAACTAAACAAATTGTGATACCTGGATGTAATAAGATATTACTGTGCAGAAAGAAATGAGATGAAGAAGACAGAGAAACATGGGATGACTTCTGTGAACTGAGGAGAGGGAGGTAAGCAGAACAAGGAAAACAATATCCATGACCACAACAGCGTGAAAAGAAAAAAAAATCCCAAACAAATAAATGTAATACTGAATACCGTGCTGTGATAATAATTAAGGTTGGCCCCAGAGAGGAGTGGAGAAAATTTTCCTTAAGGGACATAGATTTTTTTCTCCTTCCTAGATCTTTGTTACAGAGTTGACTTTGTGGTTGGCACATGGAGGGAAATGTATTGGGAAATAAAAATGATGTAAAAATAAAATTCAAATAAATAATTCAAATAAAAGTTTTTAAAAAAGAGAGATTAGTCTGGTAGTAGTGTCCATGTTCCATTGGAACATTGTAGCCTGAAGCTAAACCAGTTGGGAAGCCATTGCAACAATCCAGTTAGTGAAATCATAACAAGAGAAGTGTTAAGGGACCTGGAGAAGAAGAAATAAAAGATCTTTTTAATATTTAATTTTTTTCAATTATCAAGCATTTATTTTCTCTTTTCCCCCTCCCTTTGCAATTGAAAAAGGAAGAAAAAATCTGTAATTTACAAATTGGCCATGTCTAAAAAATATACATCTCATTTTGCCCAATGAGTCACCTCCCTGAGACATTTGCAAGGGCGAATTAATAGAACGTGGTAGCAGATGAATGGTGGGAATGACTCATCAAAGATGACTCTAAGGTTTTGAGCCTGGATGATGGCAAGAATAGTTTGTCATTAATAGATAGAGTTTACCTTGAGAATAGGAATTGATTTTGGGGAAAAAATGATGAGTTCAATTTTGGGGAATCCTCAGATCACAACCTTAAAGAGAGTGGTTTTGTCATCTACTCCTTCTTCAACCCTGGAATGGTAATAATTACAGGAGACATTCTCAAAGCCCTAAGGAGTTGTCCTTATTTTGCTGCTGCAAACTCACAGTATGAGAAGCATCATGTCACAGTGAATGGAAAGGCAGCCTTGGAGTCAGGAAGACCTGAGTTTAAATCTTTTCTCTCCACATACTACTTCTGTGACATGGGCCAATCACTACCCCCAGCAACACTTTAAAACTCTAAATGACAAAGCAGGTACACTAGTGGAAAAGGGTTTAAAGTCCAGTCCAATTCCATCTAACTATTACAGAATCCTCACAAGTCAAAGCTTCAAAAGATTTCTCATAGGCTTCCTCACTTTGGGAGAGTCATCAGCCAAGAGGCTGATTGATGAGATCACCTTACTAGTCATTGAGAGTATATGAAAAGAATAAATATGTCTGATATATGTCGCTATAAGATCAGGGCTGGAGTCCTAGTTGATTAGGGATTTGACATAGTGAATATGCCCCACCCCTGACTTTAATTCTATTTAATAAAATGATCATTAGTTCATGTAACTCCCCAGAAAATAGAAGAATTATTTTTCAAGAAACTCAGTGAGTATTTTTCTGCTTACTGGAGACTTTCCTCATCATTACTACTTTTCATTTTTTCTTGTAATTTTTAAGTGTTTTGGTACAAACCTAGTAATCTGGGCATTTTGCCCAGTTTGCTTTAACTTTATTTATTTGTAATGTGTCTCAGATTACATCCCACTTATTAAATAATTACTGTTATTACTTGTCACTAATAGCACATTACAAAGTATTATTACTCATCTAACATTTTAGCATGGGAGGCCTCATTTATTACACCAACTGCAATTTATTTTTGGCTCACACTGGACACATAACTCTACATACAATGAATTAGGATATTTCGCGTTCTAATTCTTAGTATATTGTTCCTAGATGTACTAGTTTGATTTCTTGGTTCACATCTTCTTAATTAAATAGCAAACATTTATGTAGTGCTTAGTATGTGCCAGGCATTCTGCTTCACAATTATTATCTTAGTTATTCTTCACAATAACCCTACAAGGTAGATGATATTATTTTCCCCATTTTACAGTTGAGAAACCTGAGGCTGACTGGTTAAGTGACTTGCCCAGGGTCACAAAGCCAATAAGTGAATATGGTCAAATCTGAACTCTTGTCTTCCTAACTCCAGAACCAGTTCTCTGTACTTTTTAACATTTGGCTATTTCAGAGATACCTCCAGTGACCTCCTTGCCCTTAGCCTGGTCTAAGTATCCCCATCAGATTCATCTTCCTTGTTTATTTTGATGATATTGCTCCCCTTCTCTGAAATCTTCTATGGCCACCAAACATCAATTTGAATGAGATTCAAACTCTTGTACTGATTCAGATCGTTTTACTCCAGTCTTACATCATACTCTATGCACTGAATACTTTTGCAAACTGGACTGAACTAGTCTCTAACCTGTGGATGGTCAGAGCTGAATAGAGCAATCTGGAGACAGGAAAGTCAGGAATCAAAGAAGTTTAATTTCAAAGTGAGAGAAATGATTTGCAAGCATGGAGGCACATTGGACACTTGTGCCAAGGCCCTTGCCCTAGTGGGGAGACCCAATACAGTATGGGGAGATCTCAACAATTATATCAATGGCTTTGCAGTGAGTTGTAGTACTAACATAGAGGGGCAACAATAATGAGACACGCTTGATTCATAGCAGGGCTTCATGGGCACTTATCTGTCTAAGCTTGTCTGATGCTGGCCCAAGTTCAGAGAACACCTGGTGAAGGTTAAAACAATACAATAATTATGTGTTTTTCTCAGATCATCCACAGGGTGAGTGCAAAGGATTGTTGTTATGCCGATAAGGCAGAACTTGCTTATAGGCCTTAGTTCTGGAAAGCAGTGTGATACAATATAGGTCAAACCCTATTATATGCATTCTGTTATTAAGATGTGAATACCATAGAGGTTATCTGAAATTAGTCCCTCATAAGCCCAATAAAATTGTTCCAGTGTTTTAAATTTAAAAGGTAAATTTATAAGTTCTAATTAACTTTACTAGGAGGAAAATTTAGTTATTGGATTTTTTTAAAGTAATCAACAGATTGCTTAAATGTGATTTGTCACCAAATCCTTTAATATTTGAAAAAATGAAGGACATTAATCTATATAATTCATTTCTAAAGTTATTTGCATTAATATAAGCTATTCTCTTGAATTTTAATTATAGTTAATAATGCCTGTGATATTCTTGTCTAATATAATCTGGCACAGATTTTAATAAAACATATGAAATATGTATTCCATATTATATGCAAAAGAGTTCAAATTCTAGACTATAAATTGTCATTTTTCATAGTAGTGAAATTATGGAAAACTTGAAAAAATTACTTTCTGTGGTAGATTTTTTTCTTCCTTGTAAAGTGGCATAATATTTTAGTTATATCTGTTAATGTGTATTTCTTGTTCAAAATGTCAAATGTATGATAGGAACAGTGACTTGAAATTCTAATTTGTTTATGATAAAGAGGAGATTGAATCTCATTTATTAAAAGTTGCTAATATAAACTTAATTGAGTTACTCTATTACCTTATCATGAATATCATCTGAAGAGTAGACCCTAGTAGGACCTTATAATAAATGCTAGTTGACTAATTGGTCTTTGGTTGAGTGCTTGATCTGATGAGCTCCTACAGTAGCAGGAAAAGTGAAATGTGAAAGTCATAAGGTCATTTAAAAATACTATATCTTTTTGTTATTCAAATCCAAGATGAATATATTCCATTCTTTTTTCCTTCCTTGTAAAAATGAAGATGATCAGTCTAAGTGCATGTCAGCTATCATGGATTGGTGAAAATTGCTAGGTTTCATACATTTCGTGCTGTTGTTGAGTTGTTCTGAGTTGTGTCCAACTTTTTTTTTTTTAGGTTTTTTCCAAGGCAAATGGGGTTAAGTGGCTTGCCCAAGGCCACACAGCTAGGTAATTATTAAGTGTCTGAGACCGGATTTGAACCCAGGTACTCCTGACTTCAGGCCGGTGCTTTATCCACTGCGCCACCTAGCTGCTCCTGTGTCCAACTTTTTGTGACCCCATCTAGGGTTTTCTTGGCAAAAATACTGAGTCTTCCTGACTCAGCACTCTCTCCACTGTGCCACCAAACAGCCCCCATTCATTTCATAGCATCATGAATTTAGAGTTGAAGAGAATCTTAAAGGTTAATTGGGTCAGTCACTTAATTTTACAGATGAAGAAAATGAGACCCAGAGAGATTAATTCAAAGTCAAATCCTTTGATCCAAAATCCCCCTCTATTCTCCACTGAAACACTGTGCTTGATTCATTCTAGAGGAATTTCATCTACCTAATTGACATAACAAGTATAAATATGACTTTCATAAGTACAAAAATTAAATTTTATGAAATAGGAAAAAAGTCATTATATGTCTTAGGATCATAGTTTAAAGCCAGAAAGGGAATAAGAGACCATTATTTTCTTTGCTGCAAAAACATTCTTCTTAAATGATGTCTTCCCTAAGTATTTTATTTATTGTCTTTTAAAAATTGAGTTGGTGAGAAAAAGGATACTTACAAAAAGACTAGAACAGAAATAGCAAACATTTGCATAATGTAATATAAAATAAAATGGATGATTGGAGTATATATCATTGCTGACTAGTTAGAAGAGCAATAATAATAATAATGATGCATCTAAAATTCCTAGGTGGTTCATAGATAAGTGATGGGGAAGCTGAAGAAACTCATTAAAATCACTCCTCCCCAACAGTTGTTCCATCATAAGAAATAACAAACTTTTATGATCCTTCCGAAAAGTATTTTAAAGATTGCATTTTTAAACCCTACTTCCAAACCTACCTGTGTTACCATTTCCTCAAATCTCCATGGATTATAGTACAAATTGCTATTTACCAGAGGTTTCTGAATCTGCTATTTCAGCAGATGCATTATTCAGAAGATACCATTTGGTATGCATTCAAATAATGATGCATCAAATCAATAATAGTGAACCTTTCTAAACAGATATACATAGGCTAAAACTCTAGATTGTGCAAGGAATTAGCAATAAGTAACTCTTTTAGGTGAGTAGATTGCTTTCTTCAGTAGTTGATAAGGGCCATTTTCACTGTCCTGAAGTGAAGCATTCTTTGCCAGAAATTCAGTGGGGCTTTAACAATGAAGATATTTTACACCTTTGAAATAAGGACAATTAAAAAAAAATCACTCTTAATCTGGCTATTACCATTTCCTACAGTGTGGTATTAACAAAGGACAAGCCCATTAGCACCAACAGGAAATGATGATTAGGAAATGAGTCTTAATCTATAGCCAGATGAGACTGTTGGCAGGATGGGGGGTGGCAGGGGAGGAAGAGAAACAAATGTTACTGGAGGTAGTTGCAGAACTACACTTGCATGTGCAAAGTAGCAATTGTCTATCTGCCTAGCACTTGTAAGTGGAAATGATAGTTTTATGTACAAGCTTAGATAGCTGAATTTTTTTGTTTCTATTTTTCTTTAAGAGCTTATTTTTTAAATAGTTAAATTCAGTATTGGTTACAAACTGGAGAGATTAATTTTTTAAAAAGTTGTATAGGTTCTACACAGTTACTCTCAACATACACCTCTTACAAAGTGAACCATCCTTTGTAACAAAGAAAACCTTCCCCATTCCTAAATCCCTACTTCTTACCTAAGAGAGGAAAAATATGTTTTTATTACTTTTCCCTGGGAACCAAAGTTTGCAATTGCATTAATCTGAGTACAGATACATTGTTGAATTTTTGAATTTTTTATTTGCATTATTTTAGCCATCACAAATGTTGTTCTCTTGGTTCTTTCTCTAGAAAGATTTTATTTATTTTGAATTTTACAATTTTCCCCCCTAATCTTGGTTCCCTCACCCCACCCCACACAGAAGGCAGTCTGTTAGTCTTTATATTGTTTCCATGGTACACATTGATCTATGTTGAATGTGATGAGAGTGAAATCATATCCTTAAGGAACAAAAATAAAGGATAAGCGATAGAAAAATTGCATAATAAGATAAGGGTGTTTTTTTTAAATTAAAAGTAATAGTCTTTGGGGCGACTAGGTGGCGCAGTGGATAAAGCACCGGTCTTGGAGTCAGGAGTACCTGGGTTCAAATCTGGTCTCAGACACTTAATAATTACCTAGCTGTGTGGCCTTGGGCAAGCCACTTAACCCCATTTGCCTTGCAAAAACCTAAAAAAACAAAACAAAAACAAATAAAAACAAAAGTAATAGTCTTTGGTCTTCAAACTCCACAATTCTTTCTCTGGATACAGATGGTATTCTCCATCACAGATATCTCAAAATTGTGCCTGAATGTTGCACTGATGGAATGAGCAAGTCCATTAAGGTTGATCATCACCCCCATGTTGCTGTTAGGGTGTATAATGTTCTGGTTCTGCTCGTCTCACTCAGCAGCAGTTCATACAAATCCTTCCAGGCTCCCTGAATTCCCATCCCTCCACGTTTCTAATAGCACAATAGTGTTCCATCACATACCTATCTCTTGGTTCTTTCTTTGCTCTTTATCAGTTTATACAGATTATCTTTAGGTTCTCTGAATTCCTGTCTTTTTTTTTAGCTCTTTGCACTATTACCACATTGCCTTCGTTTTTGAAAAAATTAAATGACAAAGTAACATTGACCCAAGTAGTAATAGAAACAGAACTTTCAACTGGATTTTCCAGTTGACTTATCATTAGATTTCACTATGTTTGATAAGGCTCACTAATCTAGAGGTAGTGCTGAAATGAATTGTAAAGTTCAATTTTTTAGTCTCTAAAATGATAAGTCACATACATATAACCTCCCATTGAAACTTGTGACTACCTCACATACTGGAATTTTTTCTTTAACTTGACAAAGATTATTCTCTACCACTTACATAAGCAAAAACACATCAATCAAAACGCAGAAAAATTGGAGAGTAGAGGAAACACTGATTCTTCCCCCCCCCATCCCAAGCACATAACAAATTTAGCAAGATAATACCAATAATTACCAATAATTCCCTGTTTATGTGGGTCAGTTAAGTGATACAATGGATAGAATGCTGGACCTGGAGTCAGGAAGACTCAACTTCCTAAATTCAAATCAGGATTCAGACACTTACTAATTAATTATGTGACCCTGGACCAGTCTTTTAATTCCATTTGCCTCAGTTTTCTTATCTATAAAATGAGCTGGAGAAGGAAATGACAAAACATTCCAGTATCTTTGCCAAGAAAACCCTAAATGAAGTCACAGAGAATTAGACAAAGCTGAAATAATTGAATAACAACAAATACACATGTATATATACATATGTATATGTGCATACATGTAAGTATATATCTACATATATATACATACACAAACACACACACATATATAGATAAAATAACTTCAAAATTTCCATTTTTAATTTAATTTAATTTGATTGATGCTATGTTCCTCCTCGGATCAAGGATAACCTTGTGGAGGAAGAAAGATTTTCATCTGGAAACTGAGATTCATAGAATGTGACTATCCAGGTGGAAGTTCGCAAATAATAATTTCCAAAACCAAGTTAAAAATAATGTGTCCTTGGATGGTGACAGATTTTCCTGAAATCAAGCTTCTGATCAAAATGAAAGTTTCTAACACAAAGATTATCCTCATTGGTGGAAAAAACAACAAATTAGACGTTGTATAAGTCTTTCTAGAAGAAAATACAGTAGAGGTTTTAGGCATAGGTGGTCAGTTCTCTGGTGTTTATGTTCAATATTGGTGGAATAGTATGAGACATTTATAGCTCATTCAACAGTTAACAAAAGGAAATTCATATAGTTACAAAGAAAGGCACAAAAGATACCTTAAGCTGATTCTGTCTGAGATGCCCATTTTGGTCTGCCAAAGAGAGCACCTGAAGCACCTTATATCTGTTTTTTATACTAAAGCAGGCAGGAAGTGACATCAATAACTTAAGCCTTTAGTCTGTTTAGCTAATCACATCTCAAGTATGGTCTTCAATACCTTTTTTGTTTATGTGAAGCAATTGGGGTTAATTGACTAGGATCACAGATCCAAATTTGAACTCAGGACCTCCTAAATTCAGGGCTGGTGCTCTATCCATGTACCACCTAGTTGCCCCTTCAACACTTTTTTGAAGAAAAACTAGCCTAAAATATTAATGGATGTGAATTAAGGGATCATTCCCAACCACAATCATTAATGAGAAATTCTGTGAAAAGTATTCTTTTCCGGGTAAAAGTTGATCTCAGTGGCCTCTGAGTTTCTTTAAATTCTAAGATTTTGCAGGTCTGGTTAGGCATCAGGGATAGGGATAAATTGATTTATCTTTGAGATCTTTGAGGCTACTCTAGACATGACTTGAATGAAATGGTCTATTACAAAGTTTCAATGCAATTAATTCAAGTATGGTAGGGCTCTAAGACTTAATCTCTCAACTCCCATAAATATTAGCAGTTTGGTCTCCAAAGGGTGGCTACTGTTCTTTTCCTTCAGTTTCTGGGAGTAACTGAAAGGTTGTGGCTTATATCACTCATGAGTCACCATCTAGTATGTTTCTCTATGTCATATAATCAGTTGATGTGTGGAATCAGCCTGTGAATGATCATTGAAGTGCTAGAGAACCTGGGCTAGAGAACCTCCAAAGAATAGCTTGAAAGTTTTTTGGGAAGGAATGTTGATCATGCACTGATCTAATAGCAAAATCTTTATAAAGATAAAGTGCTTAATTACAAAAAAAAACATGTTTTGAAGACTTGGGAATACTTGATTATGAAGTTTATACTTGGAGAAAGATCTGATGAACTTTGCTATTTATACTTAAAATTTTAATTAGGTCAGCAGAAATATAATGGCAAATATTTTTCCCTGGGTCTAATTCAGTGAAAAACTAAAATAGCACACAGTTCAGATTTGCTTCAATCAGAGGAGTTTAGGGAAAAAAAACAACAATTTTTTAATCCTTTTGAACAGGATTAAAATTGGGCTTCCTTCCTCTCTGCATTGTTTTGTGACATTGGATTTTCTCTCTGATTGAGCCAATAGTCAACCTTGCAGAACTGAAGAACTAGTTGTTCCATCTTTGAATGGAATCAATGAACTTGAAAACAATCACAGCGTGATTTCCTGTCATTCCTGATGTTTATGGGGGAAGGCTAGATAGTTATGAAACAGCTTTTTCACATTGAAATGCCTCATGGACAGTCTTAACATCAAATGAGGTCATTGACCTATTGAGATTTCCAAACAGTATTTCTTTATTTCTTTCTGTTTTGACTTATCCTGGTCTTTGGGCCTTACAACTTTTGCTGTTGGTTTATCTCAATTAAATCTGTATCCCTGTTACTATCTCTGTCCTTCCCAGCTGTAACTAGTTAGAATGGGATAATTCTGCCAAACCCAAAGGAAAACCGGTGATTTCTTTTCTTTTTCTTTTTCTTTTTTTGCAAGGCAAAGGAGGTTAAGTGGCTTGCCCAAGGCCACGCAGCTAGGTCATTATTAAGTGTCTGAGACCGGATTTGAACCCAGGTACTCCTGACTCCAGGGCCGGTGCTTTATCCACTAGCTGCCCCAAACCAGTGATTTCATTGAGTTGACTGTCTCAATAGAGGACAACTTGAGTAGAGCTAGACTTTTTTTTGGGGGGGGGGAATTAGTGTTTACACAACTCCTTAAAGTACTTTACATACCTTATTTCATTTGATCTGTTCAAACAACCATGTGAGATACTATGATAAAAGGAGTTACTGTGGTGGAGAGAAGGAAGAACAAAAGGATGAAAGGGAGAAGAAAAGGTGGGAAGGAGAGAAGAAAGGAAGAAAGGTTAAAAAAAATTAAGTATCCATGATATACAATATAATCTTATTTGGTATAATGGAAAGACCAATGGATCCTGATGCCAATTCTATTAGTTAATACTTTTGTGACCCTGGGTGAGCCAGTCAATCTACATTTATATGTAATGAGGGTGGAGAACATGCAGGGCTAGCTGATATTCTTGCTTCTTATTGACATCATCTGATAGCCCAGAACTCAAAATGCTTCCAGTTTTATATGATACAGTAAACTGAGTAGGTGCTTGATCTTCCTCCCATCCTATAACAGTGGCAAGGATACAAAATACTATAAATAGTTAAAAACTGAGAAATAGTTTTTGGTTACTTCTGTTCAGATTTTCTCATATATTAAGAAACTCTCTTTCCCTTGACTATGGAAATTTAGGGTGGGGAGAAGGAACACATTTCCCTTTATCCTAACAGCATAGGGACTGCTTCCATTTGGATGGATGAGCAAAAGAGTTCCACTATGATTTTTTTCTCCCTCTCAGATCATAGGTGACCAACAATTATTCTTGAGATGGATGTGTTCAAGCTTAAAATCTTGTAAGCTCAAGAGCCCATTGGTCAGAGCAACTGGACCCAACAGCAATTTTAATTAACTGTAAAATGGGACAACCAAAGGACATGATTTCCAAGGTTTTTTTGAGCTTTATAGCTATGATTCTATTCAGAGGTAGCCAGATGGTGCACTGGATAGAAAACTAAAACTAGTCAAAAAAACTTGAATTCAAATCTTGCCTCAGGTTGCACACAAGTTACTTAACCCTTGTTTCCTCAACTATAAAATAAGAATATTTCCCAAAGTTGTGAGAATCAAATGAGAAAATATTTTAAGGGGCAGCTAGGTGGCGCAGTGGATAAAGCACGGGCTCTGGAGTCAGGAGTACCTGGGTTCAAATCTGGTCTCAGACACTTAATAATTACCTAGCTGTGTGGCCCTGGGAAAGCCACTCAACCCCATATGCCTTGCAAAAACCTAAACAAATATATAATTTTTTTAAAGTCTCTAGCACATAAAAGGAACTTACTGGCTGCTTATTTCCTTCCTTACATTTTTTAGGTAAGGAAACTGAGACTCAGGTAAAGTGACTTGCCTTGTAAATATCCTCTCAGGGATGTGGACCAAGCTCTTCTAATTCTATGTCCAGCATAGAAGTAGTCTTGTAAGAAACACTCATTTTTTTTTATAAATAAATGAGAAGATGCTGAAGGAATGAAAATTTTAATTTAGTTAAAGGTAGTAAGTAATTGGCCTAGGTGGTTCCATGACAAGTTAAACATGTATGATCACTTGCTGGAAATGCAGTGGGGAAAATGTAAAGGATTGCTAGGTGATTTCTAAAATATCCTGAAACTCTAAGGTTTCTTCTATGATTCTATTTTTCTACATTTCCTTTTTTTAAGAAAGATTTTATTTCTTTTGAGTTTTACAATTCCCCCCCATTCTTGCTTCCCTCCCTCCACCCCCCCCCCCAGAAAACATTCTGTTAGTCTTTTAACATTGATCTCAGTTGAATGTGATGAGAGAGAAATTATATCCTTAAGGAAGAAAAATAAAGTATGAGACAGTAAAATTACATAATAATATAATGGGTTTTTTTCCTAATTTGATAGTAATAGTCTTTGGTCTTTGTTCAAAGTCTATAATTCTTTTTCTGGATACCCTGAGCCTGTCATGCATTAGCAAAGCATCATTTGACCAAGCTATGTAAAAGAAGCAAATAGAAGTGGAAACAATTGGATAGAAGACAACACAATCAAAGCCTTTCCATTTCCTTTCTCAGACTTCCATCTGGATTAAATGTGTGATGTCTTATTCTATCTAACTGGGCTTTTTCTTCTACATTATGACTTAAAAGGCTTTTGTGGAAGACTAATCATAATTCCCCATTTGTATGGGAAAACATTCTGAGTTGTCAAGAACAAACTTACAAATTCATTTTGTAATATAGCTAGATTTTAAATTGGGAACTACCTATCCTAAGCAAGATGCTTGACACCTACAACAGTCCATATTTTGTCTCTATGTTTGCTACCACTACCTCCCCACCTCCCATGTATTCATGTTTCCTCTCTCACACAAATTGCAATCTGTTCATACCTTCTTATTCTGTACAATTCTTGTCAATGTATTTGCAAAAGTGCCAACATATTGAGATCTTTCCTCTGATTATTTAAATACTTGTGGAAATGATTCTGCATCTGTCCCTCTTGACCCTCATTCTACATGACTAATCTAACTCCAACTTGAGTTTTCTATGCCCTCTGATGTTTGTGTACTAAACCTGGAAAATACATTGATGTTAGTATTATATTATTGCCTACTTACAAAGCAACCATAAGGCTTATCTTTTAGATTATTTATGATTTTGATTCTTTGTAAATTTTGGTGTTTTAAGATTCAGAGTTCTAAGACTGAGGAGAAAGACCAATTTTGAGGAGATAGACATTGATGAGAGCAAATAGTTTGGGAGAAACACTTCACTTTTCCAATCTCAATCTAGAAAAATTTTCTATTTCTTATTCTATTCTGGACACAGATCAGTGTCTGTTTGGATTGCCTTTTGTATATTCATACAGAAACTTGTGCTTGCCTAGCAAGGCCATAGTAGCCAGACCATCTCCAAAAGTCCTATTTTCTACTAATAAATCAGTCCCTGAGATGTTTGATTCTGGTGTAGGCAAGTGAGAAGGATGCCTTGCACAGCATTTCCCTCATTTTAATAAACATAACTGTTAATTCATTTGGTTGGTGGTGTGATCATCTTCATTTATCAAAGTATCTATCACACAAGTAAACTAATTCAGTAGTTTGGACAATGAAATTTGTAATATACATTTTGTTTTTCCAGTGTGGATTGTTAAACTAAATTTTTTCTCTTTACTTAGGATGCCAATGAACAGGTTTTATTCAATTAGTTCAATTTCATTTGTGATCAGGAGTATCAATAGGGGATTCTTCAGTTTGGAATATATGCAAGCTGTATTCTCTTGACACATCTTTGGTGAACATGTTTAGCTCTCTCCTTGTTTTATCCTTGATGTCAACACTAGTAGATGGTAAATAATAATCTCTGTAAGTCACATCTATGATTATGCTAATATATTCATGGAAGATGGGTTATTTAAAGAGAGCCTTCATGGTTTTATTGTATTTTAGCCAATTAAGTTTAGTACTTAAAAATAATTCACAAGATGGTTGACTTTGAAGAATTCCTTGTTGTTTTACTCACTTATTTTTCTTTTTTTTTTTAATTAGATAGGGTCTTATTGGGCAGAGCAGTGGATTAAAAAATTTTCAAGTTCAATAAAACTTTTTTCAGCAAAAAAAGAAAATCACCTCTGCAAGGTCTTTTTCTTTCTCTTATTATGTTTTCATTAAGGATACCTGTTGTTACATATTTTTTATAAAGATCTCATATAGATGAGCTAGCAGGAATATAGGTTGATAGTTGGTGATGTTTTATTTGCCTCTTGGATACAAGTTACATTTTGCTACCCATATGTACAGAGGAGAAGAATTGAACCTATGATTTCTTGGTATTAGGTGCTCCCAGATGAGGAGTGTTGGTTAGCACTTTTTTCTTCAATTTCTAGTTTTTGAAAACTGCTCGGAATAGTGAGAAATTAAGTAACCTCCCCAGGATTAGAAGCAAGACCCGAACTTGAACTTTCCTGTCTCCAGGGACAACTGCCTATCCACTATGACAAGCAATAAATATTCATACTAGTGATGGGTGGTAAGGTCCATGAATGGGGAGACATGACCAGCATTAGAGTCAAGATTTGCACTGTATAAGCCTAATAGAGGTAGCATAGGAATGCACTTATTGTATATACTCAAACCAATTTGTTAGGAATTGCACAATCAGAGATGAGGCAGAACAAACTCTGCCTCTTCTGCTTCCCCTGAGTGATATCCCTGATACACGTATATAGATATACATGCATACAGAGATACCCATACCAATCTTGTTCAGTGGTGTCTGACTCTTCATGAACTCAATTGGGAGTTTCCTTGGCAATGATATTGGTGTGGTTTGTCACTTCCTTCTCCACTCATTTTACAAATGAGGAAACTGAGGCAAACAGGTCAAATTTGAACTCAGGAAGACTTCCCATACATATCTAGGTGTATTCATATAAATACATATAAAAAAACTTCAGCACCCAAGCCTAGTAAACTGAATTTTGGAAGATTCTATGGTCTGTATTTCTCTCCGAAACTATTGCAAATCTGCATTTTTTTAATACCTAAAGCTTAGCTCATTAACTACTCTAGGAAGATGAATTCATCTCCAATTTTACAAATAAGAGTTAAACCTAGTAGCTGAACTCTAAAATGGAATGACCTCTCTGAGCAAGATCTCTTTACCTTTGTTCAGGTAGTACCAGCACCCTCTCCATTTGGAATATTTTCTCGCTTCCTCTTTGCCTTCCTATTTTCAGAGTGCTGATCAATCCATTTTGTGTGGAAAAGCTCTTCTGATCAAGCCTTTTTTATTTTGGAATATCCACTCAGTCACCTTGGCTGATACTAATCAATTATTTTTTTAAATTGAACTGACTAGTCAGCAAAGCAGGCTTTCTCTCTGTTCTTAACACATGATTCTCTGAATGGAGCTGGGAATCTCTTTACCTTTGTACTGGCCATTCCTCAAACCTGGACAAACTACTCGATCTCTCAGTGCTACTCTATCCCTCAGCAAGAAAATCATCTTGATAAGAGTCACTGGATGGTTAGGCATGATGAGTTAAAGGCAAGATGATTTTCTTGTTGAGGGAATTCCAGATCTGGGAATTTCCTCCCTCAATGCACTCATTCCTTAGCTTTGCTTCCCACAACCTTCTTTTCATTTAAGATATACCTCTAGCATCATTTCTTCCTGAAAGACTTTTTCTGAGTCCCTGTCCTAAACTGTCTTGTCTTTGTGTTTATAAATATATACTTTGTATATATGTGTATGTAAATAGATATTTAATGGCTATATTCATTAACTAAATTTTTGCTGTATACATTAATGGATGTATTCTTTATACTTACATCCTCAGTGTCATGCTACCAAGCAGTCATTCAATAAGTCTATAGGTATTTAAGTATCTACTATGTGCCAGATACTAAAGTAAGTGCTAGGGATACAAAGAAAGCAAAAATTACTCCCTGCTCTCAAGGAGTTCACAATCTAAGAGACACAGTCTAATAGCATGTAGTAGGTACTTGCTTGATTGACTGTCTATTTCAACAATTTGACTTAATTGGTAAAAGTAGTCTTAAGACCTCAGCCCTTTCCCTATAGGATCTTTCTCGAAAACTTTAAGGTTTCCCAATTAGCTTAATAGATCCCAAGCTCTTATCCTCCTTATCATCAATCATACTCTTTCAAGTTTGCTTTAGTGGGGCTGATTTGGTCTCAGTTTCTAGACATGCCCAACACCCTTGACTGTAAGAGAACTGTCAAAGCATCAACTCTCTGGATTGACTTTTCCACTTAGCCTTGAGGAGGAACCCCAAGGTTCTGCTGAGTTCAGCTGAGATAGCTGCTGAGTGGTTGCTGGCTATTTTCTCTAAAATGTCTAGAAAACTATGGAAGTTCCTCTAGATAAGTACAGTATCAGGAGGATCTCCACCCTCCCCCAAGTCAAAAGGTAAGCTGATAGAAGTGAACTGTAACCCTCTGATTAAAACTGACTAGCTACTCAATCTTTCAGTGCCTCAGGCTACTCTCTAAGACTATTTCCTTGCTAAGGGAATTCCAGATCTGGGAATTTCCTCTCTCAAATACTCAAATGAATTTGTTATCTCATGGATCCCAAATTTCTTTTTAACTCATCCTGCCTAACCATCCAGTGACTCTTATCAAATGCCCTTCTTAAAGTTAGTTATACAATAGCCCTACCCAGTGTATTGGAGGCCTTCCCTTTCTCCTGATGTTATGAGTGTTCCAGTGGGGTCCTTTGGCTGTCCAGTTATCATCTCTCCTTCTTGCCACATGACTAGTTCATCTTTTTTTTCTTAACATATAATTTTTTATGAACTTTCTCCTCTTCTTCAGAACTCCTCATTAGTTATGTATTACATAGTCTGCTCATACCCACCATGCAACTCTACATTGCCTTCTCTGTGATAATAATTTTTAATTCTTCAGATATATTCCATGTCTTGAGGAAATATAGCAACATTTATTTTGTGTGTGTGTGTTTGTGTGTGTGTGTGTGTGTGTGTGTGTGTGTGTGTGTGTATTTGAGAGATAGAACTTTGTTTTGGTGAAAAGGTTGGAATCAATAAAGGGACTTTGCAATTTCTAGAGTGCTAGCTTGAGTCAGGAAGACCTGAGTTTCAATCTAGCCTCAGATACTTAATAGCTGTGTGATCCTGGGCAAGTCGCTTGACCTTTATTGAAGTTTTCTAAACTGCAAATTGGGAATGATTATAGCTTCTATTTGAAAGTATTGAAATGATGAAAAAATATGATATTTACAAAATGCTTATTAGCACAGTGTTTGCCACAGATTAGACTCTAAATAAATCCTTTCCCCCCCTTCTCCTTCCCTTTCCCAGAGCAAATCTAAATTCATGTTGAAATCTAGGCATCAGACATTCTTTATCCATATGATTTTTCCTGTATGAATAGTTAGACCAAATACCTTTGATTACTTGATCTCTTCTAGGTAGCTCTGTACTGTCTTGAGGTTTGATGCAATCAACATGGTGTCTTCATAAGTAGGAAGTATCTGAAGGACCATTCCATTCATAGGGAATCTTTCCTTCAGCTAAACTAGTCTCTAAATTCCCTCTAATACTATTTTCAACACTTTAGCAAACATATATCTACAAATTTTATGACTCACCTGATTTTAATTATCTGAGAGTTATTTGTACAGAGCTACTGGAAAGGGAGGAGGGCACCTTTAAAAGAGTATGGTTGCTTTACTAATTTTATTAATAAGGAAATAGAATTGGAATGGATTTTAGAAGCCATCTTGTTTAACCCCTTCATTTTACAGATGAGGAAACCAAGACTCAGATTGATTAATGGGTTTACTCCAGATTACATTGATAGTATAAAATATGTTACTAATTTGAATTGTATGAACAGGGCATTATTGGGACTTAAATGTCCCTCCTTGGGAGGGGAAGAGTAGAGAGAGATTGTGGGGAAGGGATAGAGACTAATGCATTGCCAAATGAAATAAATATGTATAAGGAAAGATTTCATTTCCTAAAACTTAATTGAACAATAATGTTAAGGTCAAGAGAAAGTCATCCTAAAACAGATCATCTTTTAATGTTTAGTTAATCCTGAAAGCCTGAATGAGCAAGAATATGCACTGCATCTATAAAGACCTTTTCCAAATTATAACTCAATTTTGTCCATTATTCTTAGTATTTCTACATTACCTGTCAAGACAACATTTCACTTTTATTTGGTAAGACTGAAAGAACTTTAGAAAAGAGAGTTTCTATATCATAATAGGTTTAAACAAAAGAAGAGAAAAATGGTGGCTCCTTCCTTTAAGAAAGACAATCAATGGCAAATCCTTCCAGGATAAAATTGCATTGTAGTTCCTTCTAAAAGAGTCTATCTTCCTTCCTAAAGCAATCAACAACTCTGTTGGCTCTCTTTTGAATGGATGCTGGATTAAATGCCTTGTTTCATTAATATTCTTTCTGACTAACAATTATTGAGGAAGCTAAAAATGGGATTCAGTTCCAATACACTGTAAAGGGAATGTTTTTTTCAAAGTTAAGTATGTCTACAGTAATTTAATTGAGTAAGAAAAACAAGAAAATCAATCTCTAGAAAAGCTGTCTGGTACTTCTCAGACTTTTTTGAAAACATATCAACTAGCCTCTAAATGACTGGAAATGGCCTTATTAATTTTGTAATAACTTTTAAGTGAAAGTTATATGGATTCTAATTAAATAAAATTATGTATAAAGAGTTGAGAAATCATAAAACCTACTAATTAAAATTAGTATAGAGTTGTTAATATTTTAATCTTGGAGGTACCTTAAGGATTCTTTCATTTCACTAATGAGAAAACCTAGGCTTTAGAAGGGATGTGGCCTAGTTGAAAGAATAATGGACTTTGGAGGCAACCATGACCACAGCTGCCCCAATAAAATCTTTTTTAAAAAAGAAATATGTATTTTTAAAAGTTCACAGGCTTCCAAGCTTGAGAACTCCTGCAAGAATTTCTGGATGAGATCTTTAAGCAATGAAGAGTTCAACTTGATTATTTATATAGGCAAAATCAAGCAGAAGAATGCTTGTTTTCCAGGTAATGTTAGACATGTTAAGTGGATAACCTATGGAGCTCATCCATTATTGTATACTCTCAGAAAGATATTGCAAATAGAAAACAAGTTGTATCTAGAATTATACAGAAGGAGAATAGGACTGGCTGATTAGTGGTATATTGCAAACTTTTTTTTAAGATTTTTTTATTTTGAATTTTACAATTTTTCCCTCTAATCTTATTTCTCCCCCCCCCTCCCCAAAGGCAATTTGCCAGTCTTTATATTGTTTCCATGGTATACATTGATCCAAATTGAATGTGATGAGAGAGAAATCATATCCTTAAGGAAGAAACACAAGGTGAAAGAGATAGCAAGATCAGTCAATAAGATAA
The DNA here is from genome assembly GCF_037893015.1 of Macrotis lagotis. Lineage (NCBI taxonomy): Eukaryota > Metazoa > Chordata > Mammalia > Peramelemorphia > Peramelidae > Macrotis > Macrotis lagotis. Next base: position 51,877,087 of record NC_133660.1, on the reverse strand, counting down.
TCAGTTCTTTTTCTAAATTAAAGGTGATAGTCCTTGGTCTTTGTCCAAACTCCAGAGCTCTTTCTCTGGATACAGACAGTATTCTCCATTGCAGAGAGCCCCAAATTGTCCCTGATTGTTACACTGATGGAATGAGCAAGTCCCATCAAGTTTGATCATCACCCTCATGTTGCTGTTAGGGTGTACAATGTTTTTCTGGTTCTGCTCATCTCACTCATCATCAGTTCATGCAAATCCCTCCAGGCTTCCCTGAATTCCCATCCCTCCTGGTTTTCATTAGAACAATAGTGTTCCATGACATATACATATCAGTTTGCTAAACCATTCCCCAATTGAAGGACATTCACTTAACTTCCAATTCTTTGCCACCACAAACAGGCTACTATGAATATTTTTGTACAAGTGATGTTTTTACCCTTTTTCATCATCTCTTCAGGGTATAGGCCCAGTAGTAGTGTTGCTGGATCAAAGGGTATGCACATTTTTGTTGCCCTTTGGGCATAGTTCCAAACTGCTCTCCAGAAAGGTTGGATGAGTTCAACAATGTATTAGTGTCCCAAATTTCCCACAACCCTTCACACAATGATCATTGTCCTTTCTGGTCATATTGGCCAGTCTGAGAGGTGTGAGATGGTATCTCAGAGATGCTTTAATTTACATTTCTCTAATAAGTACTGATTTAGAGCATTTTTTCATATGACTATGGATTGCTTTGATCTCCTCATCTGTAAATTGCCTTTGATATTGCAAACTTCTTAAGGACTCTGAACTTATCTCTGATACAAAAGCTTTCTTTTCTGGAAAATCATTATTTTACCAGTGATATATGCTTAAGAGTGATGGGACACTAGAATTCCTAAAGAATTAAAAATATTTAACACTCAGGAATAGTGAAGAAATATATGGTAGGTGTGAGAAGTCTATAGCATACAACAAATAATATACTGCAAAGAAGAATCCCTGTATAAAGGATGTCATCAAGGAAATGTTATGTTGTAAAAGGGAAAGAGAACCAATGGCTAACCAGAGAGCTCCATTGCTACCTTAGAGATGTCAAGAGAGATTGAAGCAAAAAAGAAATAAGAAAAAGAAACAGAGACAGTACACTATAAGACTCTCATCTGGTGAAATTATGGGAAAATCTTAGAAAAAAATTCATACAGAATGGGTAGGCATTAGATAGATTGTGGTCCCAATTGCTGAAAGGAAAAAGTCATATCAAAGAGATCATCGATCTGCACTTCATAAGGGTTTGTGAGGAATAAATCCTTCATAAGGTTGTGAGAAAAATGCAGTTTTTGTTTTGTCATATAGTAAATGTGCTTGAAAATACTACCCCTCTTTGTTGAAGGAGAACCTTTAAGTTATCATTTTTCTTAACCAAATTAAAAGTTTATTGCTATTATTATTGTTATTATAATCTACCAAATTAAAGGCTTTTAAAAATAATCAACAAAAAATGAATATAGTGGGGTTTTGTTTTGTCTACTTCTTTCACTTGATTATGGGATGTTAAGAATATAATTTATTATGGAATATCACTTAAGAAAACCTGTGTAGTACTTTCTAGTAGTTCAAGTGTACTCTCTCCAAATGAGGAGACTCAATCAGTGCAGGTCCTATGCTTCTCTGAAATTTAAAATCTTAAAAGAGTTTCTTACCCAGAGAGACACTGCCAATAAATTTCCAGGCAGGATTTGAACCCAGGTCTTACTTGAAAATATTTGAGACCAGTCAATCAATGAACAAGCATTTATTAAACTATTATTATATGTGCTAGATTTTATACAGATAGAAAAGCAGACATACAGATTGATAGCTGATGCTTTCTTGGTCACCTTTTTGTTAGTATGTAAGGAAAGCAGTAATATCAGCTTTGGACACAAAGAACTTAGATAAAAAGTGTTCTTTACTTCTTTAGTGACTAAATGTATCTTCTCTGATTTTTTTCCCCCAAAGTTTCAGAAAATGCAGTTGAAAAGAAGTGTGTAGAATTCTGTAATTTTCAGAATTGTATTTCTAGATTCTTTATTATCAATTTGAATGCCTCTTTTCCCCAGCCTGGTCAATGAAGTGTTTTTCTGACTCTAAGAAGGAAGACTAACTGCATAAAAATAAAGACTATCCTGTGGAGTTTATTCTTTAGTGACAGAAATCCATTTCAATAGATTAGAAAAGTACTGGTAGACACTTAGCATATAAAAAAGGAAACTCATTATCTCTCTCTTCCTGCATCCCCCAATTTCCACCCCTTGGATTTGGATACTAACTACTCTTTAATTAATTACTGGAGAAGATAATAATAATGATAGCTGTATCATACTGATTACTTGTTCCTCCCTCTCTTCCACTCACTCTATATTTAATTTGATGCCAAATTCCTGTGAGTTCTTTGGTCACAAGGTCCCTTGGATTTGATTTCTTTATTTTGCAGGCAGTCCCATCATGCACATATTTGTGAAAATGATCTTTTAAAAATACTTATTTCATTATATTATATTATATTATATTATATTATATTATATTATGTTATATTATATTATATTATATTATATATTATATTATATTATATTATATCATCTTTGTACTCAGGTGTTAAAGCCCATTATCCATCAGTTCCAAACTTCACAGTAATTCCAACTTCATTCTGAATATCCATATCTAATTCAGTTTTTTCTTTAATTTTTTTTTCAAATTAAGATATAACTTTTTTCCTTTCCCACTATGAAAAAGTAAGAAAAACAAAATTCCCAATTGCAAACATGAACAATTTAGCAAAATAAATTGCTCAGTTGGCCTGGTTTAAAAAAACAAAACAAAACAAGAAGTTTAATCCATTATCCATCACTTCTATCCGGAGGTAGACAGCTTGTTTAATTATGAATCCTCTGGAGTCATACTTGTTACAACTTTCCTAAGTTTTTCAAAGCTGACTTTCTTTACAATATTGTTATATATATATATATATATATATATATATATATATATATATATAGTTAATATAATAATAATAATAACTAACATTTATCTAGTTCCTTAGAGTTTTTAAAAATACTTTATAAATATCATCTTATTTAATTCTCACAACAATCCTGAGTAGGTGCTATTATGCCCTTTTTTACAGTGGAGGAAAATGAGGCAGAAAGATTCAAAGGGATCATATAGCTAGTAAGTGTTTGAGTCTAGATTTGTATTCAGTTTTTTCCTGATTCCAGGTTCCATATTCTAATTACTGCCTTACCCAGCTGCCTTCTGTTCTCCTAATTCTGCTCACTTCACTTCATAAAGTCTTCCTAGGTATTTCTGAAACTTCAACTCTTATGCTCAAAAATATTTCATCATATTCATATAGTATTACTAATTCAGCCATTTCTCAATCAATGGACCCCCTCTTCTATTTCCAGTTCTTTTCTACCTCAACCAGAGCCACTATACATTTTTTTATATCCAGATTTTATTATATTACTCCTACCTACTGGCATTTTACTTTGTGAGTGTTTAAATGTTCAATAGTACACATTTCCTATACCTAACTGGTTTATCAGAATTGGTCCAGAAAGTATGTCTTTTGCCATAATCCCAAGTATGGTGTTTGGCAGCTAGTACTCAATACTTATTGACTCTGTTGGCTACAGTCAAGATAATGCCTATAAGGAACCTATATTGATATAATCTATAACTATCTATAGCTATATGGGAATAAATATACATGTATGTGTAGATTTATATACATGTACACATTTTCTCTGTCCTAATATAAGGATTTTTTGGAATCTGTGACCTTTTTTTTTGATAAATCTGTTTAGATGAAGAGATACAGTGACAGATTGAATAGATGATTTATTAAAACAAGAAATCTTGATCTTGTTTGTGTCATGGACTCCTTTGACAATCTTGCAAAATCTTTGGCTTCTTTGTCAAAATAATATCATTAAATGCATAAAATAAAACACATGGGATTGATTACTAAGAAAACTAATTATATTTGAACAGATTTATCAAAACTCCAATAAACCAGTTTTTCCAGATTCCAGGTCCCATATTCTAATTACTGCCTTACCAAGCTGTCTTCTGTTCTCCTGGTTCTTTTCACTTCACTTCATAAAAGTCTTCCTGGGTTGCTCTGAAATTACCCCCCTTCATCATTTCTTACAACACAAAAATATTTCATCACATTCATATACCAATACTAATTCAACCCTTTCACTTGTTCTTATGGCCATGAGTATAGAATTCAGATAATCCTTCTGCTACAAAACCTGCCTTTTTCTAGTCAGACATATCATTTGTGATTGTGTATTTTGTCAAATAAGTTCATATTGTTTTTAAGAATTGACATTTCACTGCTATGAGGAATTTTCAGGTTTATTTAGAGAACCAGGCAATATCAGTCAGTCTGATTATAGTCTTGTCTGGTGGCTGTGGATCCAAGGACCTTCTACAACTTGATATCAATTATTTCTAATTCAAGAGCCTGGGAAAAAAATGTCATTATACAAGCCACTGCCTTTTGGTTGGTGAAAAACATGAAGTTTTCTGCAGTAATATGGAAGGAGTAGCAGCCTTTTGAGAAATTTTTTTCTTGGTGGCAATACCCTTGATAACTTTGGTTCTAGCTTCCTTTTTAAGTAGGTGTTCCCCATCATGATAAGGCAGATCAGTTGGAGTCCTCTTACAAACTGCAGGAAGCCAAGGAGATCAGAATTTCCTGTGGAATATCCAAGATCAGAAAGAAATCTGTTTTCCCACCTCATCCAATGGAAGCCTTTTGACCTCTGGACTCTGAATGAATTATAAAACTGAGAACAGTTTTGGGGATCTTGTTCCATGTGGATAGAGAAGAATTCAATTTAGGATTCAATTTAGAATGTTTTCTTAAATTTTAATTATGTTCATAACATAAAAAAGATAAACTATGGAAAAAGGGAGTCAGGAAAAATATAATCACAATGGAATGATATGTGTGTATGTATCTATGTGTATGACATAAGAAACACTTGAAGCATATGTAACCTGCCAGAAAAATGGGTGAAGGGATCCTGTTGGTTCACTATCTATAATGGTTTAATGGGATAAAAAATGTACAAATATTCAGCTTTTGTGATAATACAGTTAATCCTCAATAGAATGATTTTGAAACATTTTGAAGCTGTACAACCTTGATTTTTTTTCTGCTTAAAAATGTCAGACAATGATACAAATTCATGGAAGTAGACATTTAATATTTGTTAAGTGCTTTGTATCTACCATTCCAATTAAGCCTTTTAGCAACCCAGTGAGATAGATGCACTTATTAAATCCCATTTTATACATTAGGAAACTGAGTTTCAGCCACATAGCTATTAAGAGTCAAAGGCAGGTTTAGAACTCTACTTTCCCGACACCACATGGAATAGTCTGACCATCATACCATACTGCTTCCTCTTTGATAGTTTATATTGAAGCTTTTAGTGCTTTCTGTAACTGGATTGAGGGAAGTGACCTAGAGATTATCTAGCCTAGGTATAACCTGAATAGTAATCTTCTCTATAAGGTTTTTGTATAATAATAATAGTAGTTAGCATTTATATAACATTTTCAGGTTTGCAAATTTTATCTTATTTCATCCTCACAAGAAACCCTAGTGGGTAGGTGCTATTATTATTATCCTTATTTTACAGCTGAGGAAACTGAGATAGAGGGATTAAGTGATATACCAGGATCACATCTCTAATTTGGGTCTATGGAAGAATTTGAACTCACCTTCTTGATTCTAATCCATTGAGCTCTGTCCACTGAGCCATCTAGTTACATAGAAAAATCATTTAACATTCCTGAGGCTGATTTTCTTCATCTATAAAATGGGGGTTGGGAGAGACTTGACCTCTTTGACCTAGGAACTCCTTTCCAACTCTAGTGCTATTATTCCTTATTAACTGGACTCTAATGCCATCTTATTCTTTGCATTGTCCATAGCAATTGCATATGATCTGTGTTCAATATTTGGAGGCAGTTGGATGGAATGCTGGGGCTGGAATCAGAAAGACCTGCATTCAAATCTTGCTTTATACACTTATTAGTTTACAGCCCTAGGCAAGACACTTAATCACTTTGCCTCAGTTTCCTCAACTGTTAAAGGAAGATAATAATAATAATACCTACCCTTTAGTGTTGTTACTAGGATAAAATGAGATTAAACACAAAGTTTCTAGCACATATATAAATGTATTTCTCTCTCCCTTCACCATATATTTTTTTTATTGTTTTTGCAAGACAATGGGGTTAAGTGGCTTTCCAAAGGTCACACAACTAAGTAATTATTAAGTGTCTGAGGTCAAATTTGAGCTCAGGTTCTCCTGACTCCAGGGCCAGTGCTCTATTCATTGGGCCAGTGCTCACCTAGCTGCCCCTCCATATTTATTGAATAAAGATTCCACAAGGAAGCTATGGGCATAGAATTCAGGATATATAGAGAGAATAAATTACATTTACAGAGTTTCTTTCATCTGGAGATTTCCTGATATTGTAGGAATATTAGGTAATTCTCCTAAAGACTAAGGAAGAGTTTCATTATCTGCCTCATTTAAAAAATTAAGATGTTAAAGCTGAACTTGCCCAGGACCAAGTGAATCAGATTTGAAGTCTTTGGGTGGGGGGACCCTGAATGATCAAATTATCAATGAACACTTATTAAGCTCCCATTGGTATGGGGTAGGGAATGTATTAAGTTCCTTTTGGGTACCAGGCACTATTCTAAGTGTTTTACAAATATTATCAGAAGCACTGAAGATAAGGACAAAGGATGAAAGTCTATTCTAAAGGAGCTTACATTTGAAAGACAGATAAGTTTTTAATAGATAAGTACCAGCCTGGTTCTGGCTTTGGTTCAAAGTCAGCCTCTGAGAGTAGACTCAAGTTGTAGGTAGGAAATCTAGTGAATATCCTGCCCACAAGGATTCCATGACCTTTGTTTCTTTCACAATCTGAAATAGGATTCCTAATTACTCATGAGAGGAACAGAATCACTGGCTCACAGACTGGGAGTTGGAAGGCTCTTTAGAAGTCATTTAACCCAATTTTCACATTTTCTAGAAAAGAGGACCCCAGGAAAGTTAAATGATTTGCTCAAATACCCATCAGAGGTGGTATAGAATCCTGTTACAAAGGACTCTTACAAAGGATTTGTATTTGTCACTTTTTGTCAACCTACCTAAAGTAGCCAATGAATTATAGGTTTTTTCCTCTCTTTTTCTCTGAAATCAAGATAGCTAAAGAAAAGAGATAAAGATAGTGACTCTCCAGCAGTTCTTTGAAATTTATTGTTTTAGAGACTTGGGGCAGAGAAAAATCATTTGACAAGGATCACACAATATATAAGTCAGAGAGAGACTAAACTTGAGTCTTTCTGATTCTGAGGTTAACTTGATCCACTACATCATCTTGGCTTATTTGATTTTATTTTTTGGAGGAGGAAAGGAAGAAAAGGGAGGATAGTACTATGTGATTTTGAACAATATTACAATTATTGTAATCAACTTACACTATATGCAATACAGTTTAAGGACATTCTTTCTACTTGATCTTTCCCTCCCCTCACAATGTTCTTGCAAGTTGCACAAGCATCTTTTCTCTTTTTCTATAAATAAGAAACTTGTGAAATGAAGAGTTGTTGGAGGTAGTTCTGTGATGCCATGACTAGGGGGAATAAGGGAAGGTAAAGGGGATGGATAAGCATTTATGTGGAAGCTATTACATTCCAAGCACTAAGAAAAGTGCTTTTCGAATGTCTCATTTGATTATAGAGCATTGGACTTGGAGTCAGGAAGACCAGGGTTTTGACTCCAACCTTAGATACTTACCAGTAATGTGACCCTGGGCAAACCAATCTACCTCTTTCAGACTCAGTTTCTCATTTATAAAATAATAGCACCTCTTTCCCAACCTTGTTTGAATCAAATATCAGATGAGAAATGCCATGCAAACTCTAAAACACTTTATAAATATTGGATATTTTCATTGCTGCTCAAGGTCAGAAGTATGTTGCAGTCTTTCCTCTAGACTCATAGTTATACATAACTCATAGTTATATACATAGTTAGATCTCTTGTGCTGGGTTTGATTTTTCTGCTCTTGGTTAATGTCTCTAAGAATCCTTTGAAAATTCTTCCAATCCCACTGGTTGTTTAGGTTGATAATTTATCTTTAAGGATTAACTTAATATTTGGTATACTTTGATTCACAAAGTAGCACCTAAAGAGATGACTCAAGTCTTCCATACTGCTTCTTTAAGATATATGGGATTTCTACAAATAAAATCAACCTCTAGGGCTGATAGCCTCTCCATTATGGTACTTCACTCCATAATATCTACTGAAGTATAGTTTTTTTATTTTTTTTTTAAGTTTTTGCAAGGCAAATGGGGTTAAGTGGCTTGCCCAAGGCCACACAGCTAAGTAATTATTAAGTGTCTGAGACACTTGAACCCAGTACTCCTGACTCTGAGGCCCTTGCTTTATCCACTGTGCCACCTAGCTGCCCTGAAGTATAGTTTTAAGAAACAGTGAAGGTGATTTTCTTGCATTTGGAAGGAACCCAAAATGTCCCAAAGATGTCCCAGGTGCATATTTTAGATCATTCAGTTTGATTTAGCCAGGACTATTATCCTGTCTCTTCTTGGCACTCCTTAGTTATATATGAATGCCTCTTTTTTAGTTGGCTTATTCTTCTCCTAGTCATGATATTTGTAATCACACCTCCTCCCCTGCCTTCATAGCAAAAACTAACATCCATTTTTAAATTTTATTTTAATTTATTTTTTTTTAGGTTTTTGCAAGGCAAATGGGGTTAAGTGCCTTACCCAAGGCCACACAGCTAGGTACTTATTAAGTGTCTGAGACTGGACTTGAACCCAGGTACTCCTGACTCCAGGGCCGGTGCTTTATCCACTGCACCACCTAGCTGCCCCAACATCCATTTTTTTAAAGAAAGATTTTATTTATTGTGAATTTTACAATTTTTTCCCTATTCTTGCTTCCCTCCCCCCATCCCCCACAGAAGGCAATCTGTTGGTCTTTACATTGTTTCCATGGTAAACATTGATCTAAATTGAATATGATGAGAGAGAAATCATATCCTTTTTTTTAAAATTAATTTTTATTAGGGCAGCTAGGTGGCGTAGTGGATAAAGTACCAACCCTGGAGTCAGGAGTACCTGGGTTCAAGTCCGGTCTCAGACACGTAATAATCACCTAGCTGTGTGGTCTTGGGCAAGCCACTTAACCCCATTTGCCTTGCAAAAACCTAAAAAAAAAATTAATTTTTATTGAAGATATTATTTGTTTTACAATTTTCCCCCCAATCTTACTTCCTTCCCCCACCCCCCCCACGAAAAGCAATCTGTCAGTCTTTACCTTGTTTCCATGTTGTACTTTGATCCGAATTGGGTGTGATGAGAGAGAAATAATATCTTTAAAGAAGAGAAGAGAAGTCTAAGAGGTAACAAGATCAGACAATAAGATATCTGTTTTTTTTCTAAATTAAAGGGAATAGTCTCCACAGCTCCTTAACTGGATACAGATGGCACTCTCCTTTGCAGACAGCCCAAAATTGCTCCCGATTGTTGCACTGATGGAATGAGCAAGTCCTTCAAGGTTGATCATCATTCCCATGTTGCTGCTAGGTATACAGTATTTTTCTGGTTCTGCTCATCTCACTCAGCATTAGTTCATGCAAATCCCTCCAGGCTTCCCTGAAATCCCATCCCTCCTGGTTTCTAATAGAACAATAGTGTTCCATGACATACATATACCACAGTTTGCTAAGCCATTCCCCAATGGAAGGACATTTACTTGAGAGAAATCATATCCTTAAAGAAGAAAAATAAAGTATAAGAGATAGCAAAATTACATAGTAAGATAATGTCGTCCCCCCCATTTGGTCTTTTTTTTTTCCCAAACTCCACAATTCTTTTTCTGGATACAGATGGTATTCTCCATTGCAGATAGTCCAAAATTGTGCTTGATTGTTGCACTGATGGAATGAGCAAGTCCTTTAAGGTTGATCATCATCCCCATGTTGCTGTTAGGGTGTACAATGTTCTTCTGGTTCTGATCATCTCACTCAGCATCAGTTCATTCAAGTCCTTCCATGCTTCCCTGAATTCCCATCCCTCCTGATTTCTAATAGAACAATAGCTCACGTTCATTTTCTAAAGTCATATCTGACCCCACTTGGAATTTTCTTGGCAGAAATACTGGAGTGGTTTGCTATTTCCTTCTCTAGCTCAATTTACAGATTAGGAAACTGAGACAAAAAGGGTTAAATGACTTGCCCAGACTCACACAGCTAGTTAGTGTCTGAGGTCACATTTGAAAACAGGAATTGGAGTCATCTACTGTAATACCTAACTGCTTTCTTAATAATGATTCCTTCTATTAATTTACCATTTGATTTAATATCCTAAACACATGAATTTTTTTCTTTCAAGTCTACAAGCCTTCTCAGGTAGGTAGAACAAGTAGGGAAAAGCAAAGAGAAAGGAATAAGCATTTACATATTTACAATCTGTTAAGTACACTGTGCTAAGTGATTTTTACAAATATTAATTCATTTTAGTAGTTTTATTCTTATTTCCCAGATGAGTAATATTGAGGCTGAACTTAATACTTTCCATAAGACAACACCATAGCATGGGCAGACCTTGGACTAAAGTAAGGTCTTCAGATTCAAACCAATCTTCTTCCTACTAACTAATAGTTCTTAATCTTAGTTTTTAAAATTTTTTTCTCTCTTTAGGTTTTTGCAAGGCAAGTGGGGTTAAGTGGCTTGCCCAAGGCCACACAGCTAGGTTATTAAATGTCTGAGGTCAGATTTGAACTCAGGTACTCACTGTGCCACCTAGCTGCCCCTGTGAACTTCTTTTAAAAATTTTTGATAACTATTTTAGTGTTAATTGCTTTGCTTTGACATCTTATGTATTTTATACATTTAAAAACATTGAATTTTCAAACTGCATACTCTTTGACCCAGCAATACCACTAGTAGATTTGTGTCTCAAAGAGATCAAAGAAAAGAAAAAAAACCTATTTGTACAAAAATATTTATCATAGTTTTTTGTAGTAGCTAAGAATTGGCAATTTAGGGGGAACCCATCAATTGGGGAATTGTTGAACAAATTATGCTTGTATTTGCTTTTGTGGGGCAATTCGGTTAAATGCTCAAGATCACACAGCTAATAAGTATCAGGTGTCTGAGACTGCATTTGAACCCAGGTCCTCCTGATTTCAGGGCCTTTGTTCTACTCACTGTACCACCTAACTGCCCCTATGGTATGTGATTGTGATGGAGTGCTATTATGCTGTAATAAATGATAAGATTATCTCAGAAAAAACTTGGGAAGACATATGAAGAGATGCACAATCCAGCAATATAATAAAGATGATCAAGACAACGATATAAGGCAATTGGAATAGACCCATGATGAAAAAATACTATTTACCTCTTGAGAGAGAGCTGAAAACATAGTTTTTATTATGTAAGTTTCTCTTATTTTTCCTTTTGTCTGTGTTTTCTCTTTGTTGTTGTTATTCAGTCATTTCAGTTGAGGCTGATTCTTCATGACCCCATTAGTTATTTTCTTGGCAAAGATACTGGAATGCTTTGCCATTTTCTTCTCCAGTTCATTTTACAGATGAGAAAACAAGAATTAACCCAAGAATGGGTTAATTGACTTGCCCAGAGTCACATAGATAATAAAGGTCTGAGTCTGGATTTGACTCTAGGCCTGGAATTCTATCCACTATGCCACCTAGCACCTGCTCTGTATTTTTCTTTGCAACATGACTAATATAAAAATGTTTTGCATGTTTTCATGTGGACAAACAATATTGAATGGCTTGCTTCTTTTTTTGTTTGTTTTTGGGGGGGGCGGGAAAGGCAGTGGGTTTAAGTGACTTGGCCAAAGTCACGCAGCTACGTAATTATTAAGTGTTTGAGGCTAGAATTGAACTCAGGTCCTTCTGACTCCAGGGCCGGTGCTCTATTCATTGTACCACCTAGCTGCCCCGTTTACTTCTTTTAAAAAAAATGAAAGTTAAATTTTTTTTGCATGTAATTGGAAATATTTAGTGAAAGAAATACTAAAAAAATAAAAATCATTCTGAGAAGGGCTTCACCAGAGTTGCCAAAGGAATGACCCCTCTTTCAGAACCCTTGTGAACTAAAACCTGCTTCTCTTTTGATTATTTCTTCATTATAAGCTTATGGGTTTAGGATTAGAAGAGATATCAGTAGGCATGTAGTCCATCCAACTACCTGTTTTGAAGAAATAGATACAAAATAGGGTTGTGACTTTCTAAGGTTAACCAGGGCATCTAACCCTAAATCCAGTTTTCTGTTCTCTGAACATCATTGCCTCTATTCATTCTGCTAGTCAAAAGCTGTTATTTCTTTTTTGTTTTTGCAAGGTAGTGGGGCAAATTCACTTGCCCAAAGTCACACAACTAGGTAGTTATGTGTCTGAGGTCAAATTAGAACTCAGGTCCTCCTGACTCCAGAGCCAGTGCTCTATCCACTGAACCACCTAGCTGCCCCAGCTTAGTTACTTCTTTCAGTCCCCTGGGCCTTTAGCAGAGAAATTCCCCCTTTTATCTCTGTTCTCAGATTTCAGTCAGAATTGTACTCAAAGATTCTCCTGGAATCCCTGATTTGTTTTAAGAAATAGGACTTCAAAAAATTTTTTTAAAAATTAAAAAAAAAGAAATAGGACTTCAACATCCTCCCTCCCCCCAAATAAGCCTTTCCTCAGGGATGGACAGACTGTTCTCAGATTTTCCAAAACTTTTCATGTCTGAAAATAATATCCCTACACTCCTTTTCATCAGCACTGGGTTTTCTTGCTTTTCTAAGGAGTTAGTTAATGATAATCACCCCATACTGGTTTTCCCTCTCCTTGAGCTGCCATCTGATCTCACAGCCCCCAAGTTTCATTGATAACACTTTTCCCTTAGATTATATGTAACTAAATAAAAGTATAGGAGACTCACGGAGTTTTGATTTAAAAGAGTCTTGTCAGGCTGGTTGAAGGTCTGCAGGGGTAAGATTTATGCTCCCTCTGACTTTTCCTCTCCTCCCTCCTGTTTAACACTTAAAAATGAATGAAAACATAGCTGACAGGTGGTAGATAAAAAAGGCCTTGAATAAGGAAGACATAGGTTCCAGTCTGGACACATATGATATATATGACACAATCAATGTTAACACTTATTAGCACTTTTCTTTTTAAAGTATTAGGCATTTTACAAATATTATCTCATTTGATTGTATTATACACAGTTAGGTAAGTAACATTTGTGACTGTGATTTCAGTCCTGTCCAACTCTGCATGACCCCAATTTGGGGATATTCTTGACATTGATTCTGGTATGTTTTGCCATTTGTTTCTCCTGCTCATTTTATAATGGGGAACTGAGATAAATAGGGTTAAGTGACTTGCCCAAAGTCATATAACTTAGTGTCTGTCAGATTTGATTTCAGGTCCTCCTGACTTACTGTGTCATCTACACCTAGGTAATATTAGTACTCTCATTTTATAACTGAGGAAATGGGAATTTAGTTACTTGCCCACAGTTACATAGCTGTTAAGTGTTTGAGGTCAGATTTATACTTATAACAGTTTTGAGTCCTCAAATTTTAAAAATAATTTATTTTGAAATTGAAAAACACTCAGAAATATGAGCATTTCTATATATAAAGAAACAAAAAGAGGATTATTTATAAAGTGAATCTCTATAAAGAGTATATTGTAAATTTATCTTGTTATTTTCAAATCTGTCTTTCAAATTTGTATCCCTCTCTTAACTTTCTTCTGTTCTTTTCAGTATATTAAAAAAGTTTCAGTGTCTTTCCTTTCTCCCTTCCTTCATACTTGATCATTTATCTAACAGTATAAATTGAAGGATAGTTGCAGAACTTCATTAGTAGAGGAAATTTCCTATATAACATATATAACAATATGTCTCCCCCAACCAAAAAGAGAAAAAATAGCCCATAATTGGTACATCTATTATTATATATGGAGCTGGGAGGACTTACTCACTAATACTCCAAATGTTAGATCTAGGGACTTAAAAAAAGTTTTAGCAAGCTGGAATGGTAGGGGGAAATAAATAAGACTAAATTTAATAAGAATAAATATAAAATCCTAAACTGTTATTAAAAAATATAAACTGCAATAATATCAGAATGATTTATTAGTAGTCTGACATGCTACCAGCAAGCAAAACTATAATATTTATTTAGGCTATGTTAATAGTTATCTGTGCTGATTAGAGTACATCTGCAAAATTGTAATTAGTTCTGACCTTATTTCTAAGATGGATTTAGAAAAGTGGAAGGAAGGACCAGGAGTATATGAGTTTCAAACCTATGGAAGAAGATGGGATTATTTAATCTGGAGAAGATTTAGGGGCATGAGAGACATTTTGCCCGAGAAGAGAGTAATATTAGAAAAGATAGATGGCAATTTTAGTGCTATGTTTTGGTCCAAAATAAGGAATTACTTTTGTTGAAGCTGTTATGTTAAAAATGGAAAGAGCCAGTATTATAAAGTAGCCATTTCCCGAACTCAATGAAACAAGGGAAATAATATTTGCATTCTCTGTTTTGTTGGTTGGTCCTGAGGAAGGGGCTTTATAAAACTTAAATGTGTCCTATGAATGAGTTATTCTGAGCCACATTATTATTCAAACGTAGTAAACAACTGCTCATCAGGGGATTCCTGCATGGGGTAGGAGGTCTGTTGGACTGACCACCAGATTTATCATTCTCACTTCATTCCTCTCACCCCACCCCTTTCCAAATCTAAACTCAAAGCTCTACAACTCTCCCCAGGGATCTCCACTTCCTCTGGGCACCTTTATCTTTTCTTTCTGAACATTACCATAGACCTTTGCACATCTACAACTCAATGGTGTCCATTCCTCTGGCCCCAGTCTGGCTGAGAGGCTTCCAAATCCACATATGAATAAGAGGTGTAGGGGCCCTTTACTTCCTCACTGTACCTTGCTTTTACCTCTAGCTGTCCTCAAGGGGTGTGGTCTTGCAGTGTAGTAGATAGACTCTGGGATTCATTCTTTCTTTAGGCATGGAAAAAACCAGAGTATTTTATAAGGAAATTTTTGTAGAGCAACAAAATAGAACATGTAGAAGTTCCTTTTGAAATATAAAGACTCAATAAAAGTATATTCTCCCAGTTTTTAATTTTAAGGAATAAAGCTATAGCTTTATCTATTTGTTCTTCCTGTGTATAAGTTGCTTCAGACCTGGCATACCCCTTTAGCCATCAATAATAACTGCTTTTGTGATTGTCATTTTAGACTCTTGGAAGTATGTTTATATATTTTCTCATTTGGCAGCCTTATGAAAATGATAGGCCCCTTGTCTTAATTACAGATATAGAAAAAGGTTAAACTAAGAGCCATATGGGGTTTATATACTATGTCCTCAAACCAACTTCTCAACTATTAAGTAATAGATGTATCAAACGCTTGAATATCCCTCTCTGTGCAGTTGCTACTTGCTAAAGGGGAGCTTCAGAGGTTGAGATGCTCCAGTCAGGAGGCTTCAAGTCCTGCTTTGGTACATACTCTTAGGATAACCATGGGCAGATACTGTAGTCTTCTTTGGGCATCAGTTTTCCCAGTTGTAAAATGAAGATGATGGTATTTACTTCAGAGACTTGAACATATCCATGAGATATTGTATCTAAAATGCTTTGTAACCTTCATATGAATATGTTAATACTAGCAGTGATATTTCTCAACCAGCTCTCAAAGATTAACATGACTAAAACCTCACAAGTTTTGTTGATGCTTTTGTTTTAAAATCAACTATTTTCCACCAAAACTCTTTCAGATTGAACTCTCCTTTTGGGAAAAAAAAGCATAATTGGCAGAAGACATAACAGAATAGTTATATTTACAATGGCTCCATTGTTCTATTTCAGTAGTCCTTTTATCTCTCAGTCAATGAGGGAGGAGGTGTGTTTTGGTATCTCTTCTAGATACTTGTAATTTTTTTCTCTTCTAATCTGATTCTAATTTATTTTTGAAAATAGCTACCTTTTCTTCCACTGAGTTCTTTTAGAACTACCTTCCTGTGAAATTGGGGACTGGGGGCACAATATTCTATATGACTTTTCCTGGTCCCCCCACTCCCTAAATGCTAGTATCTTACTTCTGAGACCCTTTATATTATATACACCTTATCTTGAGGCAGCTGGTGCCAGAGTGGATAGATTTTGGGGCCTAGAGCCAGGAAAATCTGTGTTCAAATTTGGTCTCAAGATACTTATTAGCTGTATGACCCTAGTTTGCCTCAATTTCCTCAACTGTAAAATGGGACGTTATAGCAGCACCTACCTCCCAAGATTATTGTGAGGATCAAATGAAATAATATTTATAAAAGGTACTTGGCATATAGTAGGTACCATATAAATCCTTATTCCCTTCTTGTCCCCTTTTTATGTTCATAGTTATTTCCATGTTGTCTTTCCCTTTTTTAAACCCTGAGCTCCTTGAGGACAGATATGATCTCTTACCTTTCTTTAGATCTTCAGATTTTAGCATTGTGCCTTAATAAAATTGTGGTTGACTGACTTGTGCTGATGGTTTAAGTCCTCTTAGAATTCAAATCCTAGCAATGTTATTTATTCCCTTTGTGACCTTGGACAAGGGATTGCTTTTCCTTGTTTGTCTTTGTTTCCTGTTTGTCTCTAAAAGGAGGAGGTGGAATTAGATGATCTCTAAATTCTCTTCAAATTCTTGATCTATATCTTGCTGATCTTTGTATTTTTCTCTTTCACAGATATCTTACTTTAGGTTGTAGCTTATATTGATAATAACAATGAAGAGCTTTGGGCTAATGACTCAGCATTTAAAATCTTTATTTCTGTTGTACAACTAAACAAAAAAGAATTGGGAACCTAAATCATCCAAGTCAACAACAAAATCAAAAAGTAAATTAGACAAATAGATTAAGCAGGATTTTCGTTTTTTAAAAATCTGTTCTTTGATGCCAAATTTTGTGAACCTTGCACATAGTACATATTTTTTCCTAGTAATAGTATTTTATTTTTTTTTCCCAATTACATGTCAGGATACTTTTCTTTCTTTTTTTCTTTTATTAAAGATTTTGTTTGAGTTTTACAATTCCCCCCCATCTTACTTCCCCCTTCCCCCAGGGAAAGCAATTTGTCAGTTTTTACTTTGTTTCCACGTTGTACATTGATCTAAATTGAGTGTGATGAGAGAGAAATCATATCCTAAAGGAAGAAACAAAAAGTATAAGAGATAATAAAATCAGACAATAAGATATCTGTTTTTTTCCTAAATTAAAGGGAATAGTCCTTGAATTTTGTTCAAACTCCAAGGCTCTTTATCTGGATACAGATGGTATTCTCCATTGCAGACAACCCCAAATTGTCCCTGATTGTTGCACTGATGGAATGAGCAAGCAGGATACTTTCCAACATTTGCTTTTATAAGATTTTTATGGTCCAAATTTTTCTCCCTTTCCTCTATACCCTTCCCAAGATAGCAAGCAATCTGATATAGGTTATATGTATTTAAGAGTTTTAATCATATTTCAACACTAGTAATAGCGTGAAAGAAGAATCAGAACAAAAAGAAAAACCACGAGAAAGAAAAACAAAAAAGTGAAAAGCATGTAGCACATCTTATGTAACATTATGTCTCACATCCTTGCTAATGTCATACAAAATAACAAAGTGTCTTAATGTCTCTGTGAGAAATAAAACTATAAAGCAAAATGTGTTTAGAGAGGTCGACTATGTAGGAGGCAGTAAGTTACTGTCTGATGGAAAAATGAGAAAAAAATAAAAAATTTTATACAGTCAAGGGGTAAGTTGATTACAATTAGGGGTCAGGATATGGCAATAAAGAGTAGCCCAGTAATTCCTGCTGCAGTTATATCTAATACATTCCCTAGGAAGAACTACGTCACAGGATCATAGATTTTGAGCTGGAAATGCCCTCTGGGGTCATCTAATCTAAAGTCTTCATTTTAGGGATGATTAATTTAACTCTGTTTACAGAGTTAGTAGCATGAGAAAAAGGATTTGAATTCATATCCTCTGACTCTAGCACTTGGCATTTTCTCCTGGGTTCAAAGTCTCTCATCATCTTCCTTATCTAAGGAGAAATAAATAGTGGGGGTGAGGAAAAGAAGAAAGGGAGGTTAGAAAAGAAGGAAAACAACAAAGGAGAAAAGAAAGTATTTAGAAGAAAAAAGATTAAGAGGGAGTGAAATTTAATGTGATCTCCTTTAGCCGTAAAATGATACCACTGACCTTCTGTTAATTATAACTCACATTTATATAGTGATCTTGCCTTGCTTCCAATAACCATTTGGAGCAGTGCAAGAATTTTTATCTCCATTTTTAAACATGGAAATAGAGAGGTTGAAACTTGCATAATGGTTCTCCTATAGCTAGTTAGTGCTAAAGTAACTACCAGAAGAAAAGAAAAAAACCTATTCAAATTCTCTAAAAAATGAAAGTTATGCAGTTTGAAACAACTCTGAGAGGACTGACTATTCCTTTCAAACTGGTGAATATAGTTTTAAAAGTTAGAAGATTCAGCATTGGTAGGGCTGTGGCAAAATACACTTACATTGTTTTGCTGATCAGTTATATTTGACTTTTCATGTCTTCATTTGGGGCTTTCTTGGCAAAGCTACTGGAGTGGTTTGCCATTTCCTCCTCCACAGCTCACTTGACAGATGAGGAAATTGAGGCAAACAGTGTTAAGTGACTTGAACAGGACCAAATAGTGAGTGTTTGAGGCTATATTTGAACTCAGGTCTTCCTGACTCTAGTTGTGGTATTCGATCCATTAGAAGCCCTAATATACTGCTGGTAGAGGGTGTGAATTTGTATTATCTTCTTGAAAAACAGCATAAGAATTACTCACATTTATGTGTTGTGCATTTTCCACACTAACTGTGAGGTAATGTGTAGTGTAGAAGTATTAATATCTCCATTTTGCAGAGGAAAATCAGAGAGGTTAAGTAATTTGTCAAGTGTCCCACAAGTACTTAAGAAAAGGCCAATTGGGATGCAAATCTATCTCTTTTCTCCAAATTGTACTTCTCCCCCTCCCCCCCACTGTCTCACAAATATTTAATAAACTGTAGTTTATCATCACACACTTATTAATTTAGTTAGGTCTGGACCCATGATTTCATCAGTGTCAGGACTTCCTGGTATGGAGACTCCTACTAGTTCAGTAGCATGATTCTGAATCCAAGGGCCTTGGTTCAAATCTCATCTCTGATGGATGACCTTGAGGAAAGCCATTAGCCCCTATGGGTCTCAACTTTCCTCATTTATAAAAATGAAGAGGGTGGGGTGAAGCTGTATTGGCGGGCTTCCAAGGTCCCTTCCAGCTCTGACATTTTTTGAGAGCCTGGGAAATTGAGAAATTTGGTAAAAACTGGGATGTTGCAAAGGCAGGACTTGAAACTAGTTATCTCTGACTCTCTGACCAAGGTCTGTACTGATCAGGTCAGGCGGCCACTTTCAAGGTCACCTGCCTCAACTTACTCATAACACCGCCCCCTCCTTACACTTTGAAATCTAATCATAGCCTCTTTGACCCAGTAATCCCATTACTCAGACTGTAACCTAAGGATACAATTTAACAAGCAATTAAGTGCCTAATGGATGACAGAAATCTTGTTAGCCCCACCTTTAAGATTTTCAGAGCATGATGGTAATATTATCCACCCTATTATTATTATTATTATTATTATCCTCATTTTACAGTGGAGGAAACTGAGGCAGATACGGATTAAACTACTTGCTCAAGGGAATACCTCTAGTTATTATCTGAGACTGAATTTGAACTCATTTTTCTGATTCCAGGTGTGCTCTACCCTCTAGATCACCTGTCTTATTGAATTGAATCAATCCTGTCCCAATTTCTAAGAGCAAATATTAGTTGCTTAACCTCCTTAGGGTTAGACACTTCTTTTGGTTAATTAATGACTAGTGTTTTCTTTTGTCTAACAGATCTGGGGATTAAGAAGTAGAAAGGTCTTTGCAGGCCATTTAGTTCAGTCTTCTCAAGTTACAGATGAATAAACTGAGGCCTACCAAGATTTACCCAAGATCCCAGATAGTAGAGCTGGGATGTGACTTCATCTTCAAAAGAACATAGACTCATTTAGATTTGAATCTAAAAGGGACCTCAAGATGAGGAAACTGGGTCCCAGGAAGTCATCCAGGGAGGAATTAAATGAGAAGACATTTGTAACCAGATTTTTAGCTGTCATTCTAACTATGAATTTTGAGTTGTCAATTCCTCAGCAGTCAATATTTGGGATCAATTAATCCACAAGGTTTTACTGGATTGATCTCACTATGAAGAGCATACACTTGGCAAATTAGAAGCATCTTACCTGTCTTCATAGCAGCAGAATTTAAATCCACAAGGAAGTAGCTTCTCTGAGTACTGAATCTTGACCTTGTGAGAATGTCCTTCCTTCCCCTCCCGACTAACCAAATTGCTGTTGATTCCAAGGAGACTCCAGACTGGGGGCAGCCGTGATAAAATGCAAATGTTTGTTTTTAAGTCTTTTAATGCTAAGGTGGGATGGGGAGAGATAATACTGGAGCAGGATATGAGATTGATAAAAGTAGATCTTATCCTTTGCTTGGTCCCAATAGAAAATGGGTGTGGTGGAAGGAAAACTGGATTTGAATGTTTTGACCTTGGGCAAGATTTTATTCCTTCTAGGCCATAATTTCTCCATTTTAAAGATCTGATTTTAGACTAGGTGGTCATTAAAATCCCGTCCTCCTCTCCAACAGATGATTTTGTTCCTGTGGGGCAGAAAAGGGAACTGGAAAATGGTAGAGGATCTGTGGATTCCAAAAGGGAGACTAGGCTAGGGAAAGGGCTGGAAGCTAGGATGTAAGATTATAGACTCTACTCAGGTCATGTGACCAGGTGCATTGTCTTCAATTTACCTGGATTTCTTCTGATAAAAAAATTGGGATGGGTAGACTCAGAAGGCACTTATCTAGGCACTCAAACTGAAAGCTGAATTCCTTTTTAAAAATTGCGAACTTAAACTCCAGAAAAGAAATATAAGTATTTCTCTATAAAAAAAGAAGTACATTGCATATTGCAATATTGAATCTTCTATTATGTACAGCTTACCTTTAAAAATATCTATGAAATTCAAACTATTCCTTTCAAAATTCTGCTTATCTGTTTCTTTCTGAATTTCTGTTCTTTTTACACATTTTCTTTTTTAAGGTAATATTTTATTTTCCCCCAATTACATGTAAAGATAATATTAAACATTTATTAAAAAAATGAGTTCCAAATTTTTCCCCTCCCTCTCTCAGCTCCAACCTCCCTGAAATAGTTAGCAATTTTATATATGTTATACATGTTCAATTATGTGCATTAAGTATACTTTAAAAAAAAAACAGCACTAGTCCTGTCCTTTTCTATGCCCCTCAGTTTTCCACTTGATCAGCAAGGTGATGAAGTGGATAGGATACTGTGCTTGGAATCAGGAAGCCTCATCTTCATGACTTCAAATATAGTTTCAGACACTTAGAAGCTATATGAACCAGACAAATCACTTAACCCTGCTTGCCTCAGTTCTGTCAAATGAGCTGGAGGGGAAAAAATGGCAAACCACTCCAGTATCATTGCCAAGAAAACCTCAAATGTTAATGTATGAATAAAAAAAAATGTAAAAAGTATAGTTGGGGTTTTTTTTTTAGGTTTTTGCAAGGCAAACAGAGTTAAGTGGCTTGTCCAAGGCCACACAGCTAGCTAATTATTAAGTGGCTGAGTTGAGACCGGATTTGAACCCAGGTACTCCTGACTCCAGGGCTGGTGCTTTATCCACTAAGCCACCTAGCTGCCCCTATTTTTTCTTTTTTTAAAATTTTTTATTTACTTAAGATAATGGGGTTAAGGACTTGCCCAAGGTCACACAGCTAGGTAATTAAGTGTCTGAGACTAGATTTGAACTCAGGTACTCCTGACTCTAGGGCCCATGCTCTATCCACTGCATGCCCCTAAATGTAGTTTTCTAAGTCATCATGAGGGCCCCCAGGAATCTTTATGAATTGATTAATTGCCTCCGTTTGCATTTGGATGTGGACACCACTGGTATAGAAGATAATTAGTAAATGACTTGATGGGTGTGCGTTTATATGTATATTTATTATTATCATTGTATGAACATGGGGAAACTGAGGAAGGCTGACTCAGGTCACTTGCCTAGGGGATCACATGGCTAGAGCAAATGAGGTTGATGAGGTTGAATACCAACATAGGTCTTCCTGACTCTAAAGTCAATGCTTTAATCCACTTCGCCATCTGGTGGTCATACTGGTCATGGCTCTGAGCCTATCTCAAAACACCTATCTGAGATTAAAAATTTAGAGACAGGTGCAGAATGGAAGTGGGAGTTTCTTCATTTGCTCCTTCCCTATATCTATGAAATTCCAGGTTTAGTTCATATTTTAGGGAAAAAGAGGAACAATTGGAATTCATGGTCATTTTATATGGCATGGTGCTTTTGGAAAACCAAACTGATTCACCAGAAAAGTCTGATGGGGACAACACTAGGAGGGCAGCTGGGTGGTACAGTGGATAGGAGGTTAGGAAAGCACTTCGCAAGTTTTAAATCACTATAAAAATGGAGGGAGGGGAAAAGTTCATTAACCATGAGTTGAAATTTGGCCTCAGACTCTTGCTAGCTGTATGACTCTGAGCAAGTTACTTAACTGTGTTAACCACAGTTTCCTCATCTGTAAAATAAGCTGGAGAAGAAAAATGGCAAACCATTCCAGTATCTTTGCCAAGAAAACCCTATTGGGGTCTTCACAAAGAATTGTACATGATAGAAGTCATTTTAGGCCTCTCTCCTTCCTCTTCTAACCTCTGAGTAGGATTAAATCTGCTGTCCTCTTAAAGCTCTATACATCGACTTTGCCTTCCTGCTTTTCCTTCACAAATCAATAGTCTCCTTGATTGCAATAAGGGATTTATGAATTCATAATCCAGAGATCACTGGCTGAGTCAGCATTTCTGGTGGCTGAGAGATGAGTCCTTATCTGAAGGAGGTAGATAAACTACAGCCCACCCAAAACCTAGAGAAACCCGGAAGAAATGACTTAACTCTGGATTAGAGAGTGCTGAAAGTAATAATGTTCTACCAAAACCAAAAGAAGACAGTATCTTCCAAAGGTATTCCCCAGAGAAGGAATTTAGAACTGAATAATAATAATAATAATTTAGATATGAGAATAATATGTCACTTATATCTAAAGGAGAGCCGAGAAATTCTTCCTTTGGTAGAGGTGATAACTATGAGTCTGAACCATTGAACATATTTATAGGGTTATAGATTCAGAGCTAGGAGGAACTTTAGATACCATTAAGTCCAGTCTTTCTCTCTCTCCTTCTCTCTCAGTAGATGAGGAAACTGAGGCCTGAGGAAGTAAAGTAATTTGCCCAGGGTCACATAGTTAGTAAAAATCTGAGACTGCATCTCAATTCAGGTTCTTCAGCCTTCAGATCCTGCATTATCAGACTTAAATTGTTGTGTTGATTAAATTTGTTGATCTACTTTGTATTACTGTTTATCTCTGTCTTTTAATCTTCATTGGAGAGGATGACTCTAGGAAGAAGCAGAAGAGTTATATCTAGAGATGAAGATGATTTAGAAACAAAAGATCAATAAAGAAAAACAAATAAATGATTAATGAAGGAGTCATACACTTCCACCTTCCCTCCATTTGTATAGTGATTTTTTAAAATTTTTTTTTAGGTTTTTGCAAGGCAAATAGGGTTAAGTGGCTTGCCCAAGGCCACACAGCTAGGTAATTATTAAGTGTCTGAGACCGGATTTGAACCCAGGTGCTCCTGACTCCAAGGCCTGTGCTTTATCCACTATGCCACCTAGCTGCCCCTATATGGTGATTTAAGGCTCACAAAGTGCTTTCCTAATAAAAATTCTGCAAGTATTATTTTCCCTATCTAACATATGAGGAAATGAAGGTCCTCAGAATTGTCCATTGTCATACAGTAAGTGTCTGAGGCAGGTTTTGAACCTAATTTACCTGATCTAAGCTTTCTAACCATCTCTCATGCACTGAGGCAGAGAGAAGCTGGAGTAGATGGATTAATGTTTCTAATGTGTACCATGCTAATTAAATTACATGGGCTAACAGGAATCAGAGGGTCCTTGATCTAGAACTTGAAAGGACCCCAGAGGACCTCTAGTCCAAGAACATCACAAGGGTTGAAACTCTGGATGACCAAGGCCTTGCTCAAGGTTCCAGAGATTGTAAAGTGAAAGTTGAAGTTAGGTTCTATGAATTCAGAGCTAGGGCTCTTTTTGTTGAAACATATTACTTCCTTGTAGAAGTAATTTATGAACTTTCTATATAATTTATTTTCCCATAATCCCTTGTGTGATAATAAAAATAATAGTGTACAATTTAAACTCATTGTGCATTTTGGGAAAGAGTACCACAGATGTAAGACACACTGTGAATTCGAAAAGCTTTATCTAGCCGTATAAGTAGACCTCTGACATTATTCCTCAGCATTTTGGGCTGTGCTTGCTTAATTTTATGACAAGTCCAAAGTCTTGACTTTTGGGGTAGGCCCAAGATACACAGCACCTGCATCAAAAAGTATTAGAATAATTAAATGAAATAATAAATGTATAAGGTTTTCAAACCCCAATACACTGCATAAACACCAGCATTTACCATTATTATGGTAACTTGGTCAAAATATATAGCTTCTGGAGCAAAGCAAAGATATTCTAGTTAAATATTACAAAACATTATCTATCCCCTTATGTTTTATATTATTAAATACCAAACTTAAGTTGTTTAGCCTGGTCCTCTTTTCCCTTTGCCTGTCATACTTCATTTTCTCATTTCCAGTCACTCTGAATGTCCTTTTCTGTTCAACATTTTCATCAGCCCCATGGATGAAGGGAATAGATGGCATACTTTTCAGATTCACAGATGACATAAAGTTGGATGTGTTCAATTGTTTTGAATTGTGTCCAACTCTTTGGTGATCCCATTTGGCATTTTCTTGGCAAAGATGTTAGAGTGATTTCCCATTTCCTTCTCCAGCTCATTTGACAAATGAAGAAACTGAGGCAAACAGAGTGAAGGGACTTGGTCAGGGTAGTAAGTATCTGAAGCTGGATTTGAACTTAGGTCCTCTCCACTCCTTGACCAGCATGAAGTTGGAAGAATTTTGGAAGAACTGATTAATTTTTTTGGATGATAGAATACAATCCAGAAAGATTTCAACAAGCCAGAATAATGATGAAAATTAATTAGAATAATTATAAAGTATTATGGTCCAGACTTGTGATCTTATCAGTAGAAGGAACCAGAAAAGGACATAGCTTGCCAAAGCAGATCAGCAACTTGGATGGAATTTATAGTCTTAGAAAGTTTCTGGGAATGTATCACCAGAAACCTGATCTTTCTTGACTGTGTGTGTATGTGTGTGTGTGAATGTATGTGTATGTGTTTTAACCTTAAAGAGTTTTTAAATAAAGTTCTATATTTCAAGAAACAAAAATTGAAAAATTGAAAGATGCTGGGGATGGTGGTGATGGGAGACTGGGACTTACTTGGGTTCTCAAAATCATTAAGTCTAAGAGGCAGGACCAGAATCCAGCTCTTCCTGATTCATAGGTCAGTTCTTTACACATTACTTCAGATTGGTTTTTAGAAAGTATTACAATTAGGATAAGGGGAAAAACAGGATTATTAATTGTTAGTTTTTTTTTTAAATAAAATTACACAATTATGGGATGGTAGAAATATTTCTAGGTAACAGCTCAATATAAGTCAATAATGTCATGTGGCAGCCAAAAGTTTTTTTTTTTTTTTTAGGTTTTTGCAAGGCAAATGGGGTTAAGTGGCTTGCCCAAGGCCACACAGCTAGGTAATTATTAAGTGTCTGAGACCGGATTTGAACCCAGGTACTCCTGACTCCAGGGCTGGTGCTTTATCCACTGAGCCACCTCTAGCCAAAAGTTTTTAAAAATGAATTTATTGTTTCCTTTTTTCTTTCCATTGCCTAAATTTCCTCTTATATTCTTTACCTTTACACCCCAAGTTAATAGTGTCTGGAATAAGACAATGAAGAGTTCTACTTTGCCCTGGTGAGACCATATCTTAGGTTCTGTGTTCAGTTCTGAACACCATGCTTTAAGGACAAGAAAAGAGAGGTAGAGTGGGGTAATGGAGAGAAAGCCAGCTGTTCATTTTCTGCCTCTAATGCAGCTTGCCAAGAACAGAAGTCACAGAACAGTTGAAGTTCCATCCTGACAGAAGGAGTTTTATTATCAGGGGTTCCCTAAGCCACTGAAATTTTCTGTCTTTCTAGATAAATAAAAAAGAACAACCTGAGGAAGATGATAGAATGGAGATTCTCTTGTCACCAGAGAATTGTTGAAAGGAAGTGGAGAAGAAGAGTCACAGGGAAACATGGCAATCCTTTTAAAATATTTGAAGGGCTACCACATGGAAGAGAGATTTGATGTGCTAGTGGTTTATGTTAAACAGCCTAATCTAGGTAAACATATTAGTCCATCCACCAAGAAAACTAAGAATAAATTTTTGTTTTTGTAGTCCACTAGGTGGCGAAATAGTGTGTTTATCCTGGAGAAAGGAAAACCAGAATTTAGACTCTAGTTGTGTGACCCTGGGTAAATCACTTAGTCTGTTTGCCTTAGTTTCCATATCCATAAAATATCTGGGGGTAATAATAGTACCACCTCCCAGGGTTGGTGTCAGGGTCAGATTCGTAAAGTGCAATATAAGTGCTAGCTATTATTTATTTAGTTTTATAATCCTTGTATATACAGGGTATACATTTTTTCTTTTTTAGAACTTTTAAAGAATTGATATCTCATGTTTTTGCTATTTAAAGGTATTATTATCAATATCATTATTCTTTATTTTTATTATTCTCTATATTTTCTAATATAGTCATCCTTCCAACTCCCCCTCAGTCATTTCTTATGACAAAGGATTTTTATTGGTATTTTATTTAACTTTTTTTAATTAAAAGATTTTATTTATTTTGAGTTTTACAATTCCCCCCCCAATCTTACTTCCTTCTCCCCACCCCCCACAGAAGGCAATTTGTCACTCTTTACATTGTTTCCACGGTATACATTGATCCAAATTGAGTGTGTTGAGAGAGAAATCATATCCTTAAGGAAGAAACATAAAATATAAGAGATAGCAAGAACAGACAATAAGATATCATTTTTTTTTCTATTTTAGGTAATAGTCCTTGGTCTTTGTTCAATCTCCACGGTTCTTTATCTGGATACAGATGGTATTCTCCATTGCAGAGAGCCTCAAATTGTCCCTGACTGTTGCCCTGATGGAATGAGCGAGTCCATCAAGGTTGATCATCACCCCCATGATGCTGTTAGGGTATACAGTGTTTTTCTGGTTTTGCTCATCTCACTCAGCATCAGTTCATGCAAATCCCTCCAGGCTTCCCTGAATTCCCATCCCTGCTGGTTTCTAATAGAACAATAGTGTTCTGTGACATACATATACCACAGTTTGTTAAGTTATTCCCCAATTGAAGGACATGCACTTAATTTCCAATTCTTTGCCACCACAAACAGGGCAGCTATGAATATTTTTGTGCAAGTGATGTTTTTACCCTTTTTCATTATCTCTTCAGGGTATAGACCCAGTAATGGTATTGCTGGATCAAAGGGTATGCACATTTTTGTTGACCTTTGGGTGTAGTCCCAAATTTCTCTCCAGAAAGGTTGGATGAGTTCACAGCTCCACCAGCAATGTAACAGTATCCTAGATTTCCCACAACCCTTCCAACAATGATCATTATCCTTTCTGGTCATACTGGCTAGTCTGAGAGGTATGAAGTGGTACCTCAGAGAAGCTTTAATTTGCATTTCTCTAATAAGTAATGATTTAGAGCAATTTTTCATATGACTGGATTGCTTTGATCTCCTCATCTGTAAATTGTTTTTGCATATCCTTTGACCATTTGTCAATTGAGGAATGACTTTTTCTTTTAAATATAACTCAGTTCCCTGTATATTTTAGAAATGAGTCCTGGCAAAGGATTTTTTTTTAAAAAGAAAAAGACTAGTTTAGCAAAACTAACATATATATCCAAAAAAAATTCTAACATTATATGTGATGGTACATAATCTCTCATCTCTGCAAAGAAAGGAAAGCAATGATGTCTCATATCTTTTCTTTGTGGCCAAACTTAGTTATCATTAGTTCAAATATTTGTTTTCAGTTTCATTTTTGTTTTGTGTATTTACATTGTTGTCGTCATTACATATATTGTTTTCATGTTTTGATTTATTTTGTTTTCATTATGTTATCACAGTTTTCTTAGAGATTCCTCAGTCAATGAATTTCTTAGTTTTCAGTCCTTTAGCAACACAAAAAAGTGCTGCTGCAAATATTTTTAGCATGTTTGAGTCCTTTTTTCTTCTATCTTTGACCTCCTTGGGTCACATACCTAGCAACTGAAATTCTAGTCAATAGACTAGAATAGACGTTTTAATGGAATAGACATTTTAATGACTTTCTTTGTATAATTCTAGATTGCTTTTTAGAATGGTTAGAAAGGAGCTTACCTATTTTCAGGGAAGATAACACATTCTTAAGAATATATGGGATAATTTTTAAAATTATTTTTATGCTTTATGTTTTTATCACTCTCATGGTTTTCCCCCCCTTCTGTTCTGATTCTTCTTTCACATCATGACTAACACAGAGATATGGTTATACCTGTATGGCCTATATCAGATTGCTCATTGCTAAAGAAAGTGAGGAGGGAAGAGAGGCAGGGAGAAAAATGTAGAACTCAAAATCTTACAAAAAATGAATGATGAAAACTATCTTTGCATGTAGTTGGAAAACCAAATAAATAAATGAATGAATGGATGAATGGATGGATGGATGGGTGGGTGGATGAATGAATGAATGAATAAATAAATTAGATAGATAGATAGATAGATAGATAGATAGATAGATAGATAGATAGATAAATAGACACATAGGAAAGAATATATGGGATACTTAGTAAATGACTACCAGGTACTCTTAGAAGGTGAGAAAGAGTACCTGGGGGAAACAGGAAAGACTTTCACTCTAGAAAGTGATACTTGGGGGGTGCCTAGGTGGCACAGTGGATAAAGCACCGGCCCTGGAGTCAGGAGTACGTGGGTTCAAATCAGGTCTCAGACACTTAATAATTACCTAGCTGTGTGGCCTTGGGCAAGCCACTTAACCCCATTGCCTTGCAAAAACCTAAAAAAAAAAGTGATACTTGAGTGCAGTTTTTTCCCTTAGTTTTTGCAAGGCAATGGAGTTTAATGACTTGCCTAAGGAAGGTCACACAACTAGATAATTATTAAGTGACTGAGATCAAATTTGAACTCAGGTCCCCCTGAGTTTTAAAGGAAACCAAGAATTTTAAGAGGCAGAGGGGTGAAGTGGGAGACTGTAATGCAAAGGTATGGAGATTGGAGACAAGAATATTATGTGTATAAAAAGGCAAGTAGGATAGTATGACTGGATATGTGAAAGGGAATAATATGTAAGAAGACAGGGAAGGGTAGGAAGGGGCCAGATGTGAAACATTTTAAAATGACAGGGGTATTTGTATTTGGTTCTAAAGATAGTAGGGAGCAATTGAAGTTTACTGACTGTATATGAGGGAGCAGGGTGATTTAGAAAAGTCATGTTAGCAGCTGTGCGGAAAATGGATTGGAGAAGGGAGAGAAGAGGGACAGAGACCATTTAGGAGGCTATTGCAATATAGGTGAGAGGTGATATGAACTAAGATGGTGGCTGTGGGAATGGAGAGGAGGGGACATACAGGCAAGAAATAGTATTAAGATAGAAGTTGCAAGTTTTGGTAACATATTTGATGTGCAGGGTGATTGGAAGTAAGGATCTGAGTGAGGATGCCACTGAGTTTGTGATCCTCCTAGGTTCACCTAAAAGGTTTTTGCAAGGCAATGGGGTTAAGTGGCTTGCCCAAGGCCACACAACCAGGTAATTATTAAGTGTCTGAGACCGGATTTGAATTCAGGTACTTCTGACTCCAGGGCCAGTGCTTTATCCACTGTGCCAGCTAACCACCCCTAGACTATTTATAATAATAATGACAGTTGACCTTTATAAAATTCTTTAAGGTCTGCAAAGTACTTTACAAAGCATTGTGTCATTTCAATCTTGTAATAATCCTGGAGAGGCTGGGGAAAAAGGGAGGTACCTAAATGGAGTGGATAGAGCCCTGGGCCTGAATCAGAATTTGAAATCTGGCCTCAGACACTTACAAATTGTGTAAACTTGCAGAAGTCAGTTAACCCTATTTGCCTCAGTTTCTTTATCTGTCAAATGAGCCAGAGAAAGAATCCACTCTGCTATTTTTGCCAAGAAAACCCCAAATGGGGTCATGGAGAATTGGACATGACTGAAAACAACAGAATAATAACAAATAACCCTGGAAGTAGTTATTATTATCCCTACTTTACATATGAAGTCACTGAAGGTCACGGAAACTCATGTAGTTAATATATTTCTTTTTTAAAAACTTTTTTTAAATTCAGTCTTCTTTATTCTTTTTTCCCATTATTTTATTTTATTTTATTTTTTAAATTTATTTTTATTAAAGATATTATTTGAGTTTTACATTTTCCCCCCAATTTTGCTTCCCCCCCCTCCCCCCACAGAAAGCACTCTGTCAGTCTTTACTTTGTTTCCATGTTGTGTACCTTGTTCCAAATTGGGTGTGATGAGAAAGAAATCATATCCTTAAAGAGAAGAGAAGTCTAAGAGGTGACAAGATCAGACAATAAGCTATCTGTTTTTTTTTTCCTAAATTAAAGGCAATGGTCCTTGCACTTTGTTCAAACTCCACAGCTCCTTATCTGGATACAGATGGTACTCTCCTTTGCAAACAGTCCGAAATTGTTCCCGATTGTTGCACTGATGGAATGAGCAAGTCCTTCAAGGCAAGTCCTTCATTGCCCCCATGTTCCTATTAGGGTGTACAGTGTTTTTCTGGTTCTGCTCATCTCACTCAGCATCAGTTCATGCAAATCCCCCCAGGTTTCCCTGAAATCCCGTCCCTCCTGGTTTCTAATAGAACAATAGTGTTCCATGACATACATATACCACAGTTTGCTAAGCCATTCCCCAATTGAAGGACATTTACTTGATTTCCAATTCTTTGCCACCACAAACAGGGCTGCCATAAATATTTTTGTACAAGTAATGTTTTTACCCTTTTTCCTCATCTCTTCAGGGTATAGACCCAATAGTGGTATTGCTGGGTCAAAGGGTATGCACATTTTTGTTGCCCTTTGGGCATAGTTCCAAATAGCTCTCCAGAAGGGTTGGATGAGTTCACAGCTCCACCAACAGTGTAATAGTGTCCTAGATTTCCCACATCCCTTCCAACAATGATCATTATCCTTCCTGGTCATGCTGGCCAATCTGAGAGGTGTGAGGTAGTACCTCAGAGAAGTTTAATTTGCATTTCTCTAATAATTAATGATTTGAAACATTTTTTTTCATATGGCTATGGATTACTTTGATTTCCTCATCTGTAAATTGCCTTTGCATATCCTTTGACCATTTGTCAATTGGGGAATGGCTTTTTGTTTTAAAATATTTTATTTTATTTTTTAGAAAGATTTTATTTATTTTGAATTTTACAATTTTCCCCCTAACCTTGCTTCCCTTCCTCCACCCGCCCCCAGAAGGCAGTTTGTTAGTCTTTACATTGTTTCCATGGTATACATTGATATAAGTTGACTGTGAAATCATGTCCTTAAGGAAGAAAAATTAAGTATAAGAGATAGCAAAATTACATAATAACATAACAGATTTTTTTGTTTTTTGTAAGGCAAATGAGGTTAAGTGGCTTGCCCAAGGCCACACACCTAGGTAATTATTAAGTGTCTGAGACTGGATTTGAACCCAGGTACTTCTGTCCTGGGCCAGTACTTTATCCACTACGCCACCTAGCCACCCCTTAGGTTTTTTTTTTTTTAATTAAAGGTGATAGCTTTTGGTCTTTGTTCAAACTCCACAATTCTTTCTCTGGATACAGATGGTATTTTCCTTTGCAGATACCCCAAAATTGTCCCTGAATGTTGCACTGATGGAATGAGCAAGTCCATCAAGGTTGATCATCACTCCCATGTTGCTGTTAGGGTGAACAATGTTCCTCTGGTTCCACTCATCTCTCTCAGCATCAGTTCATGCAAGTCCTTCCAGGCTTCTCTGAATTCCCACCCTTTCTGGTTTCTAATAGAACAATAATATTCCATCACATACCTATACCACAGTTTGTTAAATCATTCCCCAACTGAAGGATATTTACTTAATTTCCAGTTCTTTGCCACCACAAACAGGACTGCTATGAATGTTTTTGTACAGGATATAGACCCAGTAGTGGTATTGCTGGATCAAAGGGTATGCACATTTTTGTTGTTCTTTGGGCTTAATTCCAAATTGTTCTCCAGAAAGGTTTGATGAGTACACAGTTCTACCAACATTGTGTCCCACATATACCACACCCCTTCCATCATTGATCATTGTCCTTTCTGGTTTTATTGGCCAGTCTGAGAGGTGTGAGGTGGTACCTCAGAGATGCTTTAATTTGCATTTCTCTAATTAGTAGTGACTTAGAGCAATTTTTCATATGACTATGAATCATTTTGATTTCCTTATCTGTAAATTGCTTTTGCGTATCTTTTGACCATTTTTCAGTTGGGTAATGGCTTGTTTTTTAAAAATTTGACTCCTCTCTCTCTCTCTCTCTCTCTCTATATATATATATATATATATATATATATATATATATATATATATATATATTAGTTTTTGCAAGGCAATGGGGTTAAGTGGCTTGCCCAAGGCCACATAGCTAGGTAATTATTAAGTGTCTGAGACCGGATTTGAACCCAGGTACTTCTGACTCCAGGGCCTGTACTCTATCCACTGCACCACCTAGCTGCCCCCTTAATGCTCTTTTTTTTTGTTTTGTTCTTGTTCAGTTATGTCTGATTTCTTCCATGACCCATTTGGAGTTTTCTTGGAAAAGATACTGGACTAGTTCACCATTTCCTTCTCTAGGTCATTTTATAGATGAGGAAACTGAGGCAAACAAGATTGAATAACTTGCCCAGGATCATACAGCTAGTAAATGTGAGATTTGAACTCAGGACTTCTTGACTGCTAGCTGAGTACCCAGACCCTCTGTCTATTGTGCCATTCACCTAGCTGCCCATGTGTCCTGGCTAACTCTCTAAAATTGTAAATCATCAAGTGTTTATAGTAAATGAGGGAACTCTTCCTAGAGATCATGGGTCCATTAATAAAATCAAACAATCAAATGCTTGTTTTTTTCTCACCTTCATTTCTAAATATAATCTTTTCTCCTCCCCATGTGGAGCCCAAGGGAAAAAAAGAAAAAGGAAGAGTTGAACAAAATTAACAACTTGTTAGCCCAGTCAAATTCTGCCCCTAATGATCTGTGAGACCTTGATGATGATAGTTGACCTCTTTGGAATCTCATTAGTGACCTCATCTATAACATGATGGAATTTCACTAGATGACTTCCAAGTTCCCCTATGGCTATGTGATCCAATGTGATCCTATAGTCTATCCTATAGTCTCCCACCTCTGCAAAGTAAATTCTTGTTTTTTCTTTTTTTTGCAGGCAATGGGGTTAAGTGACTTGCTCAAGGTCATACAGTTAGGTAATTATTAAGTGTCTGAGGCCGGATTTGAATTTAGGTAGTCCTGATTCCAGAGCGGTGCTCTATCCACTGTGCTACCCAGCTGCCCCAAAGTAAATTCTTTGTAATACATTTGAATCTGTCCCCCCAGCATCTAAATTGTTTGGTGTTCCTACATTGTAGTCAAGTAGTCACATTTGATAACCTTAGAACATTTCAATTGTGTGTGGTTTCTCTTGGTCTTAATATTTTTGGAAAATTAAAAAATTTATCACTATCATATCAAATGAGATAATATAAATGAATAATAAAATATCAGTTATACTTATTATTATTTCTAAGTGTGTACAGAATGTGTGGAGCTCTGGGCCTGGGGTTAAGAAGATCTGAGTTCTGAGTAAGTTGTGTGACCCTGGACAAATCACTTAATGTTGTTTGCCAAAGTTTCCTCATCATTAAAATGAGATAGAGCAGGAAATGATAAATCATTCTGGTATCTTTCCAAGAAAACCCCCAATGGGGTCACTAAGAGTGGGACCTGACTAAGACAACTGACCAACAATAACAATTTCAAATATAGGTGCCTTGATAGAGAAATACTTCAGAATAAACTGTAATTCAATGGCTTATTTAGAAGGGAAAGTTGGGATAGACATGAGATAAAGATTCATTTCTAAAAGAGAATGTAAGGTTTTTCTTCCAAATGTTCTGACTGTATCTGTTTTGCAGCAAAAATCCTTGCAAAGTCAGACTCACTTATCATCTTAGCAGACTCAACAAACAGACAGAGGTTTTATTTTTTTAAATTTACAACAGAGAAAAATCAATTTTGTTTTCAGATTACTTAAAGTTAGAATTTGAAAAAAAGCACTTTTTTACTTCTTTGAATTTCTTAAGTTTTCTTTAATTTATTTATATATTACTAAAATATTCTTGTTTGAGTAAACATAACTCCTCCCCCACAAAAATATAAAACTTCATGAGAAATAAAGTAAAAGAGAGAGAAAAAAATTGTGTTTCAGTCTGTTCTGATACCATCAGCTCTGTCTCAGGTGGATTACATTCTTTATCATTAGTCCATCATATTTTTCCACAGTTGCTGTTGCAGATTGTAATTCCCCCCATCCATTCCTCCCCACTGCCATCTAGTATATTTTCCCTCTCCTTTCACTCTGTCCCTCTTCTAAAATGTACTGTGGGGCAGCCAAGAGGCCTCAAGCCTACAACCCATCCCAGAGACCCAGCAACCACCCAGTCTTGTGGTCCTGGACAGACCACCCAATCCCTCCACCTTGCAAAAAGTAAAAAAAAAAAAAGAAAATGTGTTATATCTGACTATCCTCTCCTATGATCTAACCTCTCCTCTATCACCCACACCCCCCCTCCCCATCCCCTTTCTCTCCTTTCTCTTCTAGATGTCTATACCCTATTAAGTGTGTATGCTGTTTCCTCTCTCAGCCATTTCCCATGAGAATAAAGGTTCCCTCTTTCCCCCTTGCCTTCCCCCTTGCCTTCCCCCCCTTTCATACCATTGCAGAAGCTACATGTAATATCTTTTTTTTTTTTAGGTTTTTGCAAGGCAAATGGGGTTAAGTGGCTTGCCCAAGGCCACACAGCTAGGTAATTATTAAGTGTCTGAGACCAGATTTGAACCCAGATACTCCTGACTCTAAGGCCGGTGCTTTATCCACTACGCCACCTAGCTGCCCTTGTAATATCTTTTATATGAAATGTCTTAGCCTATTCTACCTTTCCTTTCTCTTTCTCCCAGTATATTTCCCCTTCATCCATTGTCTCCATTTTTACAGTATATTAGATCTTCAAATTCAGCTCTCTCTTGTGCCTCATATATAAAAGCTCCTTCTACCTGCTCTATTAAATGAGAAGGTTCATATGAGTATTATCAGTATCATCTTTCCATGCAGGAATACATGCAGTTCATTATCATTAAGTCCCTCATAATTTACACTTCTCATCCACTCACCTGAGTCCTGTACTTGAAGGTCAAACTTTCTGTTCAGTTCTGGTCATTTCAACAGGAACATTTGAAACTCCCCTGTTTCATTGAAAGTCCATCTTTTCCCCTGGAAGAGCATGTTCAGTTTTGCTGGGTAGTTGATTCTCGGTTGCATTGCAAGCTCTTTTGCTTTCCAGAATATTATATTCTAAGCCCTATGAGCCCTTAATGTAGTTGCTGCTAAGTCCTGTGTGATCCTGACTGCAGCTCCATGATATCTGAATTATGCTTGTAATATTTTCTCTTTGACTTGGGAGTTCTAGAACTTGGCTATAATATTCCTAGGAGTTGGGTTTTTTTTTTGGATTTTTTTCTGGGGGAGATTGGTAGATTCTCTCAATTTCTATTTTGCTTCTAGGATATCAGGGCAATTTTCCTGTAGAAATTCTTTTAAAATGAGGTCAAGGCTCTTTTCCTGATCATGACTTTCAGGTATTCCAATAATTTTCAATTATCTTTCCTGGATCTGTTTTCCAGATCAGTTGTTTCTTTTCAATGAGATATTTCACATTTTCTTCTAATTTTTCATTCTTTTGGTGTTGAAGTATTTTATCTTGATTTCTCACAAAGTCCTTAGCTTCCTTTAATTCCATTCTACATCTTAAGGATTTGTTTTCCTCAGAGAGCTTTCTTATCTCCTTTTCCATCTGGCCAATTCTGCTTTTTTAAAGCATTCTCCTCAGTAACTTTTTGAACTGTTTTATCCATTTGACCACAAGCTCACCCCTCTGC
Source organism: Macrotis lagotis (assembly GCF_037893015.1). Taxonomy (NCBI): domain Eukaryota; kingdom Metazoa; phylum Chordata; class Mammalia; order Peramelemorphia; family Peramelidae; genus Macrotis; species Macrotis lagotis. The sequence continues at coordinate 51,840,497 of NC_133660.1, read as the reverse complement.
CCACTGAAGGTAAGGGAGTGGAGAGAGACTGCCGAGGTCTGGGTCTGTACTCTGTCCCTGAGACAGGACTCTGGGGCTTTGAGCAAATTCAGACCCTGGTGAAGGGACCCCTACTCTATGGGGGGCCTAGACTTCACCAGGGTGCAGCTGCCCAGAGACTCCTTTGGGTGGCTCCCTGTGCCTGCTTCCATCTTCTGGGATCTGGGCTGCCATGACCCTGCTGAGTGCTGTGGCCATGCTGAGGACCTGGGCTTTGTGCTCACTTTGGCAGAGGTCTCCCTGCTGATCTTCTAGGTTGCTTGGTGTTCCCTGGAGTACAGGTCAGGAAACTGCTTCTGCTGCTGGGAACCAGCACTCCCAGGTGCCCTAGTACTGTTCCCGGGAGGCTGAAGTTCCTTTACTCCAGCAGGGTGCCACCCCTCCAACCCCATGGAACACAGTTTTCCCACTGTTTTCCAGGTTATCTTGGGCTGGAGAGTTGCCTCACTGGATCTTTCTGTGGATTCTCTCTCTTGAAAATTTAGTCATAATTTAAGATTTTTGAAATATTTTGGAGAGAGCACTTAAGAGAGGCTCTTCTGCTGCTATCTTGGCTTCTAGCATTTTTTTTTTTGCAAAACTCATACTGAAACTCTACAGAGAGACTCAGCACCTTTAATATAAAACCATCATAGAATGGATGCTTTAAAGAGGTGCTTGGTCATTCAAGGGATCGAGCCCTGGGCCTGGAATCAGGCAGACCTGAGTTCAGAGAGTCTCAGACCTTATTAATCATATGATGCTGAGCAAGTTATATTACCTCTTTTCTTTTTAATCCATTTGAGGGGGGAAATGGGAAACTACTCCAAAAAACCCCAAAGACAAAATTGGCTTGCTGTAGTCCTCAGGATCAGGAAATAGTCAAAAATAATTGCAAAATATAATTTTAAATTCTTTGATAATCTGTCAGAAACATGAAATTGAATTTGTATTTGTGATTTTCTACATTGTTTCAATTCAAATTTTCTAATTGCAAAGAAACATTTCAACCTAATTAAGTTTTTGTTCTTTCACATGTAAATTTTGCTAAATGTTCAAAAATGAAGTTCAATGAGATTGAGAAATAGGTAAAAGAAAAACAATAATATAAAATGATCTTTTCTTAGTTTTGCATTTAAAGATCCTCCACAAATTGGCTCTACTTTATCTTTTTAAAGACTTAAGTGGTTTCCTGAATGATTCAGCTAAAATCCACCTCCTGCAAAGGCTTCTCCAGTCTGATCTTCCTCAGTGCTGGTACTTTCTTTGAAATTAGTTTGTTTAGGAAACTGAGTGAATGTTCATCAATTGGGGGATGGCTTAATTAACTGTGATATATGTATGTGATGGAACACTATTGTTTTATTAGAAACTAGAAGGGATGGAAATTCAGGGAAGCCTGGAAGAATTTGCATGAATTGATGCTGAGCCAGATGAGCAGAACCAGAGGAACACTGTATACCCTAACAGCAATGTGGGAGTGATGATCAACCTTAATGGACTTGCTCATACCAACAGCACAAAAATCAGACACAATTTTGGGGTAGCTGTGATGGAGAATGCCATCTGTATCCTGAGAAAGAATTGTGGAGTTTGAACAAAGACCTTTAATTTAAAAAAATGTAATCTTATTATGTAATTCTACTATATTTCATATGTTATGTTTTTTCCTTAAGGATATGATTTCTTTCTCATCACATTCAACTTATATCAATGTATACCATGGAAACAATGTAAAGACTAACAAACTGCCTTCTGTAGGGGATGGGGGGAGGGAAGCAAGGTTAGCAGAAAAATTGTAAAATTCAAAATAAATAAAATCTTTCTAAAAAAAAAGTTTATTTATCCCTTGCTTATCTCTTCCATTAGAGCTCCTTGAAAACAAGGCCTGTTTTTTGTTTTTTTGTTTGTTTGTTTGTTTTTATCTCTATAGTTTTAACAACTGCCTGGTCAATAGTAGATCCATAATAAATGCTTGCTGACTTGGGTAGTGATTTATTAGCTACGAAGAAGGACAAAAATTAGACAGTTTTTGCCCTTAAGCAGCAAGCATTCTAAATAAGTGAAGATGATACCAGAATGATGACTAGGAAGGTGTGTTTGAGCTGATTGACCTTTCTAGTAGTATGGCAGTATAGGTTTGATTAAATTTCCTGAGATTAGAGAAGAGGAGAGGGAATAAGGTAGTGAGAGCAGGAGAGCAAGAGAAACATCAAGAAAAGGTTATTCTAAAACCCTTCATCATTTATTATAGCCCATAGCATTCTATCACATACATTTACTGTAACTTTTTCAGCCATTCCCCAATTAATGGGCATTGCCTCAGTTTTGAATTCTTTGCCACTATGGAAAGAACTACTATCTATGCTTATTTATTTTTTTAATTCAATCTTATTTTATTTCATATCTGAATCCTTTTCCTCCCTCCTCTTTCACTTCCATTGACAAGGTAAGAAGAGTAAGTCTACCTTCATTTTGAATATATCTTTTTCTCCTCCTCTAAGGTAGAACCAAAGGAAAAAAGAGGGAAAAGAATCTTTCTATTCAAGGGAAACCTGATTAGAACATTTATTCAAGTATGACACTGAGGAATTAAAATTTGAGTCATATTATGCTTATTTATTTAAAGAATTTTGTATCTTTTTTGGTGTTGTTTTTGTTCCAGTGGGAGCTGAAGGGGAAAATGCTTGATAATCGAAGCATCTGTGTATATACGTCAATACTATATATTACATATGTACTATAATATAGTATAAATATAATATCTCTATAGAATATCTATAAAGTACAAATATAATATCTCTGTAGAATATCTATAAAGTACAATGATAATATCTCCATAGAATATCTCTATATAGCAGTTTTTTAAAATGGGTTTGAGCAAAGAGAAACCTTCCCTGAATTGGGTTCTAAATGCTAGGATGTGATATAAAAGATGGTTCAGGATTATTTAAATATTGAAATCTTTGTAGTTTTAGTCACTATCCTATTGCTGTGAAATTTCCTTCTCTCTCTTGATATACTATACTGTTGATTCATAGTCAACCTTTTCTCTGATCACATGGTTTATTAAACATAGCAAAATGGCAAAGAAACTATCAAAAGTGGAATGCTTCACTGAATCATATCCAAACATCATCCTACTTAACTTCTCATTTCTTTGTGGTGCCTGGAAAATGGTCCCACACGATCTGCTCTGGAAGGTTTTGGAAGGGATTAAGAGAGGTCTGTGTGTAGGGGGTCAGGGACTACAACTACAGGGAAACATGGAGGAGAAGAGCACCTGGCTTTCTCAAAGTTTTCAGTAACTGTCCTGGTTCTGCTGCTTGCATTCTAGTTCCTGATTGGTTACTTTGACTTTTGATCCATTCCAGCTCTCTTGCCAGAACTTTGGGTCTCCACAGATGGAAATGCAGGTTCCAGCAGTTGTTTGTTGGACTTGTATATTCTGGCCTGATTCCCACAGATTTTTCTGACTATGCCACTGTATAGTGGCTACAAAATCTGTCTTGGGCTGTGGCCATAGCACTGAAATGCCACAATTCTAGTCCTCAGTGTCAGATATCATTGTCTACATTGTAGCTTGTTGTCTTGTTTTACTCAGCAATAGCCAACGACTCCTATACATGGTGAGGAAAGAAATTCGATTTGAATATCAAGAATATATAGGAGGAAGGGAACAACATGCAATCCAACGTGCCCATATTCTACCTCATAACTGCTCTTTCTCAAAGCAAATGAGAGCTTTGCCCTAATTCTTCAAAGAGCAGGAAAAAGGCAACAGAAATTAGACTCCTAATGAGAAGAGGGGCAGCTGGATAGTGGATAGAGCACTAGGCCTAGAGTCTGGAAGACTTGAGTTCAAATTTAGCTTCACATACTTATTAGCTGTGTGACCCTTAGCCCCTCTTTGCCTCAGTTCCTCATCTGTAAAATGGGGAAACACTGGAAAAAGGAAATGGTAAATCACTCTAACATCTATGCCAAGAAAACCCCATGGTTAAGTTCATGGAACCATGTAGAGTCAGATGTGTCTGAATAACAATAAAGATTTGACCTCACAGGTTTTATGTGATCCTCATAACAATCCTAGGATGTAATTATCTACTAAGTGAGACTTGATTAACTAATATTCCATTTGTTTATAAACATTTGCTTCAACACTGATTCATCTTTATTGACTAAAGACAAATAAGTAACAAACAAATAAACACAATAAATTCCAAAGATCTATAGTTTCTTCATTCTAGGGACTGCCTTCTACTAATGATCCTATGAAGTAGATGAGTCCAAGGTAGCTTCCTGATGCACATAAACATTAAGTAATTTTCCCAGAATCACATAAAAAGTAGGTATAAGATGTGAGATTTTATTCATCTTTTTGACTTAAAAAAACATTCCACACTATTGTTCTATTAGAAACCAGGAGGGACAGGAATTCAGGGAAGCCTGGAAGGACTTGCATGAACTGATGCTGAGCGAGATGAGCAGAACCAGGAAAAACATTGTACACCCTAACAGCAACATGGGGGTGATGATCAACCTTGATGGACTTGCTTATTACATCAGTGCTACAATCAGGCACAATTTTGGGGTATCTGTGACGGAGAATACCATCTGTATCCAGAGAAAGAATTGTGGAGTTTGAACAAAGACCAAAGACTATTACCTTTAATTTAAAAAACAAAACAAAACCATTATCTTATTATATAATTTTGCTATCTCTGATACTTTATATTTCTTCCTTAAGGATATGTTTTCTCTATCATCACATTCAACTTAAATCAATGTATACCATGGAAACAATGTAAAGATTAACAGATTGCCTTCTGTAGGGGTGCAGGGAGGGAAGCAAGATTAGGGGAAAAATTGTAAAATTCAAAATAAATAAAATCTTTCTTTCAAAAAAAACCCAAGAAAACCATTCCACATAGTATCAGATGTTCCTTCTATCATTGATACTTCTATTTAATACTTTACTAATTTTTGGAGCTAGTTCTCATACTGAAATGTCCAGAGTGCTCTCACCTTGAACCTTTTTATTGTTCTTTGATTATAATTTATCCCAAACCCAAGATGATGATGGTTTTAGGGGGACAGAAAGGGATCTGACAAAACACTACAGATTACTTCTTCCTCTTCTCATTTATTGTTTGTTCATTCATTTCGGTCATATCTAACACTTTGTGACCCCATTTGGAGTTTTCTTGGTAGAGATAGTGGAGTGATTTGCCATTTTTCTCCAGCTCATTTTACAGTTAAGGAAACTGAAGCAAATAAAGTTGTGACTTGCCGAGGTCACACAACTAGTGGATGTCTGAGGCTGGATTTGAACTTAGAAAGGTGATTCTCCCTTGACTTCAGATCCAGCTTTCTTAACTACTGTGCTACCTAGGTGCCCCAAAACTCCTATTACACACATGCATAGTCAAGCAAAGTAAATTTATACATTGACTAATATGGTATACTATGTATATAGATGTATTTACTCAATATAATATATATGTATATGTATATACATATATATATATACATATATATATATATGTATATATATATATATATATATTCTTCACCTCTCCTATCAGAAGATAGAATATTTTATCATTGATCTGCAATCTTGGTTAATAGTACACTGGTCAAAGATCCTAATTCTTTTAAAGTTGTTTATCTTTATCATATTTTTGTAATTGTATAAATTGTACTGATTCTGTTTCTTCTGTATCAGTTCATGCAAGTCTACCTAGATTTTCTGAAGTCATCCCCCTTATTATTTATTATAGTATATTAGTATTCTATCACATTTATCTACCATATCTTGTTCAGCCAATCCCCAGCTTATGGAAATCCCATCAGATTCCCATTTTTCCTACCTCAAAAATAGCTATAAATATTTTTGTACATAGTGTTTGTTTGCTTATGACTTAGCCCTTAATTGAGCTATCCTCCCTTTAATTTCTCCTTCTCCTTTCTCTCCTTTCCTTCCAGTTTTTTTTTTTTTTTTTTTTTGTTGAGTAAAATACATTTCTGCACTCAAGTGTGTTTGGGTATTCTCTCTTTTGACCTATACAGAGAGCTATAGTGTCTTCTGACCCCCTCATTTCTTCTTCCCTGTTTGTATAGCTTTTACTGGCACATTCTCTTATATCTTATTTTTTTTCCTAATCTTCCTTTCTTCCTTTCCCTTTCCTCCTTCTTTATATTTTCTTTTTGCCTTGTCTTTCCATTCTTCTCTTAAAAATCATAAAGATATAAGAAAATAATCTCTAGGTCTTGTCTAGATTCCCTCTATAACCCCTGATGTTGATAGAGTTCAGAGCCAACAGTTAACTTCCTAACATACTTGCTATCTACCTGGCCCTGTACCAAGTACTAGGGCTACAAATAAATGTAGGGGGAAACAAAATCTTAGTACTCTGCTTGTTTGGCCTGTCCTCTCCAAGTGCAAGAAACTGGTTAGAGAGAGATTCAAAGGGAAATTTCCCTAGTTAATTGAAATTCAACCTGTCGACTTAAATTTGTATATTAACTATGAGACAGTTTCTACAAAGATATAAGGTTAAAAAAAGTTTAATTTTAGATTTAAAAATTTTGCATAAACAGAACAGTAATAACTTAAAAATATTGAATTCTGAAAACAAACAGGGTTAGTAAGGATGGAGAAAGAAATACTCTTTTAATAATAGGTTCTTTTGCCCTTGGTTTAGTCACCAGCCTTATCTACTTCAGGGAGAAAGATCCCTTTCTAATCCTGGTTGAGTCACCAGCCTTATCTACTTCAGGGAGAAAGATCCCTTTCTAATCCTGGTTGAGGTTAGGAACCTATTAGGGCATTGCTAAGAATGAAACTTTAGACTTTATGGACTAAAAGTTTATACTTTTAGACTTTGGACCAAGATTGTATCTCTTTGTTATGAACCTTTCTATTCAAAGGAAAACTAATTAGATCATTCGTTCAAATGACACTGAGGAATTTAAATTGAAGTGCTAAATTTTAGAAGATTCCAAAATAATGGTAATATACCTTAATACTATATTTTTTCCACATAAGGATAACAGTGAAATAGTCCTTGCCCCTCAAAATGTGATAGTATAATCTGTGGTATGGTCTTGTATGGACTCCTCTAAAATCTCCAAAATATAATAACCTATATGTGCTACAGGTCTATATATAACATTGTTCCCACAGTATTATTCCATAGTTCCTCATTCTCTCAGTTCATTCCTTCAACCAACTCTTAAGTACATCTACTTCTCTCTGAGTTTGTTTCACTCCTCCAGACTTTTCTTATATTGGGATATCTAAGTTCCCAGACATAACATTTAAACCATCTCAAGATTTTAGAGGTAACTTTATTGAGGTTAACATCTAGGTGTTAACTCTTGAGCTCAAAGCAACATATTATCTATCTACATAACCAGTCATTAACAATGAGGTCACTTTTGATTTTATCTTTACTTAAGAGACAATAAATGATAATATTAGATATTAATATTAATAAGGCAAATAATACTTAAATAATGAAATATATCACAATATACTTTTAAACAGAGTTCACATTCTTTTTAAAACAAATTCCCATTCTTCAACCAATGTATTATAAAACTCTGGTTTAGAATGGTCACACAATTGTCCCAACTTGGCAGGGAAACACATGACAGAGAAAACTTGATGTATTTAGGGTAATTCACTACCTTGCTCTCTCATTGATCCATTCAGGAATATCTGTAGCACATGAACCTATTTTTTAAAATTAAGTCTTTAGTTTTAAGTATTTGGTTGGGAAAATCTCCTCTTCTTTGCTATAATAAAGTTTTTTAAGTTCTTTTTATTAATAACCATGTTCAAACAGGTATTTAGAAAGCTTTTGCTCTTAATCTAAATAGCAGTTCTCTTAAAGTTGGTGAATGGCCAAGATCCTCAAAATGTCTCTTTCTGGATTATATAGTCCAAATCAGCCAGTGAGTCACTCTACCAAATGCTTCTTGTCCAATCAGAGCAGAGCTCACAGAAGCATATTCTTAAAAGCATTCTTAAAGGCCTCTCAGCAGGATACCATAACCTTTGCAAAGGTCTCCTGCTTTTCTTTTTTGGACTAGAGAGATCAGCGGGGAACAATAAACCCTGCTGCAGTTTCACCTTTCTCTAGCTGAAGGGTAACTAGAGCACTTAGCAAACAATAGTAGTTTTATTTGACCAATTGGAATCATTCAGCTGAAGTAATTTCTTAACTGATACCCTTTAACTGTCTCAGCTTCACTGGAGCAACCACTTTGTCTCTTGCCCTTTTCCTGATGTCCCCGTTGTGAGCCTCCATATTCTTATTTATCATTTACTTAGAATAATCACAACTCTTTGCATTTCTCCTATAAAACAATCTTTTTCCAACCCAATTTCAGTCTCCAAATATTATTTTTAAAGAGTTTGTGTGTGTGTGTACCTGGATCTTTATGTATCCTCCCTAGAAGTAGGAAGTTGCCAGAATAAGAAAAAAGTTCTCTTCTCCTGAATTTTCATCAATCCTAACCTTCACAGAGGCACAGAGTAGCAAGTAATTAATTATTTTTTCTATCAATAGAAGATTCTCATGCAAGAAACATGATTGAGGCTCCATCATGTTTCTTCTCAAATCTCCAGCAAGGTAGTTTGTCTCTTTAATGTCATTCAATGTGTTTTTCTTCACATTAACATTTCTCTAATTTTTAACAAATGAAAGATATTTCTTTTTATTCTTTATATCATCAGACTATTCTAATACAAGTGAGGAATTACCAAAGAGATCCAAGTCCTCAAATATGCACCACAGATCTTTTCTTCTCCTAAATTGTTGTTCTAAATCCTGTATGAAAACTATATTTTATCATATACATATTTTAACAATGTATATTAACATAAAGTTATTTTTTTAACTCAGGTATCAAAATATTTATACATAACATCAGCAATATCTTGAATGAATACAGATTTCTTTGTTTACACAAAAAACAATAAAACAAAACATTTTTTCCCCTTTCCATCATTAACTGCTACCTATGAAAAGACTATCTTACAGATAGTTCAATTTTAGGAAATATATATACATATAAGTGAAGGCAAAATCATTTTTTCCTGGGGGGGCAGGGATGAAGGTGAGGAGGTCAGTAAACAGCTGGGCAGAGGTAGCACTTAAAGAGAACTTTAAAGAACTCAGAAATTCTATAATGTCTGGGTGAGAAAAGAACACTCTTAGTCTGGGGAGTAGGGGGTAAATCTGGAACAAATATACCCTGAGAAGGAATTCATGTATGACAAACAACAAGGAAGCTATTCTTGTTTTAACATAGACTGTATGAAGGACACTAATATGGAGTGAGTTCAGAAATGTTGAAGGATATATTTATATTAGTGGCAATAGGGAACCACTATAGCTTTTTGAATAGAGGAGTGACATAGTTATGTGTGAGACAAATGCCACTTAAATAAATTTTGGAGATCTCTCAAGTTACAAAGAGAAAGCTTTATTCATTTCTCGAGGAACAGGCCACAATCAATTACAGAGATTGAGGCAAAAGCAAAAGGCCCAAGAATCACATTTATCCTAACTGGATTCCCGACTCCCGCTGACCCACCCTCATTAAGGAGGAATGTGGTTTTACAATCTAGACTCAAAAACTAATCTAGGGAAAAGAGCATAAAATTCAAACCAAAATTAGATTATCTCTTCAGTCCCAGGAATTGAATGGTCATCTGGACTTCAACAGATAAGGTGGGGTCAGTTGACTCTTCATCAATATCCCAGAGGTTGCTTTGTCAAGGGAGGAGGGGCACATAGTTAACTATTCTCCAATCTATAATATTCTACTGAAGAAATTTCAGACTTTATCCTACTCAGTTATATCTATGTTTTAGGAATATCAGGATGGCAACTTTGTGGAAGATGGAAGAGGAGATACTAAAGACAAAAAGAGTGATGAAAGTGGGACATTGTAATAGTCTAGGTTAGAGGCAATGAGGGCCTGAACTAGGGCAACAGCTGTGTAAATGGAAAGAGGATGTATGTTTGAAATATCGTGGAGATAGATTGAAAAGTTCTTGGCAATGGAAAGGATATAGGGCACAAGGGAGAGTAAAGACTTGAAGATGACTCTAAATTGCATAATACTTGGAAAGATGGTAGTACCTTCAACAAAAATAGGGAGATTCAGAAGAGTGGAATGTGTTTTAGATATGTTGAGTTTGAGATGCCTATGGTACATCCAGTTGGAAATGTTCCATTGGCAGTTGGTGGTTTGTAAACCTGTTAGTTATTTGAAAGTTTTTTAGTTTAACCTAGGGTAGCTAATGAGATCACTGAGAGAGAGTATATAGAGAGAAAAGAGAAGAGGGACAAAAATAGAGTTCCCATGAGTCATATTTTTTTTAGTTTTTTTTTTTGCAAGGCAAATGGGGTTAAGTGGCTTGCCCAAGGCCACACAGCTAGGTAATTATTAAGTGTCTGAGACCGGATTTGAACCCAGGTACTCCTGACTCCAGGGCCGGTGCTTTATCCACTGTGCCACCTAGCTGCCCCTATGAGTCATATTTTTTTTAAAAAAAAGCCATTCCCCAGTTGACAAATGGTCAAAGGATATGCAAAGGCAATTTACAGATGAGGAGATCAAAGCAATCCATAGTCATATAAAAATTTCTCGGGGCGGCTAGGTGGCATAGTGGGGTGGCTAGGTGGCACAGTGGATAAAGCACCGGCCCTGGAGTCAGGAGTACCTGGGTTCAAATCCGGTCTCAGACACTTAATAATTACCTAGCTGTGTGGCCTTGGGCAAGCCACTTAACCCCATTTGCCTTGCAAAAACCTAAAAAAAAAAAAAAGAAAAAAGTTGTAAAAAAAATTTCTCTAAATCATTACTTATTAGAGAAATGCAAATTAAAGCTTCTCTGAGGTACCACCTCACACCTCTCAGACTAGCCAATATGACCAGAAAGGATAATGATCATTGTTGGAAGGATTGTGGGAAATCTGGGACATTGTTGGTGGAGCTATGAACTCATCCAACCTTTCTGGAGAGAAATTTGGAACTACACCCAAAGGGCAACAAAAATGTGCATACCCTTTGATCCAGCAATACCACTACTGGGTCTATACCCTGAAGAGATGATGAAAAAGGGTAAAAACGTCACTTGTACAAAAATATTCATAGCAGCCCTGTTTGTGGTGGCAAAGAATTGGAAATCCAGTAATTGTCCTTCAATTGGGGAATGGCTTAGCAAACTGTGGTATATGTATGTCATGGAACACTATTGTTCTATTAGAAACCAGGAGGGAGGGGATTTCAGGGAAGCCTGGAGGGATTTGTGTGAACTGATGCTGAGTGAGATGAGTAGAACCAGAAAAACACTATACACCCTAACAGCAACATGGGAGTGATGGTTAACCTTGATGGACATGCTTATTTCATCAACAATCAGGGACAATTAGGGGCTCTCTGCAATGGAGAATACCATCAGTATCCAGATAAAGAACTGTGGAGTTTGAACAAAGTTCAAGGACTATTCCCTTTAATTTAGGAAAAAAACCCTGATATCTTATTATCTGATCTTGTTATCTCTTATACTTTATGTTTCTTCTTTAAGGATATGATTTCTCTCTCATCGCACTCAATTTGGATCAATGTACAACATGGAAACAATGTAAAGACTGACAAATTGCTTTCTGTGGGGAGGTGGGGGGAAGGAAGTAAGATTAGGGGGAAAATTGTAAAACTCAAAATAAACAAAATCTTTAATTAGAAAAAATAGAGTTCTGGAATAATGTACACAATAAAATATAGGACTTATATGAGAAATAAGTAAAGGAGACTAAAGGAGACAAAAAGGTAGGAGAAGGAAAAAGCAATGATATCAAAATCCAGGATGGTCAGTAAAACCACTACTACTAGGTCTCATAAAGAAAAAAAATAAAGAACCCATGTGTACAAAAATATTTATGTATACATGGTATCAACAAAGATCTGGAAAGGAAGGGCATCAGTCAGGGAATGACTAAAAAATTGTAGAATAAGTGTAATGAAATATTATTGAACAATAAGAAATGATGAAAGGAATAGTTTCAGGGAAACCTGGAGAGATTTGTGTAAACTAATGCAAAATGAAGTGAGCAGAGCCAAGATAAAAACCTTGAAAGACATAAGGAAAGTTTTGGCTGACTCTGATTCCCAAAGGACTAATTCTAAAACATGCTACTCATATGTTGACAAAGAAGTGATGGAGTCAGCGTGCAGAATGAGACATATGTTTTTTGGATATAGCTAATTCAGGAATTTGTTTTATTTGACAATGCATATTTGTTGCAAGGATTTTTTTCCCTACTTTTCTGTGGGTTGAAGGAATGTAGGAGGGAGAGAAAATAAATGCTTGTTTGTGAAAAAAATTAAAAAGTTAAAAATATGATAAAGCATGGATCTGTACAATGAAAAAAATAATAGAGTATCCAGATGGAGTATGGGGTCAGCAGTGTCAAATGTTGCAGAGAGGTCAAGACACATGAGGATTGAGAAAAGGCAAGGGGCAATTGAAAGTTCATTGGTAACTTTAGAGAGAACAAGGGCACAAGATCTCTTCCCTTCCCACATTGGTCCCTGGAGTCAGGCTTAAACTTGCTGACAGAAGGGAATAATGAGCCTTTTGCTTCCAGGAGTAGATCTGTTTGTCAGCAGAAGATTTTGCTGTTTCAGTTTTAGGGGAACTCTTTCCAAGGAGTCCACCTAGCCCTCAGCAGGTGGCCAAGCTGCTGCTTACATACAGGTGTTGGCTTTTTGCTTGGTGTGGTGTCGCTCCTTCACAGAATGAAAGTAATTGAGTTAATACAGATGGCATTGGGTTGTGGGAGATAACTGGTCTATGGGCTAACTTGATTCATAGAGTATTTTTCATGAGTGCAGGGATCAAGGGCAGTAGTCTTCATTAAGTTCCACATATGTTCCATGCCCAATCTTGGCCTCTACAGTAGGCATTTCTAATCCTCCATGTGAAAGGCACAAAACTGAAAGATGAAGTGTTTTATGCAAGGAATGGCAAAGTGTCCGGACTTGCTGGATTGTAGAGTGTATCATGGGGAGTGGTGTGAGGAATGGTATGGAGTGTAAGAAGACTGGGAAGGTAAGGAGGGATCAAGTTGGAAAGGGTTTTAAAAAACAAATAGGGAGTTTTATATTTGATCCTAGGAGGTGAAGGAACATCGGCCGAAATGGGGTAGGGCTTGACTTGGTTGACCTGACCTTTAGGAAGATCAAATTAATAGGTGAATGAACTGGAGTAAGGAGAGACTTCAGGCCTGGAGGCCAACCAGATATGTTGCAATAATCCAGGACTGAAGCAATAAGGTCCTAGGGTAGGGACTGTGTCCCAGGAAAAAAAGGGAATGTATGGATATGTGGGGAGGGTGAGTGAGAGTGGAGGAGTCAGAGGAATTAGATTGTGAACATAAGTGATGGGAAGATGGGGGTATACCTGATCTGCAATTAGGGAAGTTACAAAAAGGGAAGTATATGGAAGAATATTTAAGAGGTATAAACAAATTCTCTTTGATGGAATTTTCCTATTGGTTGGCCAAAGATCAGTCTAGTACCCTACCAAAATCTCTGGGATACAATTGGGACAGAAGATCTCAAGGGGCTCAATTATACCTCCTTCCCCCCTTTTTCTTTTCTTTTCGGCAATGGGGTTAAGTGACTTGCCCAAGGTCACACAGCTAGGCAATTAAGTGTCTGAGACTGAATTTGAACTCAGGTCTTTGTGACTCTAGGCCGGTGCTCTATCCACTGAGCCACCTAGCTTCTCCAGATTATTCCACTACCAGAGGGTAGCATGATGGAATGAACTTTCTTTTTTCTCTCCTAATCATCTGCCATGTCTTTCATTAGTACTAGCCAATAGGCAACTCACCCATAAAGAAATTGAGATACAATAATTGAGGAAGCTCTGAGGAGAGTGACTCAGAACAAATGAAGAAAGTCAGTTATGGATTCAAGAGAAAATTAGTATTAGCATTTAGGAATTGTCCATTGGATATGAGCAGGCTCAAGGAGCCCAAAGAATAGCAGTGTGAGGGTATCATGTAAAAACAAAGGGGCCCTGTAGTTCTGGAGGTCTGTGTTGTCTTAGTCATGTATTTTGCCTATGTGTGATCTCATTACCATTGTGCATTATTTTTGTGCCCAGTCTTCTCACTCTGGGAAAAATATGTTCCAATTATACCATATTAGTAAATTATTTGGTTTGAGCTAATCATTTCTTTTGCCTCATTAATAAAAGTAAGTAGGATATCAAGGGATCATTACCTATAGTTTAAGAAATATGAACTTAGTAGTGGTTTTCCTTTAGGGAACTAACCAATGAATAGGAGAGGAAAGTTGTGGGTTAGGTCACAGAACAAGACAGAATGCTAATCATACAATGCTGGGGCCAGAAGGTCCCTTAGTGATTATCTAATCTAGTCCCTTCATTTGTCAGAGGAGGAAAATAAACCAGAGGGGAAATGACTTGCCCAAGGTTACACATTCAGTTAATAGAAGAATGAGCCTAGGAGACCAATGACTTTATTAACAGCAATGGAGTGTGGCTAGTGCTCTAACCACTGCACCACCTAGCTGCCCCTCTTTCTGCTTCTTAAAGAGCCAATTTCCTCTCCCATTCTGTGTCCTTTTTCTTTCCATCCTTCCATTTCAATTAGGCATGGTGCTTAAATATAGAAGTAGTTTTTTTATTTACTTTTTTAAAATAGTATTTTAGTTTTTTCCAATTACATGTAAAGATAGTTTTCAACACTTATTTTTAAAGCAAAATTTTGAATTCCAAGTTTTTTTCTCTCTCTTTCCCACCCTCTTCTCCCCTCCTCAAGATGGCAAACAATCTGATATAGGTTAAACATATCATGTTATGAGAGAAGAAACAGAAGAAAAGGAAAAAAAAAACCACAAAGAGAAAAAAAGTTCAAAAAAAAAAAAAAGGAAAATAGTATGCTTCTATCTACATTCAGACTCCATAGTTCTTTCTTTGGATGTGGATAGCATTTTCTATCATGAGTCTTTTGGAATTATCTTGGATCATTATATTGTTGAGAAGAGCTAAATCTATTATAGCCTGATCATCTCATAATATTGTTATTATGTACAATGTTCTCCTGATTCTGTTCACTTCACTCAATATCAGTTCATGTAAGTCTAACTAGATTTTTTCTGAAATCCACCTGCTCATCATTTTTTATCATTTTAAAAAATTTACTATCTATTTTTTTTCCAACTGTATGTAATGGTAGTTTTTCAAACAATCTTTTTTTTTTACATTTTTCTCCTCTCTTCTATGTCCTCTCCCCTCTCCCTGACAGAAAGTAATGCAATATAGGCTCTACATCTATAACTATGCTAAACATAGATCCATATTAATCATGGTGTTAAAGAAGAATTACATACAAACAGAAGAAAACAAATTAGAGACAAAACCCAACATAATTCATAAGACAACTTTTTTTTTAAATTAAAGAAAGTAAACTTTGGTCTGCTTTTAAACTGCACACTTCCTAATCTAAACATGGATGGCATTCTCCATCACAAATCTTTTAATATCGTCTCTGACTATTGTACTGCTGAAATAATAAAGTCTATCTTAGTTGATCATCACTCAATGTTGCTGTTAGTGTATAATGTTCTTTTGGTTCTGCTCATTTCACTCAGCATCAGTTCATGCAAGTCTTTCCATGCTATTCTGAAGTCCTGTGATGATTTTTTTTTCCTGTTTCAAATAAATTTATTTATTTATTTTTGAATTTTACAATTTTTCCCCAAATCTCTCTTCCCTTCCCCCACCCCCACCCCCACAGAAGGCAGTCTGTTAGTCTTTACATTGTTTCCATGCTAGATACTGATCTAAATTCAATGTGTTGAGAGAGAAATCATATCCTTAAGAAAAAAAATAAAATACAAGAGATAGCAAGATTATATAATAAAATAACATGTTTTTTTTTTGTTCAATTAAAGGTAATAGTCTTTTGTCTTTGTTCAAACTCCACAATTCTTTCTCTGGATACATATGGTAATATCCATCGCAGATACTCCAAAATTGTCACTGATTGTTGCACTTATGAAATGAGCAATTCCATTAAGGTTGATCATCAACCCCATGTTTCTGTTATGGTGTACAATGTTCTTCTGGTTCTGCTCATCTTGCTCAGCATCAGTTCATTCAGTCTTCTCTGAATTCCCATCCCTCTTGGTTTCTAATAGAACAATAGTGTTCCATGACATACATATACTACAATTTGTTCAGCCATTCCCCAATTGATGGACATTCACTCAATTTCCAATTCTTTGCTACTACAAATAGAGCTGCTATGAATATTTTTGTAGAAGTGATTTTTTTTACCCTTTTTCATCATCTCTTCTGGGTATAGGCCCACTATTGCTGGATCCACTATTGCTGGTATTGCTGGATTCAAGTGTATGCACATTTTTATTGCCCTTTGGGCACAATTCCACACTGCTCTCCTGAAAGGTTGGATGAGTTCACAGCTCCCACAATGATGTATTAATGTTCCAGATTTCCCACCTTCCTTTCAACATTGATTCTCTTCCAACATTGTCCTTTCTGGTCATATTGACCAGTCTGAGAGGTGTGAGGTGGTACCTTAGAGAAGCTCTAATTTGCATTTCTCTAATAAGTAATGATTTAGAACAATTTTTCATATGAAAATGGATAGCTTTGACTTCCTCATCTGTAAATTGCCTTTGCATGTCCTTTGACCATTTTTCAATTGGGGAATGGCTTTTTAAATTATTTTTTAAAAATAGCTTATTTATTTAGTTATTCATTTATTTATTCATTCATTCATTTATTTATTTGTTTGTTTTTAGGTTTTTGTGAGGAAAATGGGGTTAAGCAGTTTGCCCAAGGCCACTCAGCTAGGTAATTATTAAGTGTCTGAGACCGGATTTGAACCCAGGTACTCCTGACTCCAGGGCCGGTGCTTTATCCACTGCGTCACCTAGCAGCCCTGGGAATGGCTTTTGAAAATTTTTTTATAAATTTGACTCAGTTCTCTCTCTATATATATATTTTAGAAACGAGTCCTTTGTCAAAAATGCTAGTTGTAAAAATTGTTTCCCAATTTACTACTTATCTTTTGATCTTGATTGCAGTGATTTCTGTGCAAAAGCTTTTTAATTTAATGTATCAAAAGTATCTTTTTTTAAAAGTTTTTTTTGCAAGGCAATAGGGTTAAGTGTCTTTCCAAGTCCACACAGCTAGCTGAATTTGAACTCAGGTACTCCTGACTCCAGAGCCAGTGCCCTATCCACTGTGCCACCTAGCCACCCTAGATCACATTTTTTATAAGTTCATCAAAAAAGCTACTCCCATATATTTCCACTGTTGCCATTGCTGATCGCAACTCCCTCCATTTGTACTTTCCCACTACCATATACTATATTTTCTCTCTCCTTTCACTCTGTCCCTCTTCTTAAATGTGCTATAGTGTAGCTAGTGATCACTGGTCCTAGGGCCAAGAGGCCCTGAGCCTATCTACCACCCCTAAGGCCCAGCAACCACCAGGCCCTGTGGTCCTGGATAGGCTACCCAATCCAAGCACCTTGAAAGAAGTAAAAAAGAAAATGTGTTATATATGATTACTCTCCCCAACACCCTCTCCTCCATCACTCACACCCCACCTTCCCCATCCTTCTTCTCTCCTTCTTACTCCAGATGTCTATATCCCATTGAGTATATATGCTGTTTCCTCTCTTAGCCACCTATGATGAGAGTGAAGTCTCCCTCATTCCCCCTTGACTTCCCCCCTTTTCATATCATTGCAATAGCTCATTGTAATAAAAAATCTTATTATATGAAATATCTTAGCCTATTCCACCTCTTCTTTCTCTTACTCCCATTAAATTTCCCTTTTAGCTATTAACTCCATTTTTATAATATACTATATCTTCAGATTTAGCTCTCTCCTGTGCTTCATCTATAAAAGCTCCTTCTACCTGTTCTATTAAATGAGAAGTTTCATATGAGTATTATCAGTATCATTTTTCTATGCAGGAATACATGCAGTTCATCATCATTAAGTCCCTCATATTTTACCCTTCTCCTCCACTCTCTATGCTTCACCTGAGGCCTGTATTTAAAGGTCAAACTTTCTGTTCAACTCTGACTGTTTCAACAGGAACAATTGAAATTCATTGGTTCATTGAAAGTCCAGTTTTTCCCCTGGAAGAGTATGTTTAGTTTTGCTGGGTAGATTCCTGGTTGCATTCCAAGCTCTTTTGCCTTCTGGAATATTATATTCCAAGCCCTATGAGCCCTTAATGTAGTTGCTGCTAAATCCTATGTGATCGTGACTGCAGCTCCACGATATTTGAATTGTGTTCTTCTGGATGCTTGTAATATTTTCTCTTTGACTTGGGAGTTCTAGAACTTGGCTATAATAATCCTGGGGGTTGTTTTTTGGGGATCTCTTTCTGGGGGGGGGATTGGTGGATTCTCTCAATTTCTATTTTGCCCTCTGCTTCTAGGATATCTGGGCAATTTTCCCATAGAAATTCTTTAAAAATGAGGTCAAGGCTCTTTTCCTGATTATGCATTTCAGGTATCCCAATAATTTTTAAATTATCTTTCCTAAATCTGTTTTCCAGATCGGTTGTTTTTTTTAATGAGATGTTTCACATTTTCTTCTAATTTTTCATTCTTTTGGTTGTGAAATATTGTGTCTTGACTTCCCATAAAGTCATCAGCTTCCATTCTGCATCTGAAGGATTTGTTTTCCTCAGAGAGCTTTCTTATGTCTTTCTTATATCTTCTCAATAACTTTTTTTTTTGCAAGGCAAATGGGGTTAAGTGGCTTGCCCAAGGCCACACAGCTAGGTAATTATTAAGTGTCTGAGACCGGATTTGAACCAGGTACTCCTGACTCCAGGGCCGGTGCTTTATCCATTACGCCACCTAGCCGCCCCCCCCCCCCCAATAACTTTTTGAACTGTTCTATCCAGTTGACCTATGATAGTTTTTAAATGTGTTATTTTCTTCAACATTGTTTTGGTTCTCCTTGACTAAGCTACTGACTTCTTTTTCATATTTTTCCTGCATCTCTCTCATTTCTTTTCCCAATTTTTCTTCTATCTCCCTTACTTAGTTTTTTGAGCTCTATCATAGCCTAAGCCCAACTTCTATATTTTTTGCATCTTCCAATTGAGTATTTCGATCCTTCTTAGGATGATAGACAATGCAGTTCTCAGTGGTGTTCCTCTTTTTTCTCTGTTTACTCATTTCTCCAGCCTGTGCCTGGTCTTGGGGTGCTTCCTAAGCTTTTGAGTATTATTCGGACAACCCCCCCCCCCAAGGATCTCAGTGTGTGAGGCTCTGTCTTCCCTCCTGCTCTGTGAATGACCACAAGTGCACCCCTCTGCCATGGGGCTGAGGTGGGGGGGACCTGTTCTATGGGGGGCCTAGATTGTGATCAGGATCTGAGTGTGGTCAGAGCCCAGGGTCTTGTTCCAGGTACAGAGGAGAGACTTCTGAAGTCTCTCTCCACTACCCTACCTTTGTTGGGTTGAGCACTCAAGGCTCAGTTTACTGGTGGCTCCTGCTTACCGGCTCTGCCTCCTTCCAGTTCTTGGATCTGGGCTGCCACTCCACACTGCTCACTGAGTGCCCTGAGGGCTGGGCTTCACTCCCTCACTCTGGGAGAGGTCCCCCCGCCAATCTTCCAAGTTGTGCCAGGTGCTCCCCGGGGTGTAATTGGGAAACTGCCGAAACTGCCCCTGTTGCTGTGAGCCACTGCTCCCAGGTGCCCTGGGGCTGCCTCTGGGAGGCTGAAGTTCCTTCACTAACCCTGTGGAGCAGAGCCTTTCAACTATTTTCAAGGTTACCTTGGTCTGGAGAACTCCCTCACTGGATCTTTCTGTGGGTTCTGTCTCTCAAAAAGTTAGTTAGAGTCATTATTTTATGAGTTTTGAAATATTATAGAGAGAGCACCTAAGAGAGGCTCTTCTGTTGCCATCTTGGCTCCGCCCCTCCCTGATTTGTTTTTAATGATGTTCTCCATCTCTTCCTTGGTCATAAACTTTCCATAGATCTGATGGTAAACTATTCCTTGATATCCTAGTTTGCTTATCTTATAATATTGTCTTTTATGTCTACATCCTGTATCCATTTTGATCTTTTCTTGGGATAAGATTTGAGATGTTGGTCTAACCTCACGATTTCTTATACAATAATAGTGTTCCATCACATTCATATACTACAATTTGTTCAACCATTTCCCAATTGGTGGACATACCCTTAATTTCTTTTTTTTATTAAAAATATTTATTATAGAAACTTTTACAAATTTTAGCAAGCAGATTTCCTAGAATGGGATCAGGTACTATACAGGAATTAGTCATTATTTTTCTTTTGAAACAAAACTCCCTTCAAAAAATAAAATCAGGAAGATTCACAGATTAGCCTTTGACCCTCATGTGATAAAGATTACTTCTTCATAAACATTAATGACGTTCATTCTCTGTTCAAATAAAAATGGAGTTATGACAAAAGTTTCTACACATTTGGAAAAGAAACAGAAAAACACAAGAGTGAGTTTATACACATACATACACACCCACACACACTAGACTGTCTCCAAAATTCCAAGTTAACTTCCAGTTAAATAGGTAATGAAGGGTTCCTATGAAAACATCTCTGTCAGTCTCATACAGAATTATTTGAACAAAGTTGTAGAGTAGAAATTTTGACAGCTAAGCAGAGTAACAGATCAGGTCATCTACTTTTTATTTTTTATTCTTCTCAATAGCATTTCAGTTTTTGAGAGCTTATGTCATTGTAGAGTTTTAAAAGGATGAAAGAAAAAAAACTTTAAAAATATTCCATTGAACATTGAATTTTAGCCTTAGGTTGGCTTCTGAATCAGTGTTCCCTGGCCTGAACATACTCTTCCATGGCCTGTGACATGGTGCTGAGATATTGCCAGCTTAGTGCAACCAAAAGCATGGCACATGATAGGTAAATAGGGGAATAATGGTTCCAAGAGACTAGTTGACAACTGGGAAGATTCTGTTTCTGAACAGAGGAGATAATCTGCTTTGTCTTGCTGGAAGATGGGTCTGAGCTTGGAATTCTTTGATAAATCTCTTCCATGTACTGATACATAATAGCTTTGACAGCTGGCATGTTGGTAGCTTCCATCATTAGTGTTACTGCTTGTCCCTTTCGAATCTTCACTTTTCCCATGAACACTTGCTGGTTGTTATAACAGGCAGCCAGAGTAGCAATAGCCATCACCTGTGGAATAGCACAAAAGTTGAACACACTGATTTCTTAGTCAGGAAAGATAGGTGAGGATATCTGGGATGTGCTGCAAAGCAATAGTAATCAGTTCATTAAGACAGTGGATAGCCAAGTCAATATTCTCTGGTTTGGCTAAATCAGACAACTTCTTGCCATACCTACTCCAAACCTCTTGGGGCCAAAACTCTCTCCCTTCCATCAAGTCTTCATAATAATCTCTAATGATGTTTGTCTTCTGAAGGAACAAACCCATAGAATTGGCAAGCTTCGAGTCCTCTCCTATAATGGGGTCTTCCAAATCTGAAGCCGAGAACAGACGAGAAAGGCCAATCCCAACTAGTCCAGCAACATAGTAACAGTACTTATCCCATTCTTGCACAGAGTTCACTTTCTTTTCCAAAAACTCCGCCATTCCATGTCCCATTTTGTGACAGATATCATTAATCACCACTTGATAGCACTCCGCCAGATTTCAAAACTCTAAGGAGATCGTTGAAAAGTCCTCTAAGACTTGTCCATCCTTTTGAGTACTTTCCATATATCTCCAATCTGGCTGGTACATGTAGGAGTGAAAATTTTTCAACAGAGGGACCTTTTTATCCATGTGAATTGACCTGTCATCTTCCACAGTGTCCAGAGCTCAAAGAATCAGGTAAAATATGCACACAGCATTGCGCAGCTCACTGTCCAGGGCCTGGATGACTGCTGCAAAACTGCGGCTGGTCTGGTTCAAGTACTTGTAACAAGTTTTCAGGCCATCGCTGAGGGTGTCCTGGTCCAGCTTGGTCATCACCCTCCTGGCGCCCCCCATCTTGAAGCGCAGGAAGTTGTAAAGCTCCTCCCGGTGGCTGAGCAGCTCCACGAACTCCATGGCAGGGGCGCGGGCCCGGGTCGCAGGTGGCCCGCCGCCGGCTTCCCCAGCCTCCCTGGGTTACCTTCCCCAGCCTCCCTGGGTTACGGCCGGCGCCGTGACTGACCTAACACTCCACCTGGCCATCCCCTTAATTTCTAATTCTTTACCGCTATAAAAAGAGCTGCTACAAATATTTTTGTACATGTGGGTTTTTTTAACTCCTTTTTGTGATCTCTTTGAGATAAGACATAGTAATGGTATTGCTGGATCAAAGGGTATATCTTTTCTTATTGTGCTGTATTTTTTAAAAAGTAAACAAAACATCAAGAATAAAGAAATTTTTTTTTTACTAGCTAGGTTATCTATTTAAAGAGAGTTAGAAGAAAAATTTGCTAGGAAATAATTTGTGTCCATTAAGGCAGAGTAATTTTTAGCATTGAAAGAAATTACCTGGCAGATCTATGAGTAGGGGGTCTTCATGACCAAACAAACAATAAAGAGAAATATAGGAAGTAAAACAGATAATTTTAATTACATAAAATTACATTTTTAAAAAACAAAACCAATGAGATTAAAATTGGAAGAGTTGAGTAGGAAAAGCAATTTGCAGTAAACTTCTCTAAGTTATATAAGGGAGAGATTCAAATTTATAAGAACAGGGACCATTTCCCAAATTATAAAAGGTCAAAAATTATGAACCAATATTTTTTAGAAGAAGAAATTCTGGCTATCAAGAGCCACATGAAAAATTGGTCTGTATCACTAATCATTAGCGAGATGAAAATTGAACAATGTTAATGTATATGCCCAGATGTCAAAGTTGAAAAAAAAAAGAGAAAACGATATGCTTGAGGGGCTATGAAAAAATATGCACACTGTTGTATTATTGGTGGATCTATGAATTGATCTAATCATTCTGGAATATAATTTGAAACTATACTTAAATAAATTATTAAAGTGTACATACCTTTTGACCCAGTAATAACATTATTAGGATACATAAGCAAAGAAATAAAAAAAAGCATTTGTGTGTACAAAAACACATAGTGACTCTTTTTGTGAACAAGTTATTATATCTGCCAGAAAAGGACAATGATCAATATTGGGTTTTTAGGAGTTTTTTTTGCAAGGCAAATGAGGTTAAGTGGCTTGCGCAAGGTCACAACAGGTTGGATTTGAACTCAGGTACTCCTGACTCCAGGGCTGGTGCTCCATCCACTGTGCCACCTAGCCAGCCCCCAATGATCAATATTGGAAGGGATGTGGAAAATCTGGGACACTAATACATTGTTGGTGGAGCTGTGAACTCATCCAACTTTTCTGGAGAGCAATTTGGAATTACACTCAAAGGGCAACAAAAATGTACATACTCTTTGATCCAGCAATAAGATATCATGAAAAGGGGTAAAAATACCACCTGTACAAAAGTATTCATAGTAGCCCTGTTTGTGATGGCAAAGAATTGGAAATGCAGTGAATGTCCTTCAGTTGGGGAATGGCTTAGCAAACTGTGGTATGTGTATGTGATGGAACACTATTATTCTATTAGAAACCAGGAGGGATGGGAATTCAGGGAAGCCTGGAAGGATGAGCAGAGACAGAAGAACATTGTACTTAACAGTCACATGGCGGGGTGATGGTCAACTTTAATGGACTTGCTCACTTCATCAGTGCAGCAATCAGGCACAATTTTGGGGTATCTGTGATGGAGAATACCATCTGTATCTAGAGAAAGAATTTTGGAGTTTGAACCAACTATTACCTTTAATTTAGAAAAAAATAAAAAAACCCATTACCTTATTATGTAATTTTGCAATCTCTTATACTCTTATGTTTCTTCCTTAAGGATATGATTTTTCTCTCATCATATTCAACTTAAATCAATGTATACCATGGAAACAATATAAAGACTAACAGACTGATACCCTGAAGAGATGATGAAAAAGGGTAAAAACAACACTTGTACAAAAATATTTATAGTAGCCCTGTTTGTGGTGACAAAGAATTGGAAATCAAGTAAATGTCCTTCAATTGGGGAATGGCTTAGCCAACTGTGGTATATGTATGTCATGGAACATTATTGCTCTATTAGAAACCAGGAGGGATGGGATTTTAGGGAAGCTTGGAGGGATTTGCGTGAAGTGATACTGAGTGAGATGAACAGAACCAGAAAAATACTATACACCCTAACAGCAACATGGGGGTGATGATTAACCTTGATGGACACGCTTATTCCATCAGTGCAACAATCAGGGACAATTTGGGGCTATCTGCAATGGAGAATACCATCTGTAGCCAGAGAAAGAACTGTGGAGTTTGAACAAAGTTCAAGGACTATTCCCTTTAATTTAGGGAAAAAAACCTGATATCTTATTGTCTGATCTTGTTATCTCTTATACTTTATGTTTCTTCTTTAAGGATATGATTTCTCTCTCATCACACACAATTTGGATCAATGTACAACATGGAAACAATGTAAAGACTGACAAATTGCTTTCTGTGGGGAGGTGGGGGGAGGGAAGTAAGATGGGGGAAAATTGTAAAACTCAAAATAAATAAAATCTTTAATTAAAAAAAATAAAGAGGGGGCAGCTAGGTGGTGCAGTGAATAAAGCACCAGCCCTGGAGTCAGGAGTACCTGCATTCAAATCGGTCTCAGACACTTAATAATTACCTAGTTGTGTGGCCTTGGGCAAGCCACTTAACCCCATTTGCCTTGCAAAACCCTAAAAAAAATAAAAATAAAAATAATAAAGAAGGCTATAATACCATAGAAACAAACAAAAAAAGACTAACAGACTTCTTTCTGTAGGGGTGGGGAGAGGGAAGCAAGATTGGGGAAAAATTATAAAATTAAAAATAAATAAAATCTAAAAAAACAAACAAATTTTGATATCTGGATATTATGGAATACTATTATGCTATAAGAAATAATGAAAGGGATTATTTTGAAGAACCAAGGAAGACTTATGAACTAATATAGACTGAATTGAGCGCAATCTTTGGAAAAATATACACAATAATAATATTGTAAAAAAAGAAACAAAAAAAGCTTAAAAGATTTAAGAACTCTGATCAACACAATGATCATGATTCTAGAGGACCATGATGAATCATGCCACTCACTGACACAAATCTGTTAAACTCAATACAGTTTGAGATATATGCAATTTTTTTTTGGATAAGGCTGATGTGGGAATTTGTTTTGCATGACTATAAATATTTGTTACAAGGGGGGAAGGAGGGGTGGCTAGGTGGTGCAGTGGATAGAGCACCGACCCTGGAGTCAGGAATACCTGAGTTCAAATGTGGCCTCAGACACGTAATAATTACCTAACTATGTGGTCTTGGGCAAGCCACTTAACCCCATTGCCTTGCAAAAACTGAAAAAAAAGGCCAAAGAAAACAAATGATCAATACAAGGAGGAAAAGAAAGTCATTTCTTTAAGTGTTTTATAATTATGTTATTCAATTTGTTAGAAGTCTCTTTGTTACTGCTTCTTTCATTTTGTTTTGAACAGCAAAAATGGTTAGAGCTAATAACACAACCTAGAGGGATCTCTGAAAGAGAACAGGGCTGACTGATTTTGTGCAGAGTTGCAGTATGAGTAAAGGCTGCTGATTGTCTTATATGACTACCCAGAAATATATCCTTCACTGTCCATCCATTGTGCCTAAAATTTTCCACCAATGAGTCACTTCTTTGGTTTAGGGAATGAGATTACAGATCAAAGATTTAAAGAGGAAGGAAACTCAAAGGTCATGAAGTGTACAAGCCCCTCATTTTCAGATAAGGAAATTGAGAAATATAGAGAGTAACTTTATCAAGGTTACTGAATTAGTCTGATTTCTAATTCAACATCCTTACATTATTTTCAGAAGGTATAATTAGTATCCATAACTTAGATTAGTTGTGTCAACTAGCATACCATAAGGTACTATGGGAATGGGATATAGGACAGGTTAATGTTGAGGGGCTGGCAAGCTTGTGAGAGGAAAAGAGTGATAAAGGAAAGTATATACACATAGTTGACTGAAAGCAAATTCTCTGGAGACATTTTAGAAATTGAGACACCTTGGCATTTTGAGAGTATTATTTTAAGAGGTCGAGGAGTCAGGAGAAATAGATGAGAACAAGGAAAGGATGGTGCCAAATACAAAACTCATGAATGTCATCATTTGCCTTTATCAGAACTAGGTTTCAATTTTGCAGTATGGATGAAGCCAGAGATAGCCATGACATAGTGACTAAACCTACCAAAAGAAGGGCAAGCAACTGGGAAGGGTCTTAGGAGACTAAAAAGTTCAAAGAGATGAATGTAGCTAGTATTAGTGGAGTGGCTAAAAGACAAATGTCCAATAGGTAAAAGAAATGTATCAGCATCAGAGAGGCAGTGTAACATAGTGGTAAGGAGGCACGGGCAAACAGACAATTTTGTTACTGTTAAGTTTAATAAGTTTAATCAGTTGAATAAAAATAAAAATACAAACTACATTACCAAAAGTCTACACTTTCATATACTGTTTTCAGTTTTGTTAATTATTTATAAATTTAGTATTTCTTTTTTTTAAAATTTAAGGCAATGGGGTTAAGTGACTTGCCCAAGGTCACACAACTAGGCAATTATTAAGTGTCTGAAGTCACATTTGAACTCAGGTACTCCTGACTCCAGGGCTGGTGCTCTATCCACTGCGCCACCTTAGCTGCCCCCTTTATGTATATATTTTTAAATTCTAAACAAATAAATGAGCATTTTCAAATAAAAAGCAGAAAGGAAAAAGATTTTTATATACAGCAGTGACTCTAAATACAGTTTACTTTCTTTTTAAGTACGTAATAAAAGAACATAAAATTTTAAAAGCAACCCTGTTTTTCCTTATTTCCTTCTGAGGTTCATTCTATTCTTTTATGTGAATTTAAAAATGCTACTATGATCATCTTTTTAAAATTTCCTTTTTTTGGGAGGTGGCAAACTCTATTTATAGCTCCCCTTTACCCAAACCGCCTCCCCCCAAAGTTCCACAGAACTCTTGTAGAAAATATGCATAGTTAAGCAAACAAAAAAAAATTCCCATATTGGCCATAACTGAAAACACATAGTTATTCTGGACTTTAGAGTCTATCACCTCTGTCAGGATGATGTAGTGAGAGAAGGGAATAAGCATTTATATAGTGCTTACTATTTGGCAACATGTGTTTTAAAAAAAAAAGGTTTTTTTTAAACAAATATTATTTTATTTATTTAAGAGACCCTAGGAAGTAGGTACTATTATTATCCCCATTTTGCAGAGGAAACTGAAGCAAACAGAAATTAAGTAACTTGCCCAAGGTCACAAGCTTAAGTGTCTGAGGTCAAATTTGAACTCAGCTGTCCCGATTACCACACTCAGTGCTTTCTCAACTCTGCCATAAGCAGCCGAACCCAGGTACTCCTGACTCCAGGGCCGGTGCTTTATCCACTGTGTCACCTAGCCACCCCTGAAATTATAGATATTAAAGCTGGAGAAAGACAAGAAATTGTCCCATTAATAGCTTTGTCCTTGGTCAACATAACCAACCTTTTTGTTCATCTCGAAGGGGAGAGTCAAAAACTAGGTGCTTGAAATGGAAAACAGAAAAGATCTATTGCAAAATGGTTCTCAAATGAATTATAGTCTGACTTGGATATTTCCTTGACAGGAAACTTTACCTGGGAAATGGCTTTGTAGTTCATATATTTTGGTCAACACCTATAACATGTCGTCATTCATCCTTTGGAATTTTCTTGGTCATTGAGTTAAACATTTTTAAGTCTTTTTTTTTTTAAGTCTTTCAGTGTAGATTTCCATTCCATTATGTTATTATATAAATTGTCCTCTGGGCTTTGCTTATTTTCTCTGTATCTGCTCAGACAAACCCTTCTAGGTGTCCCTAGAACTACCCCTTTTATAATTATTTATAGTACAATGGGTCTTAATCTGAATTAAAATTTGATCTTAAACACTACCTATTGTATTTCCATGAAAAATATGACCTAACTAGAAATTAAGCCCTAGCATGATTTTTTTAAGATGGTCGTAATATAAACCTTACCCCCCCAAATAATCCCCAGTTAAGATAGTCAGACTGACACATTTAGTATGTCCATTGCAACATGCAACGGACATATTGAATTATGAAATTATATTAATATATAATTAAATATTTTTGACATTAATACTTAAACTATACTTTTGTACATGAATGAATGGATAAATGTAGATTATTGTACATGGAAAAAAACGATATCCCCTAAAAATAAGCCATAATGAAAATTTGGAGTAAAAATTACTAAAAGACTGATCTTATTTTCAGGGAAATATGGTAGTGGTATTACCTTGGGCAAGTTATTTATCTTTTTGCCTCAGTTTCCTCATCTCTAAAATGAACTAGAGAAGGAATTGGCAAATCATTCCAGTATCTGGGCCCAAAAAACCCCAAATGGGGTCATGAGGAGAGTGATGCAGTTCTGAAATGAATCAAAACTACCACTAAGTAGAATAGTGGCCTATTCCATTTGCGCACCACAATTTGCTTAGTTAATCCTCATTTGATGCTTTCCTTCTTATTTCCAGTTCTTAACCACTAAATAAAAGAGTAGCTGTAACTATTTTTGTATATATAAGTTCTTTTCCTTTTTTTAAATTTCTTTGGAAATGTAAATCTCATTAGAGTTTTGCTGGATCAACAGTATATACAGTTTAGTGACTTGGGGGATTTTTCTATTGGCAAACAGCTCTTGTCATGTATTTGAGTCAGTTTCGTAATATATATCTTGGATATAAAATCTTTATAAACGACTAAGACTTTCCCCCCAGTTAATTAGTTGCTATAAATGCTTTCTAATTGAAAGATTGATGCTTTTCCTTTGAATTCTAATCTCATATGTGAAATGAAAATTGTTCATTTTATTATCTGTGATCTTTGTTATTCTTTGCTTGATCATCAATTCTCCCTCTATCCATAGATTTAAAAGGGAATTTCTCCCTTGCTCCTATCTATTTGCAAGGCAATGGTGTTAAGTGACTTGCCCAAAGTCACACAGTTAAGTAATTATTGTGTCTGAGATTGGATTTGAATTTAGGTCCTCCTAACTTCAGGGTGATGCTCTATCCACTTCACTAGTTCTAGTTGCACCCCCCCTCTAGTTTATTTATAGTCATTCTTCATGTCAAAGTCATGTATCCATTAAAAGTTTTTCTTGGCATATGTTGTGAGATATTGGTGTATACATTGTTGCTGATAGAATAGTTTTTTATATTTCCCAGCAATTTTTATCAAATAATGATTTCTTGGTCCAGTAGCTGGAGTTTGGGGATTTATCAAATCCCAGGCTACTGTATTAACTTTTGTATACTTTGTATCTAAACTAAGGTGTTCCTATGATCTAACTGTTTCTCTTTTCTTTTCTTTTTTCTTTTGCAATAGCATTCAGTGATTTGCCCAAAGTCACACAGTGAGGTAATTATTTAGTGTCTGAGGCCAGATTTGAACCCAGGTACTGCTGACTCCAGGGCCGGAGCTTTATTCACTGTGCCGTCTAGCTGCCTACTACCTCTGTTTCTTCCAACTATATGGAACCGTAGTTTTCAACAATCACTTTTTGGCAAGGCTTTCAGTTTTACATTTTTCTCCCTTCCTCCCCTTCCTTCCCCCTTCCCCTTACAAACAGCAATATATTATAGAATCTCCATGTATAATCATACTAAACATAAAGCCTTATTATTCATTGCTGTGAACAGAGAATCAAATCCAAATAAAAAAATTGGAGAGAAATACATAAGACATAATACATAAGACAAACTTTTAAAAATGGAAGATAGCATAGTCTGCATTTAAAGTCCATAGTTCCTTCTCTGGATATGAATGGCATTTTCCATCAAAAGACTTTTAGAATTGTTTTTGTTTATTGTTCTGCTGAAATGAACAAGTCCATCATAGTTGATCATCACCCAACATTGCTGTTAGTGAGTAAATGTTCTAGTTCTGCTCACTTCACTGTGCATCAGTTCATACAAGTTTTTCTAGGCTATCCTTAAGTCCTGTTCCTCATGATCTTTTTTAAAATCTTTAATTTATTTACACATTATTTAAATATTCTTGTTGAAGAATATAATATAAATAAATATAAAAACCTCATGAAAAATAAAGGGAAAGAAAGAGAAAAAAATGTGTTTCAGTCTGTGTTTTAATATCATCAGCTCTGTCTCCTACCTCTGTTTCTTAATGAGTACCAAATCATTTTGAAGATGACTGCTTTGTAATTTAGTTTGAGATGTTTCAAGAGCTGGGCCCACTTGAAAAAAATTCTTTCACACTTAAAAAAGTATTTCCCTTGAAATTCTTGAGTTTTTGTTTCTTCTGATGATCCCCCCCCCCCCCCCCCCCCCCCGCCCCAGTTCTGAATAGTAATGAGTCAGCTAGGTGGTGTAGAGGATCAAGTGTGGGACCTGGAGTCAGAAAAGCCTGAATTCAAATATTGTCCCAGGTTCTTACTAGTTTTGTGATCTTGGGCAGGGCCTCAGTTTTCTTATCTATAAAATAATAATAATAATAATGATAATAATATCTATCTCCCAGTATCAAATGAGATAACTATAAAGTGCTGGGAACATAGGTGCTCTGAGGTAAATGTTATTATTATTATTATTATTATTATTATTATTATTACCATTTAATTAATATAACCCTGAATAAGAACATTAATTTATGTAGTTGTTATTTTTTGTCCTTTATTCTCACATCAAGGAGGTGATGCCATGACAAGTACATGAAGATGATCTGAATGAGGGAATACTGTCCTAAGTCACCAGCCTCACTTTCTCCTCCAGAGCCATCTGGGTTCAGTGGCCAGATATAAATCAGGACTACTGGAGAGGACCCTGAGTGTGAGGCAATCAGGGCAAAGTGACTTACCCAAGGTCACATAGTAGTAAGTGTCTGAGGGTGAATTCGAACTCCTGCCCTCCTGACTCCAAGGCCAGTGCTCTACCTACTGTGCCATCTAGTTACCCCAATTGGTTATTTTTACTATAATAAGATCAGCTATGAACAATTGTCTTTACAACTATTTAGGTTTGTCTTTATTTCTGTAAAGGATATTTTTGTGGTTGTCAATTCAAGTAAATAAGAATTTATTAAGTGCTTACTCTAGACATGGTAAGACCTGTACTTTAGGAAGATCAAATTGATAGTCAAGTGAAAGATGGACTGGAGTGGTAATGTCAAAAGAGATAAATACAAATAATGTTGCAAAACCAGAATTGGAGAGAGAGAGAGAGAGAGAGAG
Organism: Macrotis lagotis; assembly: GCF_037893015.1. Taxonomy (NCBI): domain Eukaryota; kingdom Metazoa; phylum Chordata; class Mammalia; order Peramelemorphia; family Peramelidae; genus Macrotis; species Macrotis lagotis. The sequence goes on along the minus strand of NC_133660.1, from coordinate 51,809,005 downwards.
AGAGAGAGAGAGAGAGAGAGCAGTCAAATTTCTTAGAATATAAGTCATTTCTCAATTGATCAATGGGTTAAAGGATGTGAACAGGCAGTTTTCAGGGAAAGAAATAAAAGCTGTCCATTATCATATGAAAAAATGCTCTAAATCACTATCAATTAGAGAAACACAGATTAAAACAACTCCTGACCTATAGCCTCATACCTCAGATTGGCCAATGACAGACAAGGAAAATGACAAATGCTAGAGTGAATAAGGAAAAATTAGGTACAGTAATCTAGAGATTTTTTTTTTTAGGTTTTTGCAAGGCAAATGGGGTTAAGTGGCTTGTCCAAGGCCACACAACTAGGTAATTATTAAGTATCTGAGACCAGATTTGAACCCAGGTACTCTTGACTCCAGGGCCTGTGCTTTATCCACTACGCCACTACGCCACCCCACCCCTAGAG